>NC_056743.1:1547408334-1547670988 GCF_019279795.1 Protopterus annectens | reverse complement strand
AAAAAAAAAAAACAAGTGAGATCCAAACCGGTTTCGCCCCCTGGCGTCATCAGTGGAATAGTACATCCCCTTGCTGAAAGAATTAAATAAGCCAATATTTAAAGTCACATCACATATTTTACATAAATATTCAAAATAACATTTAGGTAAATCGCATCCCTCATCCACAATGATATTTACTCAACATTTTATATGGCTCTAATGTGTGTATTATAGTTCTTACCCTAAATATATGTGTTTCAATATACCAACATACAGAAAAGTACAGTTTTGTACCTACCATAAATGTAGATGTCCGATAGATATGCAACTGCAGTCCTTACATATGGGTTGTCCTGTCTCAGGCAGCCCTCGGTCGGCCGGATTCCAAAGTCTGGGTCCGGCGTCGGCTGTTGTCGCCTCCTCCCCGGCGTCAGAGCGGCTGGGGTATAAAAGCATCATCCGGCGCCATCTTCCTCAGTGTTTCTTGCCCCAGATGCCAGGTGCCCTCCAAGGAAGGCTAAATTTAGAAACTGGATAAAAAATTCCAGACATACACAATAGTAATAAACAGATACACCATAACAGATATCCCCAGCTAATTATAAAAGGATGGAAGTGGACCCAATACACAGAGGGGTAGGAGGGAGGGAAAACCTGACTGCAGTTGCATATCTATCGGACATCTACATTTATGGTAGGTACAAACCTGTACTATGTCCTTCAAGAATGCAACTGCAGTCCTTACATATGGGTTGAATACCATAACCAAGCTGGGGGTGGTAGGCTCTAAGATAAGGATGGTGAAGCTAAAATGCCCTGCAGGACTGCTGAAGCAAAGCCTGCTCGGGATCTGGAATATAAAGGCAGGTTGTAGTGCTTGGAAAATGTATGCACGGAGCTCCATGTAGCAGCTTCTAGAATGTCCTTTGTAGCCACCCCTCTTAGGAAGGCTGTGGAGGTGGCTGTAGCTCTGGTGGAGTGTGGCCTGATATTGGCTGGCACACCCTTTCCATGGAAAGAATAACAGAATCTGATACAATGTCCAATCCATTTTGAAATTGTTTGTTTGGAAATTGCCTTTCCTTGCACTCCAGCAGCGTATGCTACAAATAGTTGTTCAGACTTTCTGTTGGCCTTTGTTCTGTCCAAGTAGTAGCGTAGTTGTCTGTGTATGTCCAAAGTGTGCAGCATCTTTTCCCCTTTATTTTGAGGACTGGGGAAGAAGGCAGGCAGGTGAATTGCTTGATTTAGAGATACCCTGGATATCACTTTTGGCAAAAGAGGGATTGGTTCTTAAAGAAACTCTGTCCTGATGAAAAATGAGAAATGGAGGTACTGCCATGAGGGCCTGTATCTCCGAAACTCTTCTTGCTAAGGTAATTGCCAACAGGAAAACTGTTTTCCAGGAAAGAAATTGCAGTTCTGAAGATGTTGCTGGCTCAAAAGGAGGAAGAGTTAATTTTTCCAACACGAAGTTGAGGTCCCATGCTGGCACTGGTGGTCTTCTGGGAGGTTTGATATTCTTTATCCCTCTTAGAAAGTGTCTTAGCAAAGGATGTGAAAACACAGGTGGATCGGTGTTGTATTTTGCTGAAATTGCTGAAGCGTGTATTTTTATGGAGGAATAGGAAAGTCCATTATGCAACATTTCTGCCAAGTATTCCAGTATCTGTGGGATGCTCATTACTGATGCATCCTGACCCTTGTTGGTATTCCAGATGTTGAATCTCTTCCATTTGGCTGAATAAGTCTTTCTGGTGGAAGGTCTGCATGCTTCCAATAATATCTGTTGAACTTCCTTTGAGAGAGAGATATGGGGAGAAATCATGGAACCCTCCAAGCTGTCAGCTGCAGAGTTTGCAGGTTGGGATGAACCGTCCTGTAATTGTGCTGGGTCAAGAGTAGAGGCCATTGAGGCAGGGGCCACAGCTTGGTGCAAGTTATGCTCCTTAGTAATGGATACCAGTGCTGTCTTGGCCAATCTGGAGCTATTAAGATGCCTTTTGGTTGTTCTGCTTTGATCTTCAGTAACACCTTGGTCATTAATGGTAGAGGTGGGAATGCATAGATTGTTAGAGAGTTCTAGCTGAAGGAGAGAGCATCTATTCTCCAGGCTTGTGGATGGTGTGTCCTCGAGCAGAACTTTTTCAGTTGATGGTTGAGGTGGGAGGCAAAGAGATCTATGTCCGGGCTCCCCCATGCATGAGTTATTTGTGCAAAAATGTCTGGATGCAACATCCATTCGTGCAGGTCCAGGATGTTTCTGCTTAGACTGTCCGCCAGAACACTGTCCTTGCCCAGAACAAACTGGGATTGCAGCTGTATGTTCAGTTTCAGGGACTTCTCCTAAAGAGTCATTGTTAGTCTGCAAAGGGGGTAAGAATGAGTACCTCCCTGCTTGTTTATGTACCACATAACAGTGGTGTTGTCTGTCTTTATTAGCAGTTGACCTTGTTGAAGATATTTTCCGAAGGCCTCGATTGCATGAATTACTGCTAACATCTTTTTTTGATTGATGTGTAGATGCACTTCCTGGGGGGCCCATTTTCCTTGAGTGCATCTGCCCTCCATGTGTGCCCCCCATCCATGATCTGAGGCGTCTGTTGTAATGGTTTGGCTTGTTTGAGGTTTGTTGAAAGGCATACCTTTGTTTAACTGGCTTGCTTGGGCCCACCACAAAAATTCCCTTTGTAGACATGGGATGAGTGGGATAATTGCTTCTAAGTTGTGGCTGTGTTGAGACCATAAACTTTTTAGGTACCATTGTAGTTTCCTCATGTGTAGTCTTGCTAGTGGAATCAATAGAATGCAAGATGCCATGAAACCCAGGGCCTGCAGGATTTTCCTTGCAGTCATCTGGGTGAGCTTTGCTAGGCTTTAGAAGTAATGCGGTAATTGTTCTTGCTTCTCTTCTGTGAGGAAAGCCATTTGTGATTCTGTGTCTAGTTTGGCTCCTAGAAAAATTATTTGTTGGGATGGCAGTAGTCTTGATTTTTGAAAGTTGACTGTGTATCCCAAAGCCTGTAGTAAGTGAATGACATAATTCAAGTTTTTTGTCAAGGCTTGTTTGCTGTCTGCTTGTATAAGGCAGTCGTCCAGGTAAGGGTATATTTGTATCCCCTGGAGTCTGCAGTGTGCAATTACTGATGCCAGGCATTTTGTGAATACTCTGTGCGCAGTAGATAAGCCAAAAGGCAATGCTGAGAATTGATAATGCTCTGACCTTGCAAGAAATCTGAGGTATCTTCTGCAACTGTGTCTGATTGGGACATGCAGGTATGCCTCCTTGAGGTCCAGAGTAACCAGCCAAGACCCCCTGCCCAGCATGGGAAGGAGATGCTGCAGCGTCAGCATTTTGAATTTTGGTACAATGAGAAAAGTGTTTAGAGCGGACAAGTCCAGTATAGGTCTCCATTGCTTTTCTTTTCTTGGAACAAGGAACAGTCTTGAGTAGAATCCCTGGCCTTGTTCCTGAGGAGGGACCTTTTCTATTGCTTTGATTTGTATCAGCTTTGAAACTTGTTCTAATGCCTCTGCCCTTTGATTTTGTGGCAGGTTTGGCATGCCTTGTCTTGTTGGTAAAGTATGGAAGTGGAACCTGTAGCCTTGGTCTATTATGTCCAGAATCCATTTGTCCCTTGTTAAAACGTGCCAATTTTTTGAAAATAAGGATAATCTTCCGCCTAAAGGTGCTTCTCTTTGAGCCTTGGTCGGCGGTGTCAAAGTCAAGTCATTGTGATTGTCCCTGTGGAGCAGTAGAAGTCTCTGCGCCACCTCTCTGATTAGTCGGTTGCCATTGGCGTCCCCTGTAGGAGCCTCGGTATTGCCCTCTCCCTCGGGCACACCTATTTTTTCCCCTTTGAAACTTGTCACTGTCTGGAAAGGACCAATTCTTAGAAGGCCAATTCTTGCTAAACCTTGGTGGCTGAACCTGGAGGAAATCTTTGACTGTTTGCACTGATTTAGCCTTTTCCTCAATTGATTTCAACACATCCTAAGCATTAGCACCAAATAGCTTGTGTTTTTCCAGAGGTGCATCTAGAAGCTTTACTTTAACATGATCTGGCAATGCTTGTTCTTTCAACCATGCATGTCTACGTATGACGGCCCCCGTCATTGCTGCCCTACATGAAGCTTCCAATGCATCATAACCACACTGAAGAAAATGATTGTTAACCTGCTGTGTATTATGAACCAAATTCTGCAAGGCCTTTCTATCTAAAGGCTCAGGAGAGGCTAACTTTTTCTACAAATCGTCCATCAAGAAATCCTGATACTGAAACATATGAAAAAGGCAATTAAGGGCCCTCATGGCAAGGGTGGTTGAGGTATAAACTTTTTTACCCCACCTCTCCAGGGACCTAGATTCCCTGTCTGCGGGCAAAGGATTTTTGGCCGTGGATGTGGCCACTCCTTTGGGCCCCTGGGAAATAGTTTCTAGATCAACAGAATGTGCCTTAAAGAGATGTTTATGGGTTTCAGCGACCCTGTAGTATCTGTCTGGCTTAATAGGAGCAGGAGGGAGAGAATCAGGAGAAGCACTCGAATCTGAGTACACATCATCCAATACATCTAACACTGGAGGGATAGCTAAAGGCCTGTGCTGGGGAAGCTTAAAGAAGTTACAAAGCCGTTTCCTGGAGTCGGAGAATTCCTGGCCCTGCCACTGAAAATGCTCTCCCATGGAGTGGAGAATTTCCCCAAAAGAAATATCCTCAGGAGGAGAGGCAGAAGGGATAGATTCCTCCGCATCAGAATCCTCGTAGGCCTGGAAGGACTCTTCCTGGGCATCTGAGTGATCAGAGTCACCCGAGGCTTCATCTGAAGAAGGGGTGTCTGTCTGCTCAACCCTGGGCCTTTTGTCTGAAGGAGGCTGAGAACCTCTGTCAGGATGAGCCTGGGAACCTCTGATTAAAGAAATAAGATCTGCAGCTAAAGTCATGATCTGTTTATCAGTAGTGGGACCCTGTGGAAAAGATTTAGGAGGGTGAGACTTAGCCTGGCTGGAAGCCTTTGCACGTGTGTAGGCCTTGATTGACATGGACATTGGAGGCCTAGCTGCCCCACGTGCTGGAGTAACTTTGTCCACCGGTATGGTTTCGGGCAAATCTTGGGCTTCAGCTTCTGGAGGAAAATCAACAACCGGCACCGGCGGAGGCTCCGGGGCCGAAGTGAACGGTAAAGCGGTGTCGTCGGTCTGGAGCGGTGGAATAACCGCCTCAGAAGAGACCGATGCACTCGCGGTAGTTTTTGGCGTGGAGTCGGTGGAAGTCGCGGGCCGAGAATGTCAGTCCCGGTCCCTCCGTTTTTTGGAAATATGTGTTGTCGGTTGTTCCGACGGCATGGTATAAGAGTATTTTTCGCCAAAAAAGTCTTTAGCAAATTCTGCCTGGCGCCTGAGTGTGCGCTTATTGAAGCAAGCACAGGCAGCACACGCCAAGACGTCGTGGTCTGGGCCAAGGCAGGGAAGGCAGTAAGAATGGAAGTCCTTATGAGGTATTTGTTTACCACAAGACAAACAGTTATTAACTTTTGCAGTTTTATCTGACATCGGCTGAGGCAAGAAAAGGTTCCCCAACGGGGTACTTAGCTTTTTGATGACTTCAGATACTTAAAACACAGGAGCTGACCGACCGGCACTTGCGAACTGCTTCTGCTTCGGGCATCGCACGGCAAGAAAGACTGAGGAAGATGGCGTCAGCTGATGCTTTTATACCCCAGCTGCTCTGACGTCGGGGAGGAGGCGACAACAGCAGACTCCGGACCCAGACTTTGGAATCCGGCCGACCGAGGGCTGCCTGAGGTAGGACAACCCATATGTAAGGACTGCAGTTGCATTCTTGAAGGACATCATAATTTCCCACCCAAAAAAAAAAAAGAAGTTATGTACCTACCATAACGTTGCATGTTAGTTGTCCTTCATCTCACCTTCCTTCTTGCTGGATGGGTTTAAAGCCAATCCTCGGCTCCGACTCGGCTGCTTTCTATAGCTCGAGAGCTCTTTACTGGCTCGAGGCTACCCCTTATCCCAGAATGCCCAGCGTCAGCTACACAGATCTCGTTTGAGATAGCTCACATTAGACATAATCATAGAAGATAATCCATTATTATTAAACCTGGATATACAGTAAATTGTCATGATTTGCTTGGGAAGAAACTAAGAACAAAACAAGTTAACCAGTGAAACCATTAAGAAACTCCTCTCAATCCTCGAGGAAGGGGGAAGGAAGGAGGGATGCAAGAAGGAAGGCTTGATGAAGGACAACTAACATGTAACGTTATGGTAGGTACATAACTTCTTTATGTTAAGTTGTCCAATCTCACCTTCGTTCTTGCTGGATGGGACAGCGTCCCTAGCACCTCAATCCTGGGTGGCTCATTGGAACAGACTCTTCAGAACCGTGGAACCAAAGGAAGCCTTGCCCCGGGAGACCACATCTACTTTGTAATGAGAAATAAATGTATAAGAATCTGCCCAAGTAGCTGCTGCACAAATTGAATCTATGGGCAATCTAGATTGAAAAGCTACCGAAGTAGCTAATGACCTGATTGAATGACCTTTGGGTCTCGCTGGAAGACCTTTTTGTCGCAAATGGTAAGTATAGGCAATGGTGTCTGATAACCATTTTGATAAGGTTACTTTAGAAACTGGAAGGCCTTGTTTGTTGTTAGCAACTGAAAGGAACAACTGATCTGATTTTCTCAGCTCTTTAGTTCTATGGAGATAGAAACATAGTTGTCTATTCACATCCAATTGGTGTAATCTGTATTCTGCCTTGTTGGAATGATTGGGAAAAAGACAGGAAGTTCAATGGATTGATTCAAATTGTGTTCTAAACAAACTTTAGGTAGAAAAGATGGGTTGGTTCTCAGAGAAACTCTCTCTTTGTGAAAAACCAGGTATGGAGGGCGAACACATAGGGCATGGAGTTCTGAAACATGTCTGGCAGAAGTAATAGCAATTAGGAAGAGAGTTTTCCAAGAGAGAAATTTCAAAGAACATGATGCTGCTGGTTCAAAGGGTGGCAGTATCAAGAAGGCCAGTACCAAATTGAGATCCCAAGGTGGAAGAGGCTCTCTCACTAGGGGTCTGAGTAGAGATATACCTCTCATGAAGGCCTTAAAGAGTTTGTGAGACATTATGCTTGAGTTAAAAACTCTGATGTGAAAATTTAAAATGGCAGCTAGTTGTACTCTGATGGTAGCAGCAGCTGCACCAGATTGAATCAGTCCTGCTAAGAAATCCAAAATGTCATGTACTGGAGCTGTAAAAGGATCTACATTTTTGGATTCTGCCCAATAAGAGAATCATTTCTATTTGCTAGCAAAAACGTCCCTTGTAGTTGTCTTATGGGAGGAAACAATAATATCACGCACTGGTGGGGAAATATTGGGGAGCCTGGCTAAGACAGGAAGTGGAGTAACCAAGCTGTGAGCTTGAGAGATTGGAGGGATTGGTGTAACCCACCTGATTGATGAATCAAAAGGTCCGGCACTGGGTCCAGAACCCAAGGCTGGGCTAGAAGGTGGGGGTGAAGGAATGGAAACCAAATCTGTCGAGGCCAATAAGGGGCAATGAGGATCATTTTGCAACCCAACGATTTTGCTCTCTGAATGACTTTTGGAATTAGGGGGAGGGGGAAAATGCATAAAGGAGTCCCAGAGGCCAATCGTGGACTACAGCGTCCCTGGGTGTCTGACCTGGAGGAGGAACAAGGGAGAAGTAGCTGCTGCATTTGTAGTTGAGGGGAGAGGCAAAGAGATTGCAGCAAAGCTGGACCCATTTGAGGAAAATAAGATCCACAATTTCCTGTTTCAGAGACAACTGGTGCGGCATGAGGATAGCCTTGCTGAGCCTGTCCGCTATTACATTGGATTTCCCAGGGATATGCGTTGCTGTCAGAAAACGTTGGGAGGAAATCACCCATTGCCACAGTCTGAGGGCCTCTCGGCACAAGGAGTAAGACCTGGTTCTGCCCTGTTTGTTGATGTACCAAACCAGTGACATGTTGTCAGTCTCTATTGCAACAGTCACGGCAGGGAGAGAGTCTTGAAAAGCTTGCAACACTAGGAGCACTGCTCTCATCTCCAGGATGCTGATGTGCAAGTGGCACTTGTGAGGTTGCCACGTGCCATGGACTGTCTTCCCTAGATAATGCCCCCCCACCCTATCAGGGAAGCGTCCATGGTCACTGTGGCAACCGGATGGGATTCCATGAAAAGTATGCCCTGAGACATTAGTGGGGAGACCATCCACCAGGAAAGGTGTCTTTTGCAAGATTCCGTAATTAGCATCATGTGAGACATGGGCAATTCCTGGAAGGACCATTGTGTGAAAAGAAGCCACTGAAGGATTCTCATGTGAAAGTGCGCTAAGGGAACTAGAAGAATGGCTGCTGCCATGGACTCTAGAGCTTGAAAGACATATTTGACTTGAATTCTTTTGCTCTTCAGGAGAAGTGACACCTGTTGTCGAATAATGGAAACTCTTTCCTGAGGCAATTGTACAATCATTTGTCTTGTGTCTAGCTCTGCTCCTTTGTATGTAATACATTGACAGGGCAACAAGGCAGATTTTTTGAAGTTTATTGTGATGCCTAGTTGAGCACAGGATGTGATGGTGTAATCTTGTGCCTCTATAAGTTGTTGCCTGGTGGTAGCAGTGAGGAGCCAGTCGTCTAGATAAGGAAACACCGGGAGTCCTAGATGTCTCAGGTGAGCCATAACTACTGCCATGCATTTGGTGAACACCCTGGGGCTGTGGTGAGACCAAAGGGTAGAGCTCTGAATTGGTAATGACTGGTCCCTAGCCAGAAGCATAGAAACCTCCTGGACCATCTGTCCAGTTTTATATGATAGCACGCGTCTTGAAGCTCTATGGAGCACATCCAATTGTCCTGACCCAGAAAGGGGAGAATGGACTGCAGTGTTACCATTCGGATCTTTTCTTTTTGTACAGATTTGTTTAATCTGCTGAGATCCAGAATTGGTCTCCAGTCCCGTCTTTTTGGGCACTAAAAAGTATCTTGAGTAAGTTCCGGATTCTACTTGGTCTGCGGGGACTTCCTGGATGGCTCTTTTTTCTAGCAGTCTTGAAGCTTCTGTGACTGCCTGATCCCATAGATTGGGTGGAACATCGGAGATGGAATTTCTTGAAACAAGAGGGGGTTGATGGAAGGGAACTTTATAACCTCCAGATAAAATGGATAGTACCCATTTGTCTTTTGCAATATTTTGCCAGGCGATTGGGTACAATGAAAGTCTTCCCCCAACTGCCTCCAGAGTTGAGCAGTTGGGCATTCTTTCAGGGATGTTGATATGGTTTGGAAGAGAACGTATCTCTGTCACCCTGATTTTGTGGACCCCCCTCTGCCACGAGGGTGGTGTCTGCCATTGTTATTGTTTCCCCCTCTGCCCCTGGGAGAAAAATCACCACGTGCATCAGGCAAGGGTCCCTGGGATTTTCAAAGCCACGTCTTTCCACCCTTCTGACCCTTTGGGTATGGTCTGGTAGGAGTGGAAAAATGGACTCGCACATCAGAGCGTCTTGCCTTCCTACTGGCACCTGGTAAGCATGTCTTTCACCTGAGGCCCAAAGAGAGAGGAGCCATCAAAGGGGGTATTGGTGAAGGACACTGAAAGGTTCCACAACCTGACACAGCCGCAGCCAAGAATGTCTCCTAAGAGCCACTCCTGTTCCTGCAGCTCTGCTCGCTCCTTCGGCTGCATATGAAATAAGCCTCATAGAGGAGTTGACTACTGAATTTAAAGTCGCCAGCTGAGTAGCTACTTTGGCTGAAGCTCCCTCAGCTGTGGGATCTTATAGGGTATCTCCAAGCCCTTTTAAGAGATCCCTCTGAAGTCTAGTAAAATGGGAACGATAGTTCAGAGACCTAATGGAGAAGGTCGCTGATGAAAACATTCACTTCCCATATCTGTCCATCGCACAAGACTCTATTCGGTGGATGGACAGATGAGGAGGTTTCAGCTCTCTCTTTGTGGCTGCTGCTACCACCATGGCATCAACTGGGATACCTTTAGTCAGGAATTGTTTGCCTTGGCGAGTGGTGATAAATTTATTAGGTCTCCTCAGGACAGGTTCCATGGAATCTGGAGCTGACCAAGCCTTTCAAGACACTACGGACATGAGTGGATCAAAAGGCAGAGAAACCCAGGAGGTGGAAGGTCAGGAACCAAATGCATCCAGGTATACAGACTCGTCCACGGAGGGGGCTAGGAAAGTCCAGCTATGCCTCTGCCTAAGAATCTCAAGGATGCCCAAAAAGGAAACATCTTCAGAGGGGGACCTTGAGGACCCCCTCCGATTCATCCAGGTCTGTATCTGAGATGACAGACTCAGGGGAGTCTTGCTGCTTGCTCTTGCACTTTTTCTTCCGGGAAGCCTGTTCAGAATGCTGTGGGGAGGTTCTGGAAGAAAAGAGTTCACCCAATGTGTTGTCCTGGGGCATAGTTCCCTACGCAATGGGGCTGGAGGAGGAGCAGAGGTTGACACAGAAGGGGACGGAGCCAATGGGACCAATAGTGGGGCCGTCTGTGAGTACAGCACTCTCCATATGACCTCGAAAGTGTCACGGTATCGACACAAACAGGGCTGCGACTCCGAAGAGACAGGAATCCCACTCTGCACCGAGGGCGACGGCTCTCAGTCTGATGGAGCTGAGCTCAACTGAGCCGACGCTTCGAGAGGGAGAGCAGGGTCGAACAAGGGTCCGATGCTACTTTCCCCCTTGAAGCCGGCGAGAGAGCTTCGGTGCCCAGATACCTCGATGGAAGGAAGAACCAAGGTAATCGGAGCCAAAGAGGATTTCATCAGAGCCGAAGGGACCACTATTGGAATGTCCATGGACTCCAGCTCCGAACTAAGCATAGTTAGAGGAGGAATCGATATCAAAACGAATGGAGCCGAGGCCTGTTGAGGCGGGCTAGAAAGCAATGTTGCAAGGGCCTGTGACTTCCGCAACCTACTGACCACTCTCTCCACGTCCTGATCCGATAACCATGAGGATCGAGAGGAGTGGGAAGATGAGCGATGACTGGCTGTGCTCTGAAGTAAGGGTGATTGTGGCACCAAGCGAATTGGCTCCAATGAAGGAGACCTAGCTCGTTTGTGACTCCAAGACGGCTCCAAGGTAACAGTTGGAGTCGATGGAAGAGTAGTCTTGTCTGTGTTAGAGGGCACCGACACACTTGGTCTGTCAAGCTCACAGGTCAGTTTCGAACATGGAGCCGACGGCTTGACTGACTTCAAAGATTTCACTGGCTGAGATCCTTTAGCCGGAGAATCCTGTTTCAACAATCCACGGAGGATTAGCTTCGTTTTTCCACTCCTGCAAGACCCTTGGACTAAAGGCATGACAAACACAGCAAGAGTCCTGCAGGTGCAGAGCCCCCAAACAGTACACACAACTAGTGTGCCCATCTGTCAGGGACATCTGACAGCATGAGTCACACTTTTTAAACCCTGAGGTTTTAACTTTCTTGGACATTTTGAGAAAAAAAGGAAGGAAGTACCACAAAAAGACACACTACAATAATAAAAAATGATATTGATAAAAACTTTAAAGGAAAGCCTCCAACTTAAATGGCTGTCCTTAAGGAGGGGGGGACTCTAACTTAAATGAGTTCAGGGAACAACAGAAGGTCTAGAGACTAAGGGGCGACGGCCAACACAGCACAAATACACAACAAAGGACAAGATAAGGGGTTTACAACTAAATAAACTTACAAACTACTATAAACAGAGGAAAAAAATACTAACTTTTCAAGTAAATTATTTAAACAGAGAAAAAAGTTATACTAAGCCTGAGCCAGTATTGATGCAACCTCGCAGCTAAAGCGGCAAACGAGATCTGGGTAGCTGACGCTGGGCATTCTGGGATAAGGGGTAGCCTCGAGCCAGTAAAGAGCTCTCAAGCTATAGAAACTGGCCGAGTCAGAGCCAAGGATCGGCTCTGAACCCATCCAGCAAGAATGAAGGCGAGATTGGACAACTTAACATCACATAATACTGACACTTTAAATTGAAATATTAATACACACATCCATGAGAATTATAAACTATTATACCTAATGTATGCTTCAATGATATTCATTAAGGCCAGGTTTGTATATTCCTCCTAAATTCACTATCCATAGCCTTTCTTTCCAATCCAAAATTTTCTGTTTATCCACTGCATTAAGATTCTTACCCCAAACTGAATCTATACCTACAAATATAAAATGTGCACAGGTATGTTCGATTTTGTGTTTATATAGAGCACTCCTAGTCCTCTGACAATTAATATCACTATACAATTTTTGAAGGATCTGGAAGTCTGCCCTACATAAAATACCCCATATTGGCAAATAGCCATATAAATAACCCATTCTGTGCGACACGTAATAAGATGTCTAATTTCAAACACTCTAGAAGTATTTACTGAAGTGAAGGATTTGGACTTAGATACCACTTTACAATATACACAGTTTCCACAACAATTACTACCTCTCAAAACATGACCCTTATATTCACTTTTGTCAGTATTTAATCTCTTATACCTTGACAGACATTCACCTATGTTTTTCCCCCATTTATAACTATATAAAAAGAAGTTATGTACCTACCATAACGTTCCATGTTAGTTGTCTTCATCTCTCCTCCTTCTTGCTGGTTGGGATCAGAGCCGATCCTCGGCTCCGACTCGGCCATCTTCTATAGCTCGAAAGCTGTTTACTGGCTCGAGGATACCCCTTATCCCATGATGCCTAGCGCTAGCTACCCAGATCTCGTTTGTAATAACTAACCCCAGACTCAACTAGAGAAACAACCTGCCCAAGAACATGTTGAACATACTTATCATACTAAGTCAGCAGAGGAAACAAACCAGAGAATACTCAGCCAGTGAAAACAAAAACTCCTCTCGATCCAACAGGATGGAGGGTAGGACGCAAGAAGAAGGCGAGATGAAGACAACTAACATGGAACGTTATGGTAGGTACATAACTTCTTTATGTTAAGTTGTCTATCTCGCCTTCGTTCTTGCTGGTTGGGACAGCGCCCCTAGCACCTACAATCCTGGGCGGCTCATTGGAACAGACGCTTCAGAACAGTGGAACCAAAGTCAGCTCTGCTCCTGGAGACCATATCTAGTTTGTAATGAGAAATAAAAGTATGAGGATTTGCCCATGTGGCAGCTGCACAAACAGAATCCATGGGCAACCTAGATTGGAAGGCTACAGAGGTGGCCAAAGCCCTAGTAGAATGACCTTTCTGTTTGATAGGCAAGTCTTTGTTTCTCAATTGGTAAATGAAGGTACTATGAGACAACCACCTGGAAAAGGTCACTTTGGAAACTGGGAGACCTTGTTTGCCTAGAGCATAGGAAAGGAATAGTTGGTCCGACTTCCTTGTATCCTTGGTCCTATGCAAGTAAAAATGCAGTTGTCTATGAACATCCAATTGGTGTAATTTGTATTCTGCCTTGCTGGTGTGGTTAGGGAAAAACACAGGAAGGTCTATAGACTGGTTCAAATTATTTTCTGAGCAGACTTTCGGAAGGAAAGATGGATTAGTCCTCAGTGCAACCCTATACTTATAAAATCCAAGTATGGAGGATGAACACATAGTGCCTGAAGTTCAGAGACGCGTCTGGCTGATGTAATAGCCACCAGAAAGAGTGTTTTCCAAGATAGGAAATTAATTGAACAGGACGCTGCAGGTTCAAAGGGAGGCATAATTAAAGAGGTTAGTACCAAATTAAGGTCCCAAGGAGGAGGGGGATCTCTCACTGGAGGTCTAAGGAGAGAAGTCCCTCTTAGAAAGGCTTTACAAAGCTTATGAGACATAATGTTTGAATTAGACAACCCAACATGAAAGTTAGAAATGGCCGCCAATTGAACCCTGATTGTAGCAGAAGCGGACCCAGAATAAAAGAGTTGTGCTAGGAACTCCAAAATTTCGTGGACTGGGGCTGAAAAGAGATCCATGTTCCTAGCCTCTGCCCAACAAGAAAAACGTTTCCATTTACTAGCATAAGTTTTTCTGGTCGTGGACTTGTGAGAGGACACAATTATCTCACACACGGCCAGGGAAATGCTGGGAAACCTGGCTAGGGTTGGAATTGGAGCAACCAAGCTGTGAGCTGGAGTGTTTGAAGGGATTGATGCAACCCGCCTGACTGATGAATCAGCAGGTCTGGAATGGGATTCAGAGTCCAGGGCTGCTCGAGAAGGTAATGATGCAGGAACGGAAACCATATCTGTAGAGGCTAGTAGGGGGCAATGAGGATCATATTGCAACCCAATGATATAGCTTTCTGTATGAGCTTCGGTATCAGGGGAAATGGAGGGAAGGCATAAAGGAGCCCCTGAGGCCAATCGTAGACTAGACCGTCTCTGGGAGAGTGACCTGGAAGCGGAAGAATGGAGAAGTAGTTGCTGCACTTGCTGTTGAAGGGGGTGGCAAAAAGATCACAGCAAGGCTGTCCCCATTTGCGGAAGATCAGATCCGCAACTACCTGATTCATAGACCACTCGTGAGGCATAAGAATAGCTCTGCTGAGCCTGTCCGCTATGATGTTGGACCTCACAGGGATGTGCGTTGCAATCAGAAATCGTTGGGAGGAAATCACCCACTGCCAGAGTCTGAGTGCTTCTTGACATAGGGGATAGGACCTGGTTCCACCCTGCTTGTTGATGTACCACACCACTGACATGTTGTCCGTTTGAACTGCAATGGTCCCAGAAGGAAGAGAGTCCTGAATAGCTTGCAATGCTAGGAGCACGACCCTCATTTCCAGGACATTTATATGCAGATGGTACTCGTGAGGCTGCCAAGTGCCTTGGACTGTCCTGCCCTGATAATGCCCCCCCCACCCTATCAGGGAGGTGTCTGTGGTCACTGTGGCCACCGGAGGGGGCTGAATGAAGGGTCTGCCTTGAGACACTAGTAGGGAGACCATCCACCAGTAAAGGTGCCTTTTGCATGTTTCTGTAATCATGATCATGTGAGACATGGGCAGCTGTTGGAAACACCATTGTGTGAACAGAAGCCACTGAAGGATTCTCACGTGAAAGCGGGCCAGAGGGATTAGAAGAACTGCCGTTGCCATGGAACCCAGAGTTTGAAGGACAAACCTGACTTGGATCCTTTTGCTGTGCATTAAAATTTGAACTTGCTGGCGAATTGTAGAACCCTGTCTGGCGGCAGCCTTGCGGACATGCTCCTTGTGTCTAAGTCTGCTCCTATATAGGTAATAGATTGACAGGGCAACAAGGCAGATTTTTCAAAGTTTATTGTGATGCCTAGCTGGGAGCAGATTGCAACTGTGTAGTCCCTGGCTTGAAGAAGTTGTTGCCTGGTAGTAGCAGTGAGGAGCCAGTTGTCTAGATACGGAAACACCTGGAATCCTCGACGTCTCAGGTGAGCCATGACCACTGCCATACACTTGGTGAACACCCTGGGAGCTGTGGTGAGACCAAAGGGCAGAGCTCTGAACTGGTAATGACTGGCTCCCAGCTGGAAGCGAAGGAATCTCCTGGAACACCTGTCCATATTGATGTGATAGTACGCATTCTGAAGATCTATGGAGTACATCCAATTGTCCTGACCAAAAAAGGGTAGAATGGACTGCAGCGTGACCATCCGAAACTTTGTTCTTTGAACAGACTTGTTCAGTCTGCTGAGATCCAGAATCGGTCTCCAGTTCCCTGTCTTTTTTGGTACCAAAAAGAACCTTGAGTAAGTTCCGGATCAGTGTTGGTCTGCCGGGACTTCCTGGATGACTCTTTTTTTCTAGCAGTCTTGAAACTTCTATGACTGCTTGGTCCCTCAGATTGGGTGGAACATCTGGAAGGGATTTGCTCGATGGTAAGGAGGGTTGAGAGAAGGGGATTTTGTAACCTTGGGAAATAATTGACCGTACCCATCTGTCTTGTGTTAAAATTAGCCAGGCTTTTGGGTACAGTGAAAGTCTTCCCCCAAATGCCTCCAGAGGCAGGCAGCCGGGTAACCCTTCAGGGATGCTGAAAGGGCTTCTCAGAGAAAGATTCTCTGTTGACCTGGTTCTGGGGACCCCCTTTGCCATGAGGGCGGCATCTATTGTTGTTATTTCCCCCTCTGCCCCTGGAGGAAAAATCACTGTGTGTGTCAGGCGAGGCTCCCTGGGATTTTCGGAACCACATTTTACCACTCTTCTGACCCTTGGGGTATGGTCTGGAAGGAGTGGAAAAACGGACTCCCACAGCAGAGAGAGTCTTGCCTTCTTGCTCACACCTAGTCAAAGTGACTTTCACATGTGGTCCAAAAAGAAAGGAACCAAAGGGGGTGTTGGTGAATGACGCTCTAAAGGGTTCCGCAAAATTACACAGCTGCATCCAGGCGTGTCTCCTCAGGGCCGCACCCTTACCTGCGGCTCTACTCGCACCATCGGCTGCATAGGAAATGAGCCTCATGGAGGAGTTGACTACAGAATTAAGGGTCGCCAGCTGGGAAGCCACTTTGGCTTGAGCCCCCTCAGCTGATGGATCTCGAAGGGCATCTCCGAGCTCTTTAAGGAGATCCCTCTGAAGCCGGGTAAAATGGCATAAATAGTCCAGTGACCTCATAGAAAAGGTCGCTGAAGCAAACATTCACTTCCCATATCTGTCCATGGTCCTAGACTCCTTGTTAGGAGGATGGACAGACGAAGAAGTTTCCGTTAACTCCTTTTTCGTGGCTGCTGCTACCACCATGGCATCAACAGGAACACCTTTCGAAAGGAATTGCTTGTCCTGGGATGCTGTAATTCATTTTCCAGGCCTCCTCGGAGTTGGTTCCACTGTATCCGGAGCTGACCAAGCCTTTCAAGCCACCACTGATATAAATGGATCGAAAGGCGGAAAAACCCAGGAGGTGGTAGGTCGGGAACCGAACACATCCAGGAATACAAACTCATCCTCTGTAGGGGCTAGAGGATTCCAGTTCCCCTCTGCTTAAGCATTTTGAGGATGTCCGAAAAGGAAACATCTTCAGAGAGGGATCTCGGGGACCCTTCCGAGCCATCTAAGTCTGTATCAGGAGTGACAGACTCAGGGGAGTCAATGTGCTTCCTCTTGCACTTGATCTTACGAGGGGGCTCCTCTGAATGGTCAGGGGAGGCCTCGAAAGAAAAGGAAACACCCAATGGGGTGTCCTGGAGCGCAGGTTCCCCATGCTTGGGGTATGGAGGAGGAGCAGAGGTTGGCAAAGGCACTACAAGGGATGGAGCCGATGGAGCCAATAGTGGAGCTGACTCCGTGGCCAGCATACTCCTCATGACATCGAAGGCGTCCCTGCCACGATGCAGAGAAGGCTCCGGTTTTGAGGAAATCGGAATCCTTCTCCAAACTGAGGGAGACTACTCCGAGGCCGATGTAGGAGCCAAGCTCACCTGCGCTGAACCTCTGAGAGGGAGAACGGGGTTGGACAAGGGTCCGATGCCAGTCACCCCCTCAGAGCCGACAAGGGAGCCCCGGCACCCAGATCCCTCGACAGACGGCACCATCGAGGGAATCAGAGCCGACGATGGAACCGAAGGAGACAGAGTTATTGGAGCCGACTGTTCCATTACTCGAACCCCAATGAACTCCGGCTCCGAGCTGAATAGTCGGAGGAGGAACATTGATAGAAGTGGACAGAGCAGACACCTGTTGAGGAGGGCTGGACAACATCTTGGCAAGTGCCTGCGACTTTAGCAACCTACTGACCACTCTCTCCACGTCGTGATACGAGAGCCTAGAGGAACGAGAGGAGTGAGATGATCTGTGACTGTGCTCGCTCTGAAGCAGGGGAGACTGAGGAGCCGAATGAATCAATTCCAGAGACTTTAGCAACCTACTGACCACTCTCTCCACGTCGTGATACGAGAGCCTAGAGGAACGAGAGGAGTGAGATGATCTGTGACTGTGCTCGCTCTGAAGCAGGGGAGACTGAGGAGCCGAATGAATCAATTCCAGAGAGGGTGACCTCAGCCTCTTGTGGCTCCGTGACGGCTCCGAAGTTTCTGATGGAGCCGATGGGGAGACAGTCTTATCGGTTCCAGCCGGAACCGAAGTAGCAGGTATAGTCTGAACCAAAGACGGCTCCGCACATGGAGCAGACGATTTGGACGACTTTGGGGATTTCACAGGCTGAGTCTTGGCCGGTGAATCCTGGGGCTTTAAAAGGCCCCTATGAATAAGCTTATTCTTACGCTCCTGCAGAACTCTTGGACTAAATGCATGGCATATAGAACAAGAGTCCTGCAGGTGCACAGTGCCTACGCAATAGAAGCAAGAAGTGCGCCCGTCTGTCAGAGACATTTTCTGACAGCATAAGTCACACTTCTTGAACCCAGACACCTTAGATTCTTTAGACATCCTGAAACCAAAAATACAACAATCTACAGAAAAAAATACTGACAGTAAAGAATAATACAGACTAAAGTTTTTTTTTTTTTTTTTTTTTTTTTTTTTAGGAAGCCTCTAACTCAAACGACTTGCATAAGAAGAAGGTATAAGGAAAGCCTTTAACCTAAACAGCTAACCGGATAGGAAAAGGATAAGGAGAGGAGGGAAACTACAAAAAAATAAACTCAGCTACCACAACAAGTATAACACTAAAATTTAGAATACCTTACTAAGAAAAAGGATTATTTCACAGAAAAAAGTTCTATAATATACTCAATACAAGCCTAAGCCAGAAAAACGACACCTTGCAGCTGAAGCAGCAAATGAGATCTGGGTAGCTAGCGCTAGGCATCATGGGATAAGGGGTAGCCTCGAGCCAATAAACCGCTCTCGAGCTACAGAAGATGGCCGAGTCGGAGCCGAGGATCGGCTCCGATCCCAACCAGCAAGAACGAAGGCGAGACAGACAACTTAACATACAATGTTCTCCAAGGTATTGGTTAAAAAAATCATTACTTTTCAGTAGGTGCCAATTTTATCTATTATATTCTTGATCTTAAATGTATTTGCACCAAAAGTTGTAACCAATCTAGTTACATTTGATACAAATTCTCTTTTCAACTTAAGGGCTTGTTCTTTTTCTCTCTTAATCCGAGTTCTATTATAGCCCCTTTGGACAAATCTGTCCATTTTTTCAACCTCTGTCTTGTAATCTGATTCATCAGTGCATATCCGTCTCAGTCTTTGAAATTGGGCCTTAGGCATATTCATCACTATATGCTTAGGATGACAACTGTCAGCTTCTAGTAAAGCATTCCTAGTAAAGGGCTTCTATATAATCCAGTTACCAATGTTCCATCTAATGCCTTGGTGATACGGACATCTAGAAAATCAATAGTGGAAATCTCAATTCTATTCACAAATGCAATACCAAACTCATTTGAATTCAAATAAGCCACAAAGTTTTCCACTTAGTTATTTATCCAGACCATAATGCCCAACAATCATCTAAAAAACACCTCCACCTCATTATATCTTCTTTAAATGGATTTATTTCATGATAAATCAAAATATCTTCCATATAACCCATAAAGGGATCAGCATACACTGGGGCATATGGAGTGCCCATTGCTGTCCCCTTTACTTGTAGGTAGCAGTCTTTAACAAAAAAGAAGACATTATGTTCCAATACTATTTTAACTAGCTCTACCAGAACCTGACAGTGTTTCTTTGAATAATGCCCATATTCAGAAAGACAACATTTTAAAGCAGTGATTCCACCAGGATGTGGAATACTGGTATAGAGAGATTGTACACCCAATGTGCACATTTAAGATTCCTGTGTAATCTGTAAATCATTCATTAATTCCAAAAATTCAGTAGAATCTTTTAACCTTGCTCTAACAAAATGTAATAAAATCTTAAGCTGATTTTCTAAGTACATGGAAACAGATTCCGTCGGGGACCCACGACCTGATACTATAGGTCTTCCGGGTAGGGGATAAACATTCTTATGTATTTTAGGAAGAATATAAAAAAATTATGACTTTGGGTTCTCAACTGTTAACGCTTTACATAAAGCATATGTAATATAACCCTTCATTTTGAATTCCAATAATATTTTATCTATTTTTTTGCTTTAAATCAGCCGTAGGGTCCAAAGGTAGTTTATAGTAAAACCTACCACTATTTAGCTGCCTTTGAGCTTCCTTAATATATTCTGTTATCTCCCAAGCCACTGTTGCCCCGCCCTTATCGGCCTTTAATATCACTATATCTTTATTAACTGTCTCAGTCCCAGCCTCTCTTTTTAAGACAAATTATCACCATGATGTTTAAATATATTACTTTGGTTGCTGTGTAAATCACGTAACACAGCAACTTCAAAAAACTTTAGGCTGATATGGTGGCGAAAAAGTACTCTTTTTTTAGCCCCAACATTATAGGGCATAACACTAGTAGATTCACCTCTAGTGTGAAATGTACTCACCATAACATTCCGTCTGTAGTTCTACTTCATTTGTCTTCAGCCTGTGGGATACCGGATCCGTATCAGATCCAAGCCAGCAACTTTACTAGCATCTGCTCAGAGCTCCAAGCTCCTCCCCTTACCCATAATACACCTCCACTACCTTCCAACCCCCAGATCGAGTTTGCTGAAACTTATACTGATAACCCGACCTGAAAAAATACTTGTGACCTACAACTGCAGCCTGTTCATATGCCAAGGTCCGGGGAAGGAGGGAGGGACGGTTGAAGACAAATGAAGTAGAACTACTCAGATGGAACATTATGGTGCGTACATAACTTCTTTATCTGAAGTAGTTTACTTCATTTGGTCTTCAACCTGTGAGACAGAGTCCCCAGCTACTAAACTCCTGGAAGCCCTCATGCAAGGATATTCCAGAGCACCGCGGAACCAAAGGATGCTCTCCTTCTGGAAGTCAAATCCAATTTGTAATGAGAAATAAATGTATGAGATGAGGACCAAGTAGATGCAGAACAAATATCATCCAAAGATACTCTAGACCAAAAAGCCGCAGACGAAGACATCGATCTATGGGAATAAGCTCTCACCTAACCCGGAGGAGACATGCCTCTGTCCTTATAGACCTGAAGGATACATGAAGAAATCCATCTAACAATAGTGACCTTGGACATAGGTTTCCCCAAAAAGGGTTTATAGAAGGATACAAACAATCAGATTTAGGGAATTTTTTTGTCCTGAGTAAATAGAATCATAAGTGTCTATGAACATCCAACAAGTGGAGTTTGTATTCCATCTTGTTAGTAAAATTAGGAAAGAACAAAGGCAAATTGATTGTCTGATTGATACTGACTGGTGATGCCACCTTAGGAAGAAAGGATGGATTGTTCCGAAGGGAAACCCTGTCTTTATGAAAAATCATATAAGGAACTTTCCAAGACAATAAGAGCAGCAACAACTTGACAAAAAAATCCACGCACTTGACCAACGAAGTTTTAATAATAGAACTTAGAAAATACACACAATAAAATAAGCGCTTTCGTTTGGCGCCTGCCAAACTTTTTCAAACAGTTAATACATCACTTCCTGTAGTTTAAATAGTAGTTAATCGTGATGTAAGTGAAAAAAATGACTTCCCTTTAATCTATGTTTAAAGTGCTAACATGAAAAAACAAAAACATACGTAAATTAATCATAAGTTACATTCCAACAGCACATATTTTTTATTTAGCATTTTCGATTAGCGTGTTTGTTGTGTCTAATAATAATGCATAATCCCACGGACTCTAACCCTACACTTTTGAATCAAAGAAAAAGAAATGGAAAAATATATATGTATTTTTAACACAAAACATTTGATCAACTTTTTGCAGTTAATAAAACCATTAACATTCTATTTCATCAGTTATTATAGTTAAATCAACACAAGTATCTACATCAGTTGTTGGAAATTCATAATAATAATATTTCTACCCTAAGCACAACAATGCAAAAATACATTTTTAATTTTTAACCCATAATTAGCAATTAAATATAATTATATAAAAATACTCTGCTAAAATTGATATGTATATAAAATGTTCGTTATAATAGCAGTGTTGTGTTTGTAACCAGACCAAAAGTCATCTATTAATCCGGCCATTGGAAAAAATATATAATTACCCTCGTAGTGTATTTTAAAAAACATAATAAATGATTAATTGTGAAAGTAATATAAAAAAAATTATATAAAATTAATCAAAGTGATGCACATATATTTTGATAATCGATTGATTATAATTATAAGTGTAATTAAGTGTTTTAAAAATGTTAAAACAATTTCATTTAAGAATTCATGTCTCATAGTAGTTCGTTTTTATGTTATATAAAATTAACATAAGACCTTACGCTGAATAAATATTAAAATGACTTAAAATGTATATATATAAATATGTGTGTATATATATATATATATATATATATATGTATAAAATAAACTATATAAAAAATGTATTTATATACATAATTTACTGTAAAAAGAATATTGTTACATTTTCAGTATTTTAATCTGATATTAACAGCAATATTGACTCTATTAGTACTATCGCATAAGAGATTTTATCTTGAGTATTCAAAAGTGTAGGGTTAGAGTCCGTGGGATTATGCATTATTATTAGACACAACAAACACGCTAATCGAAAATGCTAAATAAAAAATATGTGCTGTTGGAATGTAACTTATGATTAATTTACGTATGTTTTTGTTTTTTCATGTTAGCACTTTAAACATAGATTAAAGAGAAGTCATTTTGTCACTTACATCACGATTAACTACTATTTAAACTACAGGAAGTGATGTATTAACTGTCTGAAAAAGTTTGGCAGGCGCCAAACGAAAGCGCTTATTTTACTGTGTGTATTTTCTAAGTTCTATTATTAAAACTTCGTTGGTCAAGTTCGTGGTTCGTGGATTTTTTTGGAAAGTTGTTGCTGCTCTTATTGTCTTGGTTGGTTTTTTGAGACGCGGACAAGGCTGAGACGGAGACTGCATCAGCACAGGATAGTATTCTTGTTAATTTAACGGAACTAACTGAGAGACTAATAGGGAGAACTGACCATTTGGAACAGCGTGGTTTATCACAGGACTCTAACCTTTCTCTTCATCCTAACCCATTTGTGGATATAAACGGAACTGTTTCAGGTGAATTGGACAGAAGACGTTTTTCTTCAGGGAGTCAGTTGGAAGCTATAGAAGGAGAACTACCATTGACTTCAAGAGAGCCTAATACTACAAGGAACAATGAAATATCCTCATGGTTAAGTAACAACTATGGTTTTACACCGATAACAAGTACTGTCACAGGTACACTAAAAACATTTAATGATAAACTAGCTGAATTGGATTACATTCTTTTAAAAGTAAAGAAACTGCAGATGGATAATAACTACTTTCAAGAGTGTATAAAAAGGAAGATTGTTCCAAAGGGCTTGCGTGTGTGGAGATTTCCTACAGGACTTGTAGCTAATGCAACGTTACATATGGACTTAATCAAACTATTTGATAAATTTGGGTTTGATTATATGAATTTGGTTATCAATGACAATAAAAAGACTATAACTTTACTGTCAAAAAAGGCAGAAGAATTGAACAAGTTAGTGCAAAATGATTCTGCCTTTTCTGGCAATGACTATGATTACCAGCGTATCTTTAAATCTATTGATGAGAAAATGAAATTAATAAAAGACAGAAAGTTAAAAAAACTAGACCGAGATCTTAATTCTTATGGGCAAGGTATGGCATATCCCCCACCTGCAATTTCACAACAATGGGGATCTAAAACATAGGTTTATGACAATGGAAGTGTTAACAATGGTAATTTGTCTACAGTAGGAGAAGAAATTGCTTCAGAAGACAATCCTTTTTTAGTACTAGACCAATTTCCACCATTAAGGCGATCCGAGAGATTAATACAACATCAGCAGTCATTCCAACTGCATGTTCAGACAAGGAATTGGGGACCGCAAAATCAAACCCAATATTGGGGAACTTCCATCAGAGGAAGAAAATAGAAGTTATGTCCTTACCATAACGTTCCATGTGGAGTGTTCATCTCGCCTTTGTTCTTACACATGGGTTCGGAGCCGATCCTCGGCTCCGTGTCGCTGCAAGCTCTGCATCGAGAAGAAGCTCGAGACAACCTAATACCCACAATCCCCCTCTGCCTTTACCTCAGATCTAGTTTGCAAGCAAACCAGTAGTCAGAGAGAGCACACTCATGCTTATATCACATATGCACAGAACTAAGAGTCTATATATATATATATATATATATATATATATATATATATATATATATACACATATACACATATATATACATGTCAACTATATACACAACAACTGCAATGCAGAAGCAGAATGCCCCAGGCCAGGCACCAAACTGAACGTTCTTCCTAAGGGCGGGAGGGTGGGAATGTAACAACAAAGGCGAGATGAACACTCCACATGGAACGTTATGGTAAGGACATAACTTCTATATGTGATAGTGTTCAATCTCGCCGTTTGTTCTTACACATGGGTAGCGTCCGTAGCTCCTTGTTCCTGAGGAACTCACGGAAGGACGTTCTTGAGCACAGTGGAACCAAAGGTTGCCCTGTCCCTAGAAACCTTGTCTACCTTATAATGAGAAATGAATGTATGTGGCTTAGACCAAGTAGCAGCCGCACAAATAGCGTCTAGTGGTAGGCGGGCTGCATGAGCCAGGGATGTAGACACTGACCTTGTGGAATGTCCTTTGGGTTTGTGCAAAAGAGTTTGATTTGAAGAATCATAGACATAGATGATACAATCAGTTAACCACTTAGAAAGAGTTCTTTTGGTAACCGCTACTCCTTTCCTGTTATCAGCAAAGGCTACAAAAAGTTGATCAGTTTTTCTGTGATCTTTTGTTCTATCCAAGTAAAACCTTAGCTGTCTGTGAACATCTAATTTGTGCAACATATACTCCATTTTATTGGAGTGATTCTTGAAGAAAGTGGGTAATTCAATGGACTGATTAATATTATTAATAGAACAAACTTTAGGAAGGAAGGATGAATTAGTGCGAAGAGAAACTCTGCCAGAGTGAAAGATCAAATAAGGGTGCTTAATGGAGAGAGCTTGAAGTTCAGATACTCGCCTAGCGGATGTAATGGCTACCAAAAGAGAGTCTTCCATGACAAAAATTTCAATGGGCAAGAGGAGGCTGGTTCAAGGGGCAGCATTAACTTAGATAACAATAAGTTTAGACTCCAAGGTGACGTAGGAGATCTAATTGGTGGTCTAATATGAAAAGCCCCTTTTAAAAAGGCTTTACAAAGTCTGTGGGCCATAACAGGAGCCCCACATTCTTCTACATGGAAATTAGAAATGGCAGCCAATTGAACTCTTAATGTGGCAGGAGAAGCACCCTGATGGAACAAGTCTGTTAAAAACTCTAATATTTTATTCAAAGGAACTATAACAGGGTCCACTTGCTGTGTATTCGCCCAGAATACAAAGCGCTTCCATTTACTAGTATATGTTTTAGTAGTGGAAGCTTTATGAGAAGCTACTAATATATTCTGAACTGCAGGCGAAAGAAGATCAGACCTGGCTAAGTTGGGAATTGGAGCAGCCAAGCTGCTAGATGGAGGGACAAGAGCGAGGGGTGAGGAGCCCCTGACGAGTGAGTCAATAGATCTGGCTCTGGGTCCAGGATCCAGGGTCCCCGAATGCAGTGTGTCATGAGGAAGGGAACCAAATTTGACGAGGCCAGAATGGGGCAATGAGGATTATTGTCCTGTGTAGGTTTTGGCTTTCTGGAGAAACTTTGATATCAGGGGAAGGGAGGAAATGCGTACAGGAGTCCCGGGGCCAATCGTGGATCAGTGCGTCCCTGGGGACTTCCCTGGAGGGGTAATAGGGCAAAGTAGCTCCTGCATTTGGCGTTCATTGGAGACGCATAAACAGATCGCAGGAAGGCTGGCCCCACGTCGAAAAATCTTTTCGCAACTGACTGTTTTAGGGACCACTCGTGCGGTAACAGAATTGCTCTGCTCAGCCTGTCGGCTATGGCGTTGGATGACCCGGGATGTGCGTTGCTATCAGAAAGCGACCCGTGGACTCCGCCCATTGCCAGATTCTCATGGCCTCTCTGCATAGCTGATAGGACTTGGTTCCCCCTTGCTTGTTTATGTACCAGACTACCGACATGTTGTCCGTCTGAACTGCAATAGTTCCCAGAGGAAGAAGGGGAGCAAAGTGTTGCAATGCTAGAAACACTGCCCTCAACTCTAGAACATTGATGTGCAGATTGTACTCTAAATTGGTCCATTCGCCTTGGACTGTCTGTCCCTGAAAGATGCCCCCCCACCCTATCAGGGAAGCGTCCGTGGTCACCGTAACTGTAGGCGTGGGTAGCACAAATGGTCTCCCCTTGGAAAGGTTGCACGTCTGAAGCCACCAGTTTAGGTGTGTTTTGCATGTGTTCGTTATAAGAATCTCGTGTGTTAGAGGTAGTTGTTGGAACGACCATTGTGCAAACAGTAGCCATTGTAGGACTCTCATGTGCAGTCTTCCCAAGGGTATTGCAATAAGAGAAGCTGACATGAGTCCCAAAACCTTCAGTACCAGTTTTGCTGGGGATTTCCTGGACAAGAGAAGAAGGCGTATGTGAGTCTGAAGTGAAAGTATCCTTTCTGGAGGAAGTCTTAGAATTAACTGATGTGTATTTAATTCGCTCCTATGAATAAGATACTCTGTGATGGCTGTAGTAAGGATTTTTCAAGTTTACGGAAATTCCTAGGTGAATACACAGTTGAAGAGTATAGTCTCTGGCCTGTACTAGTTGGCTGGGTGGTGGCAGAAAGGAGCCAGTCGTCCAGATACGGAAACACCTGGAATCCTAGGCGTCTCAAGTGAGACGCTACCACTACCATGCATTTGGTGAAGACCCTGGGGGCTGAGGTCAGACCAAAGGGCAGGGCTCGAAACTGAAAGTGACTGGCACCCAGCCGGAAGTGCAAATGATCTCTGGATGCCCTGGCCATTTTGATGTGGTAGTATGCATCCTTCAGATCTATTGAGCACATCCAGTCGTCCTTCTGTAAGAATGGAAGGATCGATTGAAGCGTGACCATTCAGAACTTTTCTTTCTTGACGAAGGTATTGAGGTCGCTTAGGTCCAGAATGGGCCTCCAGTCCCCTGTTTTCTTTGGAACTAAAAAGAACCTTGAGTAAGTCCCGAATCCTTTCTGGTCCGCTGGGACTGGTTGGATGACTCTTTTCTAGCAGCTTTGAAATTTCTATAGCTGCTGGCTCTCGCAGATGGGGTGGTACATCTGGGAGTCTTTTCTTTGGAATGGGATGGGATAGAAAAGGTATATTGTAACCTCTGGTAACCACGCTTTTTACCCACTTGTCTGTAGTTATGTTTTGCCAGGCCTGAGGGTATAAAGCTAAGCGACCCCCGACTGCCTCCAGAGCAGGACAGTCGGGCCTCCTCTCAGGAGTGCTGGAAAGGTTTACCAGGAGTGTATCCCTGTCACCTTGATTCTGCGGACCCCTCTGCCGCCAGGGCGGCGTCTTCCACCTCTGCCCCTCCTCTGCCTCTAGAGGGGCATCACCCTGTGTGCCTGGGAAAGATCCTTGGGGTTTTGAAACCACATTTTCCACCACGTTGCCCTTTGGGGTGCGGTCTGGTTGGGGTGGAAAACGGACTCCGACAGCAGACAGAGTCTTTCCCTCCTGCTCACACCGGGTAAGGGTCTCCTTTACTTTGGGGCCAAAAGAGTGGCACCGTCAAATGGGGCGTTAGTAAAGGAAGACTTGAAGGCTTCGCAAATGAACATAAGCGCATCTAGGATTGTCTGCGAAGAGCAATCGCTGAAGCTGCTGCCCTACTCGAACCTTCGGCTGCGTAAGAGATCAGCCTCATGGACGAGTTCACAATGGATGTAAGGGTATTAAGTTGCTGTCACTTTCTCTGAGACAGCAGCATCTGTAGTACCCTGGAGGGTATCTCCCAACTCTTTGACTAGATCCCTCTGTAGTCGTGTAAAAGTGGGTCAAATAGTTCAGGGATCGCATGGAAAAAGCCGCTGAACTAAAAATGCGCTTCCCATACCTGTCCATAGTCCTAGAATCTTTATTAGGGGGATGGACAGATGAGGAAGATTCCGACATCTCCTTTTTCGTGGCCGCTGCCACCACCATAGCGTCCACTGGAACTCCTTTTGTCAAGTAAGTCTTGTCCTGGGGTGCAGTGATATACTTATTGGGTTTCCTTGGGACTGGTTCCACTGTGTCAGGAGCCTCCTATGCCCTTCGAGCAATAAGTTCCATTAATTCATCGAAGGGCGGAGTGACCCAGGAGGAGGAAGGGCGAGCACCGAATACCTTCAGCAAGACTGACTCATCCTCAGAAGGGGGGAGGGACTGCCAGTCACCTCTCTGTTTCAGGATCTCCAATATGTCAGAAAAAGAGACATCTTCTGAAGGTGACTTAGGGGACCCTTCTGACTCATCTAAGTCAGTATCGGATGTCAAGGATTCTTGTGGAGAATCTAAGTGTCTCCTCTTACACAATCTTTTCCTAGGGACTTCTTCGTGGGGAGCATCCGAAGAAGCCTCCGAGGAAGAGGGGGCACCCTCCAGGGGTGGCCGAGACACCGGTGTTCGACGCTTGGATGTGGCCGTGGGTGCAGAGGAGGATAACGGCCCTTTATGGGGAGGAGAGGTTGCTTCTACTGATGTGGTTGTCTGGGTAGACAACACCTTCCTCATTAGATCGAAGCCCCGGGTCCCGAGTCGAAGAATCTCCCAGTTCGAAGAAATGGGAAGAATCCCGAAACAGGCACGAAGGCATCGACCCGAGGACGGAGCCGAATCGATCCGCCGAGGCCCGAGGGAAGAGTCGGAACCGAAACGTCGGTTCGACTCTC
This sequence comes from Protopterus annectens, assembly GCF_019279795.1. Classification (NCBI taxonomy): domain Eukaryota; kingdom Metazoa; phylum Chordata; order Ceratodontiformes; family Protopteridae; genus Protopterus; species Protopterus annectens. Next base: position 1,547,642,173 of record NC_056743.1, on the reverse strand, counting down.
AGCCCCGGAACCAAGGACAGATCGTCGGCTCCGAGACTCGGTGCGGGTCCGGCGGAGTCGAGGTGAGAGGAACAGACCGAGAAAAGGACGGTTCTGGACCCGAGGGCTCCACAATCAGAAGATCAACCTCTTCCGGCTCCAAAGACTGGACAGGTCTCGGAGGAGGAATGGATGGAGACAATGGGAGGCCTTCAAGTTTCGACACCAACTGGGTGGAAACTGAAATAAGTTTGGATAGGGCGAATGCTCCAATAACTTCTGCACCACACGATCCACATCGACATCGGAGAGCTTAGAAGAAGAACGGGTCGAAGGAACCGAAGACGGAGCCGACCTCAATAGAGTCGAGGAGGGAGCTCCATCACGGTTCCAAGACTCGAGGCTCAGGAACTGACACCAGTTGAACACTCGGCCCGAAGTCTGTGGAACCGGTGATCTAACTTTACTCAAAGAGCTCGGAGCCGATGACTTGGGCTCCGGCGTCTTTGATTCCTTCGAGGATTTGGATGCCTGGTCTGAAGCATCCAGAGCCTCCTGAAAGGAAGGTTTTAATAACCCCCTGTCCATGAGTTTCCTGCGCCTATCTGTCATGACCCTCCCACTAAAAGAGTGACAAATTGAACAGTCCTCTTGTAAGTGGAGAGGGCCAAGGCAGTAGACACAGGAACTATGGTTGTCAGTAACTGACATTTTTTGGCCACACTGGCAACGTTTAAAGCCTGATTTAATTTTCTCAGACATCTTACAGGAAAGAGAAAAGTCAAGTCCAGTATAAGAGACAAATCCAATAGAAAAAAGTCGAATCCGATGTATATGTCAGTCCGGTTGTCAAATTTAAGTAAGGGGTGGTAGGCCCCGAAAAACTCTAACCAGTTAAATAAACTTAACGGTACCGAGAAATTCTACCTACACACACACATACACTATGTCTACCAAAAGGTACTTTTAGAACAAATTTTTCTAAAATATAACAAAATTAAAGTTATATCTTATCTCAAGTTGCTCGAGCTAGATCCCAGCGATGCGAACGCAGCAGCGGCAAACTAGATCTGAGGTAAAGGCAGAGGGGGATTGTGGGTATTAGGTTGTCTCGAGCTTCTAGTCGATGCAGAGCTTGCAAGCGGCCGACACGGAGCCGAGGATCGGCTCCAAACCCATGTGTAAGAACAAATGGCGAGATTGAACACTATCACATCAAACAATACAGGGGCCAATGGAGGGGTTGTTAGTAAATGAAAATATTTCAAAGAGGCCTATTAAATATATAAATGCTACTGGAGACTTTACTGTTTATAATTATTCTGATTTTAATTTTGACGACTGTATTTGTGATTTATTTTCAAGTGGTGAAACCTTTGTTCCCAGTAAAAGGATGAATGTAGTACATTCTATTATCGATTTAAAAGTATTTGTGAGAAAGTTAAATTTGGGTTTACTTTTTCAAAATACTGAAGAGGTAACAAAACCATTATATGTCTCAAGTTCCTTTAATCCACCTTTGCATCCTACTTTGGAACTTTTTGAAAAACTATGTGAGTTGGATTTTCGTAACCTGGACATATTTGGTTTGAGGAACAAAACATACAACTTGACACAAAATGAATCGAACACATTAAACATGATTATGAATATAGGAAACATTAGATTTATAAAGCCCGATAAGGGTGGTGGCATGACTTTATTTAACATCTATGATTATAACAAGACATTAGAAAATATTTCAACTAGTAATACATATTCACAGAGCTCTATAAATGAGCTGAATGGAGCATATAAACGTATTAGAGGAATTATTTATGACCTTTTTTATTGAAGGTAGTATAGATATTGATGAATTCAACTATATGAATGTGTCCTATCCAAGGACACCTATTATGTTAGGTGTTCCTAAAATTCATAAGGATTTACTACAACCTCCATTTAGGCCAATAGTAGATGCACGGGGGTCCATAACTTACCCAATAGCAAAATTCATCGACAACAATTTAAATACTTTTATATTAGGTGAAAAATACATGTTAAAAGATTCATGGGACTTTATGTCCATCGTAGGGTCTATTGACTATAATGAAAAGGATATTTTGGTAACAACTGATGTTAAGGATTTGTATTCTGTTATACCACATGAAGTTGGCATGGAGTGGTTTAATCTATTTTTATATGAAAAGGGTTTAAGCCAAGGAAAAATAAATTTATTTGATCAATTATTAAATATTTGCTTAAGAAATAACTTCATAATTTTTAATAAAAATATTTACTTACAAACTGAAGGGGTAGCAATGGGGTCTCCATGTGGGGGCCTGTATGCTAATACAGTGATGCACATATGGGAGAAGAAATTAGAAGTTATGTACCTACCATAACGTTCCATGTTAGTTGTCTTCTTCTCGCCTTCTTTCTTGCTGGATGGGTTCGGAGCCGATCCTCGGCTCCGACTCAGCCACTCTAAAGCTCGAGAGCTAGTTCCACCGGCTCGAGGCTCCCCTATATCCCACAATGCTAGGCGGTAACTCCTCAGATCTCGTTTGAAAGCTAAGGCCAGCAAGAAAAATTCCATAAAAGGAACAAAGAAAAACTCCTCTAGGTCTGTCCTGGCTAGGGGGAAGGAAAGTGGGACGCAAGAAAGAAGGCGAGAAGAGGACAACTAACATGGAACGTTATGGTAGGTACATAACTTCTAAATGTTAAGTTGTCTATCTTGCCTTCATTCTTGCTGGATGGGACCGTGTCCCTAGCACCTTGTCCCGGGTGGCCTAACGGAACAGACTCTTGAGTACAGTGGAACCAAAGCTGGCTCGGTCTCTAGAGGCCAAGTCCAACTTATAATGAGAAATGAAGGTATGGGGAGAAGCCCAAGTAGCTGCAGAACAAATCGAATCAATAGGCAGCCTATCTTGGAAAGCTATAGAAGTGGCTAAAGCTCTAGTTGAATGAGCCCTGGGTTTGGATGGCAACTGTTGATGTCTTATCTCATACACTAGGGTAATCAACGAAGTAAGCCATCTAGAAAGAGACACTTTAGAAACTGGAAGGCCCATTCTACCTTCTGCATAAGAAACAAACAGTTGGTCAGACTTCCTGAATTGTTTGGTCCTGTCTAAATAGTATCTAAGTTGGCGATGAATATCTAAACAGTGTAACATTTGTTCTGACCTATTAGAATAATTAGGGAAGAAGACAGGAAGCTCAATGGTTTGATTCAAATTTGCCAGTGAAGCTACCTTGGGCAAAAAGGACGGGTTAGTACGTAAGGACACCCTATCCTTATGAAACAGAAGATAAGGGGATCGACTACAAAGAGCATGGAGTTCAGAGACTCTTCTAGCTGAAGTGATAGCTACTAAAAAGAGTGTTTTCCAAGAAAGTAACTTTATTGAACATGAAGCCGCAGGTTCAAAGGGGGAAAGAATTAAGGACGTCAGAACCAAGTTGAGATCCCATTGGGGAGGAGGATCTCTGATGGGTGGTTTGAGGAGAAAAACTCCCTTTAAAAAGGCTTTGCAGAGTTTGTGAGACATAATAGAGGACTCTGAGACTCCAACATGAAAGTTCGAAATTGCTGCCAATTGAACTCTAATGGTAGACGGAGACGAACCTGAGTGGAAAAGTTCGGCTAGAAAGTCTAGAACTGATTGAATGGAAGCAGTAAAAGGATCTACATTCTTTGACTGCGCCCAATAGGAAAAACGTTTCCACTTGTTATGATAAATCTTCCGAGTGGAAGATTTATGAGAGGCTATCAAGATATCTCTAACTGAGTGAGACATCAGGGGAAGCCTGGCTAAAGTTGGAATTGGAGGAACCACGCTGTGAGGTTCAGAGAAGGAAGGGAGTGGTGCAACTGACCCGACTGATGGGTCAAGAGGTCTGGAACTGGGTCCAGATGCCAAGGTTGCTCCAACAGATAATGGTGGAGGAACGGGAACCAAACCTGTCGAGGCCAGTAAGGGGCAATAAGGATCATGTAAGCTTCCTGAGCGATGGCTTTCTGTATTAGCTGAGATATCAGTGGGAAGGGGGGAAAAGCATACAGGAGTCCCCGGGGCCAAACGTGCACTAGAGCGTCTCTGCTGGGGTGGCCTGGTTGGGGAAACAGGGTGAAAAAATCGTCGCACTTGCTGTTTTGGGGAGTAGCGAAAAGGTCGCAGCAAGGCCGGCCCCACCTTCGAAAAACTTTCTCCAACACTGAATTCTTCAGAGACCACTTGTGAGGCATGAGAATAGCTCTGCTCAATTTGTCCGCAATCACATTGGACTTCCCAGGAATGTGCGTTGCTAACAGAAACCGCTGAGAAGAAATCGCCCATTGCCACAGTCTGAGTGCCTCTCGACATAGGGGGTAAGATCTGGTTCCGCCTTGTTTGTTGATGTACCACACTACAGACATGTTGTCTGTCTGAATTGCTATAGTTCCCTTGGGAAGAGAGTCTTGTAAGGCTTGCAACGCTAGAAGCACTGCTCTCATCTCTAGGACGTTTATGTGCAAGTGGCACTCGAACGGTTGCCACATGCCCTGGACTGTCCTGCCCTGGTAATGCCCCCCCCACCCGATCAGGGAGGCGTCCGTTGTCACTGTAGCAACCGGAGGGGGAGGGACGAAAGGTCTCCCTAGGAGGAGCTGGGGAGATGTGATCCACCAAGAGAGATGATTCTTGCACGACTGAGTTATCCGAATAGGATGGGACATTGGAAGTCGTTGGAAGGACCATTGTGTGAAGAGCATCCATTGTAAAATTCTCATATGGAAGCGAGCTAATGGTAGAAGAGGGATGGCAGCCGCCATAATCCCTAAGACTTTCAGGATCAATCTGGCTTTGACTTTGTTGCTCTGCAAGACAAGAGAGACCTGTCTGTGTATGTCTGCTATTCTCTGCTCTGTGAGTCTGGCTGACATGTTGACTGTGTCTAGATTTGCGCCTATAAAGGTAATAACACGACAAGGCGACAAGACAGACTTTTCGTAATTTATTGAAATGCCTAGTGCCTGACATGTGTGAAAGGTGTAGTCTCTGGCGAGAAGTAAAAGATGCTTGGTGGGGGCTGTAAGGAGCTTATAAATTTTACTTTCGTGCAGTTTGCCTTTGGAATTTCTTGCTCCTGAGTGCCTTATAGTGACGTTGGTATCTTCCTTGTGGCTGCCCCTTGCCTGTTTGCTTGCTGCTTTTTTGGAGGCTGTAAGGAGCCAGTCATCTAAATAAGGAAACACCTGGAATCCTTGTCGTCTCAGATGAGAGGCTACCACTGCCATGCATTTGGTAAACACTCGGGGGGCTGTAGTGAGACCAAAGGGCAGGGCTCTGAATTGGAAATGACTGGTTCCCAGCCTGAAGCGGAGAAACCTCCTGGAGTGTCTACTCATTCTGATGTGATAGTACGTGTCCTGGAGATCTATCGAGCACATCCAGTTGTCCCGCCCCAACAGGGGGAGAATGGACTGTAGCATGACCATCCGGAACTTTGTTTTCTTGACAAACTTGTTCAAGTGGCTGAGATCCAAAATGGGTCTCCAGTCCCGTTTTCTTTGGAACCAAAAAGAATTTGGAGTAGATTCTGGATCCTGTTTGGTCTGCTGGAACTGGTTGAATGGCTCTTTTTGCGAGCAGCTTTGAAATTTCTAATGCTGCTTGCTCCCTTTGACTGGGTGGAACATCTGGAAGGGATTTTTTGGATTGCTTTGGAATGAAAAGGAAAGGGATTCTGTAGCCTTCGGAAATGATAGACTGTACCCACTTGTCTTGAGTTAGGGATAGCCAGGCTTCTGGGTACAGCGATAATCTTCCCCCGACTGCCTCCGAAGGTGGACAGTCGGGCAACACCTCAGGGATGCTGAAAGGACTTGTCGGAAAAGGATTCTCGACTGCCCTGATTCTGCGGGCCCCCTCTGCCTCTAGGACGGCATCTACCATTATTGTTCCCCCCTCTGCCTCTAGAGGGGAATCAACTCTGTGCGTCAGGCAAATCTCCTTGAGATTGTTTGTGGAACCACATCTTTCCCCCCTTCTGGCCTTTGGGGTAAGGCCTAGAAGGAGTAGAAAAACAGACTCCAACAGCAGAGAGAGTTTTGCCATCAGTCTCGCACCTAGTCAGGGTTTCCTTCACTTGATGACCAAAGAGGGATGATCCATCAAAGGGGGAATTAGTGAAGGACGCCTTGAAAGGGTCCGCAAAGTTACATAGCCGCATCGAGGTATGCCTACGCAAGGCTACACCTGTACCTGCCGCTCTACTTGCTCCATCAGCCGCATATGAAAAAAGGCGCATGGAGGAGTTAGTTATAGAATTAAGGGTTGCCAGCTGAGAATTCATTCTATCCTGAAAACCCACAGCTGTTGGGTCCTTTAACATTTCGCTCGCTTCCTTGAGCAAATCCATCTGAAGACGAGTGAAATGACACAGGTAATTCAGCGATCTCATAGAAAAGGTCGCTGACGAGAACATCCGCTTCCCGTACCTGTCCATCGACCTAGACTCCTTGTTAGGAGGATGAACAGGCACTGAAGGATCAGCTAACTCCTTCTTGGTGGCCGCAGCCACCACCATAGCATCAACAGAGACGCCTTTGGTTAAAAATTCTTTGTCCTTGGGGGCAGTGATGAATTTTGATGGTCTCCTGGGGGTGGGTTCCACTGAATCAGGAGCCGCCCAAGCCTTCTTTGCCACCACTTGCATAAGGGGGTCAAAGGGAGGGGACACCCAGGAGGTGGAAGGGTGAGAGCCAAACGCCTCAAGATACACCGATTCATCCTCTGAAGGGTTGAGGGCTGGCCAATTCCCCCTCTGTTTTAAGATTTCAAGGATGTCTGCAAAGGAGACATCTTCAGAGGGGGAACGAGGGGAACCTTCAGAATCCTCTAAATCAGTGTCAGAGGTGACAGACTCAGGGGAGTCAATGTGCTTCCTCTTGTACTGCCTCTTCCTAGGGGGCTCTCCTACCGGGTCAGGAGAGGCCTCGGAAGAGGAGGAGATCCCCACTGGGGAAAGTTGAGGAGCTGGCTCTCTACGGTCGGGAATGAGAGAATGAGTAGAAATCACCGGAGGCACCATGGAGGGAGGGGCAGAAGGAACCGACTGTGGAGTTGAACCTGGTTCTAACACGCTCCTCATGACCTCAAAGGCACCCCTGTCAGGCAGAGCTGGAGGTCTCCGCTCCAAAAAACTGAAAACCTCCCCCGGCACCGACAGTGATGGCTCCGAGGCCGATGTCGGAGCCGAACTCACCAGCGCCAAAGCACCGAGAGGGAGAGTGGGGTCGGACAAGGGTCCGATGCCACTCGCCCCCTCGGAGCCGACGAGGGAAGTCCGGCGCCGAGATTCTTCCAAGGAAGATATCGGAGCAGATGACGGAACCGAAGACAAAGGTATCGGTTCCGACGCCACCACAGTCTCGGGTCCGAGCCGCCCCGGCTCCGAACTCAAAAGAGTCAGAGGAGGAACATTTTGAGTAATGGGAATAGTTCTTGATTGCTGAGTCGGACTTTGAAGCATCTGGGCTAGTGCCTCGGACTTAAGAAGTTGACTCACTACTCTCTGAAGGTCATGGTCCGATAACCTGGAAGACCTAGAGGAGTGGGATCTATGGCTCCGTTCAGACAGCAAAGGTGATGCTGGAGCCGAATGAATGGAGCCGATAGATGGAGATCGGGACCTTTTCCTAGATGTCGGTTCCGACAACTTGATCGGAGCCGACTCAGTTATGTCTTCCTTGGCTCCGGCCGGAGCCGAGGAAACAGTAGGGGCATGTGTTTGAGATTCATCGGCTCCGGCCGGAGCCGATGTTCGAATAGCCTTAGGACCCCCAGAAGACGGCTCAGAGACTGGAGCCGAAGGTCTGGAAGGCTTAGAGGGTTTCCCTGAGGACTGAGTCTAGGGACCCTCAGGCTTCAATAAGCCCCTTAAAATAAGTTTATTTTTTCGCTCCTGCAGGACTCTAGGGCTGAAGCCATGGCAAACAGCACATGAGTCCTGCAGGTGCAAAGGTCCCAGGCAGTACACACAAGAAGTGTGACCGTCTGTCAGAGACATCTTCTGACAGCATGAGTCACACTTCTTAAAGCCTGAGACCTTTGATTCCTTAGACATGACTAAGAATAGAAGTGTAACCACACAAACACACACACACACCAATTACACTTAGAAATAATTAAGTTAGAAATAATTAGAAAATAAAATCCCTATAAAACACAGTCACTCACTACTAGGAAGGGAGGGACTGGGCCTAAGGCCCAAGGGAAATTTTCTAGAGAATTTTGGAAAAAATAGGGAAATTTACAGGGAATGGGATGGAACTACTCACAATGTAACTATTTAGAAAAAACTAACTTAAAAGGGGGAAAAAGCTAAGAAAAACTAGTTTCTTTACAAAAACTAACCTGAGCCGGTAGGAACGCACCTCAATCGCTGTAGCGGCAAATGAGATCTGAGGAGTTACCGCCTAGCATTGTGGGATATAGGGGAGCCTCGAGCCGGTGGAACTAGCTCTCGAGCTTTAGAGTGGCCGAGTCGGAGCCAAGGATCGGCTCCGAACCCATCCAGCAAGAATGAAGGCGAGATAGACAACTTAACATTATGCGTTTACAACAGAATATTTTAAACACTGTAAGATGTATTTACACTTTTTAGATTACATATTTATTTTGTGGAGTGGAAATGTTGAAAAATTAAATGAATTCTTGGTGTATATAAATTCAACAACAACATTTTTTAAATTTACAGCAGTAATAAACTCAAATACTATAGCATATTTGGATGTGTCATTAGAAAAAGACAATACAAAGAAAGTATTTACATCTAAAATACATCGAAAAGAAACTTATAGTAATAGTCTATTACATTTTAATAGCTGCCATCCTTTCACAAAAAAGGACAGTGTTAAAAGGCCAATTTGTGAGGACCTCTAGAATGGTTAGCAACAGAGAAGATTTTATAAAAGAATGTTTGAACTTGAGTGAAATGTTTAGAAATAGAGGCTACCCGGATAAATTGATAAGTAACATTATGCATGAAGTGATAGCTAAATGGGACAATTTAGATTACATTCCATTAATTTTAAAGAGAACCATCCCAGTAGCTAATGAATTATTGATGGAAAATAGAAGGGAAGTACAAGACAGAAATAGTATGGTTATAATTATCAACAATATTGATAAAATAGTTACTGTCAAAGATACTAAAAGTTTTGCTAAAAGTTTTATCACAACTTTTAATTCGGATAGTGAGGCAATAAATAGTATTATAAAGAAAAATTGGTTGCTTATCCAAGCAGATAGATCATTACATGGTTATTTTGATACAATTCCACCAACAGTATACAAAAAAGGAATGAATTTGAAAAATTGTTGAGAACAAAAAACAAATAGAGGTTTTGGTAGAACAAATAGATGTGGCAGGTGTAAATACTGTTCTTTTGTGTTTGAAACTAATGAAGTTTTGATTAACGGTATTAAGGTTCACTTGAAAGAAAAGGCTTGTGATAGTGAAAAGGTGGTTTATTGTGCTCTATGTTGAAACTGTACCACATTTTATGTTGGTAAAACGGAAAGGAAATTTAAAGAACAAATAGGAGAGCATATCAGGGCTATATGTGATCATAATGATTTAAATGCCCTAGCAAAACATATTAGTATAGAAACTTCTCATAAGTTTAAATTTGTCGTTCTTGATGTTCAAAAAGTGGACAGTAGAGGTGGAGCATGGCAATTAAAACTTGAAAAATTAGAATTAGAATGGCAACTTAAACTGAATGCACACAACTGGCCAGGTTTGAACAACTTAGTATCAATCGCAAGTATACTCAAGATAAAATCTCTTATGCGATAGTACTAATAGAGTCAATATTGCTGTTAATATCAGAGTAAAATACTGAAAATTTAACAATATTCTTTTTACAGTAAATTATATATATAAATACATTTTTTATATAGTTTATTATATATATATATATACACATTTTTTATATATATGCATTTTAAGTCATTTTAATATTTATTCAGCGTAAGGTCTTATGTTAATTTTATATAACATAAAAATGAACTAATATGAGACATGAATTCTTAAATGAAATTGTTTTAACATTTTTAAAACACTTAATTACACTTATAATTATAATCAATTGATTATTTATCAAAATATATGTGCATCACTTTTGATTAATTTTATATAATTTTTTTATATTACTTTCACAATTCATCATTTATTATGTTTTTTAAAATACACTACGAGGGTAATTATATATTTTTCCAGTGGCCGGATTAATAGACGACTTTTGGTCTGGTTACAAACACAACACTGCTATTATAACGAACATTTTATATACATATCAATTTTAGCAGAGTATTTTTATATAATGATATTTAATTGCTAATTATGGGTTAAAAATTAAAAATGTATTTTTGCATTGTTGTGCTTAGGGTAGAAATATTATTATTATGAATTTCCAACAACTGATGTAGATACTTGTGTTGATTTAACTATAATAACTGATGAAACAGAATGTTAATGGTTTTTATTAACTGCAAAAAGTTGATCAAATGTTTTGTGTTAAAAATACATATATATTTTTCCGTTTCTTTTTCTTCTTTGATTCAAAAGTGTAGGGTTAGAGTCCGTGGGATTATGCATTATTATTAGACACAACAAACACGCTAATCGAAAATGCTAAATAAAAAATATGTGCTGTTGGAATGTAATTTATGATTAATTTACGTATGTTTTTGTTTTGTTTTTTCATGTTAGCACTTTAAACATAGATTAAAGGGAAGTCATTTTTTCACTTACATCACGATTAATAAGAAGTTATGTACCTACCATAACGTTCCATGTTAGTTGTCTTCTCTCGCCTTCTTTCTTGCTTGATGGGTTCGGAGCCGATCCCTCGGCTCCGACTCGGCACTTGCTTGCTAAGCTCGAGAGTCTCTTTCACCAGCTCGAGGCAGCCCCATATCCCATGATGCAAGGCAGTAAATACCCAGATCTCGTTTGTTGCCAAAGGGCAATAATACCAAGCATAAAATACTTCCCAAAGGAAGAAGAAACTTACAAATGGAAAAAGGACCAGGTCTGAATGGTCTTTAGCATAAAAGTTTCTTATACAAGGTCTGTCCAGGCCAGGGGGAAGGAGGGAGGGTCCCAAGAGAAGACAACTAACATGGAACGTTATGGTAGGTACATAACTTCTTAATGTTAAGTTGTCAATCTCGCCTTCATTCTTGCTTGATGGGACCGCATCCCTAGCACCTCTATCCTGGGTGGCTCAATGGAACAAACTCTTGAGAACTGTAGAGCCAAAACTGGCCCTGTCCCTGGAGGCCAAGTCCAATTTGTAATGGGAAACAAAAGTGTGAGGAGTGGCCCAAGTGGCGCTGCACAAATAGTGTCCAAAGGCAGTCTAGCTTGAAAAGCTGTAGAAGTAGCTAAACTCCTAGTTGAATGTGCTTTAGGTTTTGAGCACAGCTGTTTTCCCCTGATCGTATAAATTTCAGTGATGACCGAAGAAAGCCATCTGGACAAAGTCACTTTAGAAACAGGAAGGCCTTTTTATTATCCGCATAGGAAACAAAAGTTGATCAGATTTTCTAAATTTTTGTTCTGTCCAAATAATATCTGAGCTGACGGTGGACGCCAAGATAATGTAGCTTTTGTTCAGCTCTATCTGAATAGTTAGGAAAAATACCGGAGATCAATGGATTGATTCAGATTGTTTTTTGAAGCGACCTTAGGTAAAAGGATGGATCAGTTCTCAAAGATACTCTGTCTTTGTGAAAAATCAAATAGGGGGGTCGAACCGAAAGAGCATGAAGTTCACACACCCTCCTGGCAGATGTAATAGCCACTAGGAATAAAGTTTTCCAAGAAAGATATTTCAGGGAACAAGAAACAGCTGGCTCGAAGGGGGGGAGAATTAAGGATGTCAGCACTAAATTTAGATCCCATTGAGGAGGAGGATTCCTGATTGGAGGCTTTAGTAGGAAAATTCCTTTCAAGAAGGCCCTGCAGAGCCTATGGGACATAATATTATGATATGCTATCCCGACATGAAAATTAGAAATAGCAGCCAACTGAACTCTGACTGTGGAAGAAGAGGAGCCTGCATGAAAAATCTCTGCTAAGAAGTCCAGAACTGCCTGAACAGGGGCAGTAAAAGGATCAATATTTTGGGCCTTAGCCCAATAAGAGAAACGTTTCCATTTGCTTGTGTAAATCCTCCTGGTAGAGGATTTTAGTGAAGCTACTATGATGTCTCTAACTGGGTTAGAGATCAAAGGAAGCCTGGCTAAGGAAGGAAGTGGAGCAACCATGCTGTGAGGTTGAGAGAAGGGATTGACCGGTGCAGCAGACCGGATTGGTGAATCAGTAGATCTGGCACTGGGTCCAGATGCCACGGCTGCACCAAAAGGTGATGATGGAGGAACGGGAACCAAACTTGTCGAGGCCAGTAAGGGGCAATGAGAATCAATTTGGCTCTCAAACGGTAGCTTTCTGGATCACCTGAGGGATCAGAGGAAATGGAGGGAAGGCATAAAGAAGTCCCTGGGGCCAATCCTGGGTCAGAGCGTCTCTGGGGGGGTGGCCTGATAGAGGGAAGAGGCTGAAGAAGTCTGGACATTTGCTGTTTTGGGGAGTAGCAAAAAGATCGCAACATGGACGACCCCATTCCAGAAAAAATCTCTTCCGCTATAGATTGCTTGAGAGACCACTCGTGAGGCATGAGGATAGCTCTGCTCAATCTGTCCGCTATAATGTTGGTTTTCCCAGGGATATGCGTTGCTACCAGAAACCGATGAGAGGAGATCGCCCATTGCCAAAGTCTGAGCTTCGACACAAGGGGTAGGACTTGGTTCCGCCCTGTTTGTTGATATACCAAACTACAGACATGTTGTCTGTGTGGACTGCAATTGTCCCTACGGGAAGAAAGTCGTTGAGGGCTTGCAACGTTAAAAGCACTGCTCTCATCTCCAGGACATTTATGTGCAGATGGTACTCGAACGGTTGCCACGTCCCATGAACCATCCTGCCCTGATAATGACCCCCACCCGATCAGGGAGGCATCCGTGGTGACAGTGGCTATCGGGGACGGAGGTACAAAGCACCTGCCTTGGTGAACCTGAGACGATGTGATCCACCAAGCAAGATGCTCTTTGCATGTCTGTGTCACCAGAATCTGGTGACGCATTGGAAGTTGCTGGTATGACCACTGTGTGAACAGCATCCACTGAAGAAGGCGCATGTAGAATCGAGCCAGGGAAGAAGAGTAATGGCCGCAGCCATGAGACCTAATACCTTTAGAACCATTCTGGCCTGTATTTTCTTGCTGGCCAGAATGATCCTGACATGAGTCTGAATGTCTGAAACTCTTTGTTCTGTAAGGGTAGCTGACATCCGAACAGTGTTTAAGTTTGCGCCTATGAAGGTAATAGACTGGCAGGGCGATAAGGATGACTTTTGAAGTTGATTGAGATGCCCAAATGAGAACAAAGGTCTATTGTGTAATCCCTGGCTTGTATAAGCTGATGCCTGGTGGTGGCTGACAGGAGCCAGTCGTCGAGATACGGAAACACCTGGAATCCTTGACGTCTCAGGTGAGCCGTGACCACTGCCATGCATTTGGTGAACACTCTGGGGGCTGTAGTGAGACCAAAGGGCAGGGCTCTGAACTGGAAGTGACTGGACCCCAGCCGAAGCGGAGAAATCTCCTGGAGCGTCTGTGAATTTTGATGTGATAGTACGCGTCCTGAAGATCTATTGAGCACATCCAGTTGTCCTTCTGTAAGAAGGGCAGAATTGACTGAAGAGTGACCATTCGGAATCTTGTCTTCCTGACAGACTTGTTGAGTCTGCTGAGATCCAATACTGGTCTCCAGTCTCCCGTCTTTTTGGGGACCAAAAAGAACCTTGAGTAGATTCCGGGCTCTGAATGGTCTATTGTAACTGGCTGAATGGCTCTTTTTTGCAGTAGTTTTGCGATTTCTAACTCTGCAATGTCCCTTAGACTGGGTGGTACATCTGGAAGGGAACTTGAGGGAAGGGACTTTCCTCGAAAGGAATTATGTAACCCTTGGATATGATCGACTGTACCCATCTGTCTTGAGTGAGGGAATGCCAGGCTTCTGGGTACAGTGATAATCTTCCCCCGACTACCTCCAAGGAGGGACAGCCGGGCAACACCTCAGGGATGCTGAAAGGGCTTATCAGAGAGAGGCTCCCTGTTTCCCTGGTTCTTCGGACCCCCTCTGCCTCTAGAGCGGCGTCTGTTGTTGTTACCACTCTGCCTCTAGGGGTAAACTGACCACGTGAATCCGGCGTGACTCCTTGGGATTTACGGAACCACATCTTCCCACCCTTCTGTCCTTTGGGATAAGGCCTAGAAGGTGTGGAAAAATGGACTCCAACAGCAGAAAGAGTCTTGCCGTCCTGCTCGCACCTGGTCAAGGTTTCCTTCACCTGAGGGCCAAACAAAGCTGACCCATCAAAGGGAGAATTTGTGAAGGACGCCTTAAAGGGATCCGCAAAATCACATAGCCGCATCCAGGCTTGGCGTCTAAGAGCCACACCTGTGCCTGCGGCTCTACTCGCTCCATCCGCAGCATAAGATATTAGCCGCATGGAGGAGTTTGCAATGGAATTGAGGGTTCCTAGCTGAGAAGCAATTTTTTTCTTGAGCCCCTGCAGCTGTAGGATCCTGAACTACTTGCCCCACCTCCTTCAGCATATCCCTTTGGAGTCTGGTGAACTGACATAGGTAATTCAGCGAGCATAGCAAAGGTCGCTGATGAAAACATCCGCTTACGTACCTATCCATGGTCCTAGAGTCCTTATTAGGAGGATGGACGGGCACGGAAGGATCTGCAAGTTCCTTTTTGGTGGCCGCAGCCACCACCATGGCATCAGCGGGGACACCCTTAGTAAGGAATTGTTTGTCGCTCGGGGCGGTGATAAATTTTGAAGGCCTCCTAGGGACTGGCTCTACAGAGTCAGCAGCTGCCCATGCCTTCGTGCCATCCCCTGCATAACGGGGTCGAAAGGCGGAGATACCCAGGAGGTGGAGGGCCGAGATCCAAACGCCTCTAGGTATACTGACTCATCCTCAGAGGGATTGCTGGTGGGCCAGTTTCCCCACTGTTTCAGAAGTTCTAGGATGTCTGAGAAGGAGACACACGCAGACGGGGATGTAGGGTATGCCTCTGACACATCAAAGTCAGTATCCGGGTGACAGACTCGGGGAGTCTACATGCTTCCTCTTACAAGTCCTCTTCCTAGGAGGATCTCCCGAAACATCAGGAGAATCCTCGGAAGAGGGGGAAATTCCCAATGGGGAAACCTGAGGCGGAGGATCTCTGGGTCCTGTAGCAAGAGAAGTGGCAGAGATGTCAAAAGGTACAATAGAGGGAGGAGCTACGGGAACAGACTGCTGACTGATACCAGTGGCCAGTACACTCTTCATCACCTCGAATGCTCCCCTCCCAGGCAGGTCCGAGAGAACCCGCTCAAGAGCTAGGAACTCCAGGGGCCACCGAAAGGGAAGTCTCCGAGGCAGATGTCGGAGCCGAGCTCACCAAGGCCGAGGCTCCAAGGGGAAGAGCGGGCTCGGACAAGGGTCCGATGCCACTCACCCCCTCGGAGGAGACCATGGAAGCCCGACCACCGAATCCCTCTAAGGAAGAGGAGATAAGAGTAGAGGCTGAAGGAACAGAAGGGGTATCCGTCCTCCAGCCGTAGCAGTAACCATTCGAAGACTCCAACTCCAAACTCTGGGGTAGAGTTGAAGGAGGAACAGTAACGGTGTGGGCCAACAGTCGTCTGTTGAGACGGACTGTGTAACATTTGGGCCAGTACCTGTGACTTGAGTAATCTACTGACCACTCTCTCTAGGTCATGGTCTGATAACCTGGATGACCTTGAAGATCGGCTCCGATGGCTCCGTTCCGATAGTAGAGGTGAAGCGGCCCCGAAAGTATCGGCCCGAAGGAAGGAGCCCTCGACCTTTTCCTGGAATGAGCCATGGGAGCCGATACAATAGATCCTGTCGGAGCCGACTTCGGAGCCGACAGAAAGCTCGATGTATCGGCTCCAGCCGAGCCGATACAGCCACCAGTAACGGTGTGGGAGCCGATCGGAGCCAACACCGATGCCTGTGCCACATGGGTGTCGGAACCGATCGGAGCCGACATCGGTGGTCAAAACAGATTCGGCACCGATAGCCATCGCCGAAAGCTTTGTCAATCCAGAATCGGCTCCAGCCGGAGCCGATCTCGACTCAATATGAGTCGGAGCCGAGGCCGCAGGCTTAGAAACAGAAGCCTGGGCCTTGGCAGGTTTTGTTGATTTTGGTGGAGCCGACTTAACCGGAGAGCCTTCCGGCTTAAGAAGGCCCCTAAGAATCAACTTATTACTCTCCTGCAGGACTCTCTGGCTGAAGGAGTGACAAATAGCACAGGAGTCCTGCAGGTGAAGAGGGCCCAGACAATACAGGCAAGAAGTGTGACCGTCTGTCAGAGACATCTTCTGACAGCACAAGTCACACTTCTTAAAACCCGAGACCCTCTCCTTAGACATAGTGTTGAGAACACAACACACACACACACAACACCAGTCTAAATTAACTTACACAAAATACCAAAAAGGTATTCTATAAAATCCAACACACACACACCCTAACAGGGGGGGGGATGGGATAGGGAAAAATTGACTAACAAAAAATTAAAGGAGACAGGAAAATTCTGTCAGAAAGGGTAGAATATAACTTAAACTATCAATAAAAGAGTTTTTTTGACTAAAAAAGGGGCTTAAATCACAAAAGTGAACAACTTACCAGGAGCTGGTAAAAAGAAGACCTCCTAAGCGAAGCGGCAAACGAGATCTGGGTATTTACTGCCTTGCATCATGGGATATGGGGCTGCCTCGAGCTGGTGAAAGAGACTCTCGAGCTTAGCAAGCAAGTGCCGAGTCGGAGCCGAACCCATCAAGCAAGAATGAAGGCGAGATTGACAACTTAACATCTACTATTTAAACTACATGAAGTGATGTATTAACTGTTTGAAAAAGTTTGGCAGACGCCAAACGAAAGCGCTTATTTTATTGTGTGTATTTTCTAAGTTCTGTTATTAAAACTTCGTTGGTCAAGTTTGTGGTTCGTGGATATAAGGAATTTTGATGGACAAGGCCTACAGTTCATAGGTTCATAGATTAGTACTAGGCTAACTGCCCTTGCGAGCCATTTTAAGCCTAGCCAATTATCCCCCTGTGAGATTCAAACCCTGTACCTTGTGTTTGTAAGGCAAACACCTTAACCATTAGGCCACGGTCCCAACCTTTTGGCAGAGGTAATAGCCACCAGAAAAGCTGTTTTCCAAGATATATATTTCAGATCTACTGTCACAGCAGGCTCGAAAGGCGTAGCAAACAAAGCTTGAAGAACCATAGTAAAGTCTCAAGGGGGAACAGGATCCTTGACTGGGGAGACGTAACAAAAAGGTGCCTTTAATAAAGGCTTTACACAGTCTGGAGGAGGCTAAAGAGGCAGAATTCTCGCCCACATGAAAATGAGAAATGGCAGCCAACTGAACCTTGACCATAGAAGAACTAGTTCCATGTTGAAATATATCAGCTAGAAAATCAAGAATGGCAGAAATAGGAGCTGTGAAGGGGACTAAACTTCTTTGAGAGGCCCAAAAGGAAAAACGTTTCTACTTGCTGCGATAAACCTTCCTGGTTGAAGACTTATGAGCAGCCACCAGAATAGATCTAACTGAAGAGGTCCAGGAGTCCTAGCAATCATGGGAACTGGAGCAGCCAAGCTGTCAGCTTCAAACTGTCCAGATTCGGATGAGGCACACCCGAAGGGTGTGAAATCAGATTGTGAATGGGATCCGGGATCCAGGATCCAAGGCGGCGCCAGAAGGTGAGACCAAAGAAAGGGAAACCATATCTGGCAAGGCCAAAATGAGGCAATGAGGATCACTTTGCTCCCCAGTTGACGAGCTTTCTGTAAAAACAGTGGAATAAAAGGTACAGGCGGGTAAGCATACAGAAGACCGGGAGGCTAAGCATGAACTAGAGCATCTCTGGGGACTCCCCCGGGCAGGGGGTTCAGCGCAAAAAACCTGCTGCACTTCGCGTTGGAAAGAGATGTGAAGAGATCACAGCAAGGTTGACCCCACTCATGAAAGATCTGTTCTGCTACTAAAAGATTCAGAGACCACTCGTAAGACATCAGAATAGTCCGACTTAGCCTGTCTGCTAGGATGCTGGACCGTCCAGGAATATGCATTGCGATGAGAAAGCGACTGGTGGAGATCACCCATTCCCACACTCTTATGGCCTCGCAACAAAGGGGGCAATATCTGGTCCCTCCCTGTCTGTTGATATACCAGACCACTGACATGTTATCTGACTGAATTGCAATCGTTCCCAGAGGAAGAAAGGCATGAAAGGCCTGCACCTCTAGAAGGACCGCCCTCATCTCTACGACATTTATGTGCAAGCTGGTCTCTACAGAGGACCACAGGCCTTGGACTGTCCTGCCCGAACAATGCCCCCCCACCTGAGTTGGGAGGCATCCGTGGTCACTGTGGCTTGGGCCGGTTTTGGAACAAAGGGTCGTCCCTCCAAATTGTCCTGAGAACACATCTACCATATGAGGGACGAGCGACAGACTCGACTGAGTTGAATCGGATATGCCAATGGTAGTTCCAACAGGGACCATTGTACAGCTAGATTCCACTGTAAAATTCTCATGTGTAACCGGGCATATGGGAGAAGAGTTATGGTCGCCATCATCAAGCCTAAAGTCCTCAACACTGATTCTGCCATTGGGAGATGAGAGTGGTAGATCAGGGAGATATGCATCCTCAGGTTTTGTACTCTCTCCGAGGTCAGGAAGATTTTGTACTGTAGAGTATCTATCCTGGCGCCAATGTAGTCCATCACGTGTACAGGATCTAGGAGTGATTTGGATGTGTTGATTGTGATCCCCAAACGCAGGGCAAGAATCAGGAAATAATACCTGGTTTGGGAGAGTAGATGCCTGATGGGAGCAGTGAGGAGCCAATCGTCTAGGTAAGGATAGATCTAAATCCCCTGAAGCCTCAGGTGAGTCACCGCCATCATTTTGGTGAACACCCTGGGGGCTGTGGTGAGACCAAAGGGTAGGGCTCAAAATTGGTAATGCTTGACTCCTAGCCAGAAGCGGAGGAACCTCCTGGAGCTTCTGTGCATCTTTATGTGATAGTAAGCATCCTTGATGTCTAATGAGCACATCCAGCCGCTCTCTTGCAGGTACAGCATGATGGACTGTAGTGTGACCATCCGGAACTTCTTTTTGGCAACTGACAGGTTCAGGGTAGAAAGGTCCAGAATGGGCTTTAAGTCCCCTGTTTTCTTTGGCATCAAAAAAAACCTGGAGTAGAAGCCCAATCTGGACTGATCTGGAGGGACAGTTTCGATGGCTCGTTTTTCTAGCAGCTTGGAAATTTCCTGTGCTGCTGCCTCCCTTTGCATGGGTGGTACATCTGGGAGGTGTTTGGGAGATTTGGGGGGACCCACAAAGAGGGTAGAGTATCCACTGGATATGATGTGGAGCACCCAGTAGTCTGATGTTATGGACTCCCATACCGCTAGGTGCAAGGACAATCGTCCCCCGACTGCCTCCAAAGTCGAGCAGTTGGGCCACTCCTCAGGGTTGCTGCCCGGGTCTGTCCGAGAAAGGTTCTCAAGACCCAAAATTCCTTGGACCCCCTCTGCCTCTGGGTCAACGTCCATTCTGTCCCCCTCTGCCTCTGGGGGAAGAAGAGCCCTGAGTGTACCAGGAATACTGTGACTTCCGGAACCGCATCTTCTTTTGCCCTCTCTGGTTCCGGGAAAAGTACCTTTGAGGCTTTGAGATGCGGATCCCAATGGCAGACAGCGTCACTCTGGACTAATGTCTCTTTGACGGTCTTACCAAAGAGAGTAGAGCTGTCATAAGGGGCATTGGCAAAGGATGCTTTGAAAGGTTCCGAAAACTGACAGTCTAAGCCAGGTGTTGCACCTCATGGACACGCTGGACCCAGCCGCCCTAGCCACTCCTTCAGTAGCACGTGAAAGGAGTCACATGGAGGTGTTGCTGACGGCTTTCAAAGTGGCCATTTTCATGGAGAATGAGACCCTGTCCTCCTGCGACATGGACTTTGGCAGAGACTCCTCCAGCTCCTTTACCAGGTCACACTGGAGTCTGGTGATATGGGCCAGGTAGTTCAGCTCTCTAATTGAAAAGATAGCTGAAGCGTAAACCCGCTTCCCTAGGCGGTCCATCATCTGTGACTCTCAGTCAGGAGGATGAACCAAGGAACTCTCCTCGGCAAGTTCCTTCTTTGTGGCTGCTGCTACCACCATAGTGTCTACAGTGGAGCCCTTGTTCCATGCTGGTCTGTCTGTGGAAGGACTCAAAATTTTGTCAGGTCTTTCTGGAATTGAGAAATCCAAAAGGCAGCTACAAGGACAAAGATACCTCCAGCGTCAGCAGCAAAAGTTGTATATCTAAGAAAAATACGCCTGGTATCACCACAGCTCTTCAAATTCATGATCTTTTATTAAAACAGTTGGTAATTCAATTCAGTAGTGTGTAAGCGCTTAATTCAATTCAATAGTGTGTAAGTGCTTTTTGGAATTGGTTCCATGGTGTCTGGCTCCTTCCATGCCCACGAGGTGATCAAGTCCACCAAAGGATCTGCGGGAGGGGACACCCAGGAAGTAGATGGGCCCATGCCGAAAGCCTCCAGGAACACGGACTCATCAGAGGAAGGTTTGGGGGCAGACCAACCTCCCCGCTGGCATAGGATTTCCATGATGTCTCCAAAGGAGACATCCTCAGGAGGTGACCTAGAGGTGCCTTCTCCATCATCCAAGTCCGTATCCTCGGTGAAGGACTTGGGGGAGTCCAAGTGCCTCCTCTTGCATGTATGCTTGCGAGGCACCTCTCTGGTGGGGCTCTCCGGGGGGAACTCGCAAGCCACTTGTTCCTCAGGGGGAACCGTCTGGGGCTCCTCAAGCACGGGCTGTCCCTCTGGAGTCCGAGGGGGCAGTCAGGTGTCTTGATCCAGCAAAGAGAACTCTTTCTACCACGTTGAATGCCGAAGGAAAGTGAACCTCCCGAGAAACCAATAAGCAGGGCGGTCTCACCGGGTCCGATGAGAGAATCAGAGATGGGCCCGAAGTGGAAGGAGATCCGGGGGAGGGAACTTGGCCCGACAAAGGCAGAGGTTATGAAAACGTTCCACTCCCTCGGATCCAACACCCAAGCTCCGGCTCTGAGAGCGGCTTAGATCCGAGCTGGTCAGATCCAACATGCTCCAGGCAGCTGTCGGCATTGATGGAGCAGGTACCATCTGCACCGACGCCCTGACTAAAGCCATCCTCGGATCCGAATACTCCGAACCCGAAGGACAGATCGGAGTAGAAGATATCAGCTGGAAAAAAGGAAGCGATCTCCCTCCTCATGAGGGAGAGGGGGCTGGCAAGATCCCCATCTGGATCTGAGTACGGATGAACTTCTAAATCATTTTATCCAGATCGACCTCAGACAAAGACCATTTGGACCTCAATGAGGCCACGGACTCCGACCTTGCGGGTCGGGGCACCGAGGCCCTAGAAGCTGAGCGTGTCTCCGCCGGCTCCAGGGACAACCTCAGAGATCGGAGCCGAGGGGAGTCATGGATCCTTAAAGTTTTGACTGGTGAAGGGAGATCCAGAGACCTCTTACACTTTTCCCTCGACTTCGACTCTCTCTCCTTCTCTCTGCCCCTTTTCCACTCCGCTTCCTCAGCCTTTTGCACAGGAGGTTGAGTCCCAGCCTGGGAGGGGCCAGGGGAAGAGAAGAAGGAGAGGCAGCCAGAGCAGCCGCTGTGACCGAAGCCGAAGACGAGGCAACAGTCTCAGAAGGGGGAAGAAGGCCTTTCAGGGCCAACTTGGCCTTCCTGTCTTTAATGGCACAAGGGTTGAACCCCGTGCATATAATGCAGTCTGTGCTCAGACGGGCTATGCCCAAGCACATAACACACAGACTGTGGCCATCCGCAGGAAATAACTTATGGCCACACTCAGTGCATCTTTTGAAAATAAGCTTGTCAGCCATAATGTCAGGAGAGAAAATAACTAAAAAAAAAATGTTATTTCTTTCTTGCTGAGAACACCCACTCATCACACTCAGACACAGAACACACTCGGGGAAGGGGGGGGGGCAAAAATACACACGACTACTCTAAGCTAACTACTCTAAAACTACAAAACTCAACACACCAAGCGAGGGGAGGAGAAAGGGGAATCTACTTTGTCACTATCTAAATTTTTTTAAAGAAAAAAGATATTTTAAAGTTTTTACCCACTGAAAACTTGGAACTCTAGAGATCACGATGCGTAAGCTTTTCGCTGCAAACAAGATCTGGGGGTTGGAAGGTAGTGGAGGTGTATTATGGGTAAGGGGAGGAGCTTGGAGCTCAGAGCAGATGCTAGTAAAGCTGCAGGCTCAGTTCCGATATGGATCCGGTATCCCACAGGTTGAAGACCAAATGAAGTAAACTACTTCAGATAAATACTTTAAATTCAGTGTTTTTTAAAAAAAATTATATATCCATGCACATATATTCAGGCAAAAAATATGATGGTACATAATTTAAGCCTTTAATTAGAACATCTTTTTCTTCACCTGTAAAGCAATGAGTAGTTAAATTCAACATCAGTCCAACATTATCAGCAGTCACTTCTTTATCAGACTCCTGAAAACATTCTCCATTTCTATCACTTTTTCGCCTGCAGTGCTTCCTGCCTCCCCTTCTAAAGGGCTGCTTCTCACCTTGGCCTTTTTATGTATTGGTGACTCCCATTTCCACAATCTCCCCAAGCTCATTGTCAGAGTCCATACTGGGTGCATTTGATGAAATTTTAGAAGTACTAGAATCAGTAACAAAACCTATATTACGAGTGGATTTCAAAATAGAACAACCCCTCTTTCTTTTGGCCCTAGTTGGTTTATTATCAGTCTCAGAAAATCTAACTGCTCATTTCATGCGTTTCCAAGTAAACGCCCTGTCATTCTTGAAGTCATTAATGTCTCTATTAAACTTTCAAATGCACCCATTTCCTCTATGTATTTCTCATATAAATGCTTATAATCGGATTGCTGCTCAAAACACTGAATAGCCTCTAGACAAGAATCCAACTTTTTCTTAACATTGCCCAAGGTATTTTCATAAAACGAAATCAGCAGTTCTAAGAACAATTTTGATGCCACATTTTGAATAGTACGCCATTTTAACATGAAATCTTTGTTGTATTTACCCATTCCGGGTTCCACATACACTCTAAGGCCGTATGGTGCTAGTTCAGCTTCCAAATATGCCCTCAGTAACTTTATATGCCATATTGTTGATCAGAATTTCCTTGTAGAAATGCCCAGTTCCTTAAACATGTTCTCCATGTTCACCTCTGTTGTAACATCTTTACTGTTGCTGGTCTGAAAACCCTCTAACCACTTAACATCTTTAAAATCCTACAGATTTCCGATGAAGGAACGCAAATCGTTCTCTGCCATTATTTATAAAGCCACTTGTGATATCAGTTGCTGTTGTTGTCTTTCGGCTTTTCCCGCTTAGGGGTCGCCACAGCAGAACTCCAGTCCGCTAATGACTGGCAGTAGATTTTTACGAACGTCAAGGTGCCAGTTCGACATTCAACCTTCCACGAAGGCACGCCCATTTACGCATGTCTTTTGAACACCTATCCAACCGCGGGGAGGACATGCAGACTCCACACAGAAGCCAACGGGAGAACCTCTTGCTGTGAGGCAAAATCAAGGGTAGCAGCACTCAGCACCAATATCTCACAACACAAACTTACCCGTGCATGCTAACACAGTGGGTGCTCGGACCAAACCAAAATATAAAAATCACAAAACGCCCAGCACCACATATTAATATAACACCTTATCCTTAAAATAAGGTATCCAAAAAATGGCGCAATTGGCTGTGATTTAGATTATTTTATATACTTTAAAAATAATCCACAATGTTGTAGCAGGCAGCCAGCAACACAAACAAGTGAGATCCAAACCGGTTTCAGCCCCTGGCGTCATCAGTGCAATAGTACATCCCCTTGAAAAAAGAATTAAATAAGCCAATATTTAAAGTCACATCACATATTTTACATAAATATTCAAAATAACATTTAGGTAAATCGCATCCCTCATCCATAATGATATTTACTCAACATTTTATATGGTCCTAATGTGTGTATTATAGTTCTTACACTAAATGTATGTGTTTCAATACACCAAAAAGTACAGTTGTGTACACCTACCATAAATGTAGATGTTCGAGTGTCTTCACTGTTGCAGTCATAACTGTAGGGTGATCCTGCCGGCAGGCAGCCCGAGGTCGGCCGGCCAGAATTTCAAAGTCTGGGTCCGGCGTCAGCTGTACCAGCAAGTACCCTGACATCAGAACGTAGAGGTACAAAGCTGACAGCCGACGCCATCTTCTCCAGCCTTTCTTGCCCCAGATGTCAGAAGCCCCCAGAATAACCAAAAGGTGTCCAAAAAAACCCACAAATACACCACAAAGGAAGAGGAAGATAGAACAAGCAAAAAATAAGAGGGGATTGGTGGGAGGGAAACACCGACTGCAACAGTGAAGACACTCGAACATCTACATTTATGGTAGGTGTACACAACTGTACTATGTTCTTCGTGTTTCACTGTTGCAGTCATAACTGTAGGGTAGAATCCCAAAGCTGTGAATGAGGGAGGAGGTTATGCAGAAGAAGGGGCAGCCAAAAGACCCTGCAAAACAGCAGAGGCAAAGCCTGCTCTAGATTTAGAATACAAAGGGAGATTATAGTGTTTAGAAAAAGTATCCACTGAACTCCAAGTGGCAGCTTCCAAAATGTCCTTGGTAGGAACTCCTCTGAGAAAAGCTGCTGAAGTGGCAGCTGCTCTAGTAGAGTGACTTCTAACAGTACCTGGAATCTGTTTCCCAAAATGAGAGCAACAAAATCGTATTCCATGAACAATCCATTTGGAAATAGTTTGTTTAGAAATAGCCTTACCTAGAGAACTGGAGGCATAAGAGATAAGCAACTGATCAGATTTTCTGAAATCTTTAGTTTTGTCCAGGTAAAATTGTAGTTGTCTGTGTACGTCCAATGAATGTAAAATCCTTTCCCCTTTATTTTGAGGATTTGGAAAGAAAATAGGAAGGTGAATAGTCTGGTTTAGAGCCACTTTAGAAATCACCTTAGGCATAAATGTAGGATTGGTCCTCAAGGCAACTCTGTCTTGGTGGAAAATAAGGTATGGTTCCACAGCCATGAGAGCTTGCAACTCTGACACCCTTCTGGCAGAAGTCAATGCTAATAAGATAGCTGTCTTCCAAGATAAGAACTTGATATCCGAAGCAGCAGCAGGCTCAAAAGAAGGTAAAGTAAGTTTCTCCAAAACATAGTTAAGATCCCAAGCAGGAACAGGAGGAGTTCTGGGAGGTCTTAAATTCTTAGCCCCTCTCAAGAATTGTCTCACCAGTTGGTGAGAAAAAATGGGAGGATCAGTGCTGAAATGAGCCGAGATAGCAGAAGCATGAATTTTGATGGAAGAAAAGGAGAGGCCCTTAAGCAAAAGGTCTGAGAGGTAAAGTAAAATGGAGGAAATATCAGGCAAAAGAGGATCAGAACCTCGATCTTGCATCCAAATACAAAATCTTTTCCATTTAGAAGCATAAGATTTTCTAGTGCTAGGCCGCCTACCTTCTAAAAGAACATCCAAAACTTGTTTGGGAAGAGCAGAAGGAATCAAGGGCCCTTATAGAGCCAAGCTGCTAGGCATAGAGTCTTGAGTTGAGAGTGTAGCATCTGACCCTGATGCTGGGACAGAAGAGAAGGAAACAGAGGCAGAATCCATGGAGGTTCCAAGAACAGGTGTCTTAAAGTTGGATACCAAAACTGCCGAGGCCAATTTGGAGCTATCAAAATGATAATCTTGGGTTTGTCCCGTTTTATTTTCAGTAACACCCGAGGCAGAAGAGGAAGAGGAGGGAAGGCATATCCCGAAAGATTCCTCCAGCTGAATGACAGGGCATCCACTTTCCAAGCTGTTTTGTGGAAGGACCTGGTGCAAAAGAGAGGCAACTGATGATTGAGATGGGATGCAAACAGATCTATCTGAGGACAACCCCAAACTGCCGTAATCCTGCTGAATAAGTTGGGGTCCAGCATCCATTCGTGAGGATCCAAAAGATTTCTGCTTAGGCTGTCTGCTAAGAGATTCTGTTTTCCTGGAATGAATTGAGCTTGAAGATGCAGATTCAGATTTAGAGCCGTGTCCCATAAATTCATGGCTAGTCTGCAAAGGGGGTAAGAGTGAGAGCCCCCCTGCTTGTTTATGTACCACATGACTGTGGTATTGTCTGTACGAATCAGATGATGTCCTGGTTGCAAAAGATTCTGGAAGGCTAGAAGAGCATTTTGTACTGCCAACATTTCCTTCAAGTTGATGTGCCAGGTAAGATGCTTCTTTGTCCAAGAGCCCTGCTGGCAAATGTCTAGAAAATGAGCTCCCCAAGCATAATCCGAAGCGTCCGTGGTTATGATCTGAGATGGATGAGGCAGACAAAAGGGATTCCCTTCGTTCAAAGCACAAGTCCTGGACCACCAAAGGAACTCTTTTTGGAGGCAGGGAATCAGTGGAATCATTGCATCCAGACTGTGGTAATGCTGAGACCATACACTCTTTAGGTACCATTGAAGTTTTCTCATATGAAGCCTTGCATTTGGAATCAACAGGATGCAAGAAGCCATGTAGCCCAATGCCTGCAGGAATTTCCTTGCAGTGAGCTGCGTTAAAGTAGCAAAGGTCTTGAAAATTGATGCCAGTTGTAATTGTTTTTCTGGAGTAAGGTAGGCCCTTTGTAAGCTTGTGTTTAGAAGCGCTCCCAAAAATATCATTTGCTGAGAGGGGATCAAATGTGACTTTTTTGTGTTCACTGAAAATCCCAGTAGTAGGAGAAGACGCTGAACAAACTGTAGATGTTGAAGTAAGAGGTCTTTGCTGTCCGCCTGAATAAGGCAGTCGTCCAGATAGGGGTAAATTTGAATCCCTTGGAGTCTGCAATAAGCTACTACTGGAGCCAGACACTTGGTAAAGACTCTGGGCGCAGTAGATAAGCCAAAGGGCAGTACAGAGAATTTAAAGTGTCTCAAACCTGCCTTGAATCTGAGGTATTTTCTGCGTTCCTGCCTGATGGGAATGTGCAAGTAGGCTTCCTTCAAGTCCAATGTCACCATCCAAGTATCCTGGGAGAGCATGGGAAGAAGTTGTTGCAGAGTAAGCATCTTGAATTTTGGAATTTCCAGAAAGGTGTTTAGTACTGAGAGGTCCAGAATAGGTCTCCATGAGTTTTGTTTTCTTGGGACCAGAAATAGTCTTGAGTAAAAACCTTTTCCCATCTCTGGAAGTGGAACAGGTTCTATGGCTCTCATGGCCAATAAAGCGTCCACTTGATTTAAGGCCTCTGACCATTGATGTTATGGCAGATCTGGCCAACCGGTAGACCTTGGCAGAGTATGAAAGTGGAATTTGTAGCCTCTTAAAATCATGTCTAAAACCCATTTGTCCTGGGTAATATGAGTCCAATTTTGGTAGAAAAGAGAAAGGTTTCCTCCGAGAGGGGCTTCCAGGCAAGGAGGACCTGTAGCCCAACAGAGAGAGTCATTGGGTCTGCTTCCTTTGTGACTGAGGTCTGTCTTTTCCCCTTCTAGGTGAAGAAGCAGTCCATTGTCTGGACCTGTAAGAGGCCTGAGCCTGCGCCCGACTTCTGGAGCGTCTATATCTTCCCCTTTGAGGCCTGTCAGACGTGGGAAAGGACCAATTTTTGGAGGGCCAATTTCTTGAAAATCTAGGAGGCTGAACTTGCAAGAAATCTTTAACAGTCTGCATAGACTTTGCTTTTTCCTCCATCTTTTTAATAACCTCCTCAGCCTTAGATCCAAATAGAACATCATGCTGAACAGGGGCATCTAACAATTTAGCCTTAACTTGTTCAGGCAAATTCTGCTCTCGAAGCCAAGCATGTCTCCTGATAACAGTACCAGAGGCTGCGGCCCTACAAGAAGCCTCCAAGGCATCAAAACCACAATGTAAACTATGTTTGCTAACTTGTTCAGTTGCATGCAATACATCCTGTAATTCCTTGTCCTCTGCACATGCAGGAAAGGTAGAAAGCCTTTGCTTTAAAACAGACAAAAGAAATTGCTGATACTTGAACATGTGAAACTGGCAATTTAAAGCTCTAATAGAAAGAGTAGCAGAAGTATAAACCTTTTTGCCCCACCTGTCCAAGGCACGAGAATCCTTTTCAGAGGGAATAGGATTTTTAGATGAAGCGGCCTTAGCAGCCTTGGTACCCTGAGAAATAGTTTCAGGATCTGCAGAAGGGTTCTTAAATAAAAATTGATGGTAATCAGGGACTCTGTAAAATCTATCCGGCTTAGAAGGAGCAGGCGGCAAGGAATCAGGATTCAGGTTAGCTTCAGAAAAAGCATCATCCACAATATCAAGAACAGGAGGAATAGCCAGAGGTCTGTGTTGAGGGAGAAGGAGAAATTCCCTAAGTCTCTTCTTGGAAGCAGAATAATCCTGACCTTCCCAATGAAAATGCTCTCTCATCTCATGTAAGGTTTCCCCAAAAGAAAAATCTACAGGGGGAGAAGCAGAGGGAATAGAGTCCTCTGCATCAGAATCCTCATAAGGAGGAAAAGAATAATCCTGGTCAGAGGAAGAGACTGAAGACACAGAAGCCTGATCAGAGGAATCATAAGGAATATCCTGTCTAGGCCTTTTTTCAGGAGGGGGGTGAGAACCCCTAATCATTGTAAGTAAATCCTCAGCCATCCGTAATACTTGCTTCTGGGTCTTGGGAGCTGTATCCAAAGAAGCTTGAGAAGAAACCCTTGGCTTAACAGGAGTCTTTGACTTTGCCTTTGTCTTTGTAGTAATAGTGATATGAGAAGGCCTAAAAACCCCCTCAGAAGCCGGTACCTGCACAGTGGTTACGGACCCATCTGAAGGAGCGACGTCCGAAGGTCCTGCAGCAGATAAAATACTAGGCCTAGTTGGCTCCCCATGGGAGTCCGTGTTGGCCATCGGTTCCGAAGTGGCTGATGACAGGGGCTACAAAAGCGCCTCACTGACGACCGCCGAACCCGAAGCTGGCTCCAGCTGCAAAGTATCCTGTTTGGACCTCGGAGGCCTATCCTTGTCATTGCGTTTTTTGTGAATTCCGGTTGCCGGTAAAGTATCCAACGACATCCTATAATTGAATCGTCTACCGAAATAATTCAAGGCCCAATCGTACCTAAGCTTGATAGTGCGAGAATTAAACCTGGCACAGAACCGACAGCAAGAAACGTCGTGGTCAGGGCCTAAGCAAGGAAGACAGTAAGAGTGGAAATATTTATGAGGTATTTGTTTTCCACACGATATACAATTATTAACTTTTTCTGACATCGGAGGAGCAAGAAAAAGGTTTCCCCAATGCGGTACTTAGCTTGAGAAGAGAAGTACTAAACTTCGGACCGACGATAATCAAAGCACGTTGTCCTGAATGCGCCAACCAACAACTTGCGAGCTGCTTTCCACCGCACGGCAAGAAAGACTGGAGAAGATGGCGTCGGCTGTCAGCTTTGTACCTCTACGTTCTGACGTCAGGGTACTTACTGGTACAGCCGACGCCGGACCCAGACTTTGAAATTCTGGCCGACCCCGGGCTGCCTGCCGGCAGGATCACCCTACAGTTATGACTGCAACAGTGAAACACGAAGAACATCATACAGACACAATTTCCTACCCCCCCCAAAAAAAAAAAAAAAGATACTGACACTTTAAATGAAAATATTATTACACACATTAGTGAGAATTATAAACTATTATACCTAATGTATGCTTCAAAGATAAGGATTAGTAGAAAACTACCAGCAATGGCAGAAAAAAAATGACCTGTTAAAAAGGGTAGGAAAAACAGAAACGAAAGGTAGGGAAGAGTACCAACAATGGTACTTATGAGATTTCCTTATTTAAAGTAAAAATAGAAACTGACAGAGAAAAGCCGAAAAAGGACTAGAGGGAGGGAATCTTTTTTTTAATATAAAAGAGAGAGGAACACACTTATGGCTAAAATCTATCTCAAAACACCTATCAAAAGTTGTGAGAGTGTCCTTGTGCATGAAGGCAAACAAGATCTGAGGTATTGGGCAGTGGACTTGGGCATTATGGGTAGAAGGAGGAGCTTGAGAGTCAGAGCCAAAGTCTGTAGAATGTAGCCAAGTCAGATCCGAGAACTGGATCCGTAACCCATACGTTGAGGAAAAACGAAAACAGCAACATCCGATCTATTACTGCTGCTGGCAAACAACTTTGTCTTTCAGTACTTCATCTGTAAAAGCAGCGCCTGCTGCCTTTGAAGAACAAATTGTCCATGTTACCTTATAAAAACTGGTGTGTTGGAAATATGCAAGAGGGAATGGTTGGCAAACTGATAACAGGCTCATAGTTAAAAGGCATCTCATCCAAAGGACAACACACTCAAGAGTGCAGTTCCACCTCCCCAATGCTGCACTGTAGTGTCAGTAAGCAATCTACTTCATGTATAAATAGAATTCAGCTTTCTGCACAAAATGCAAGCAAGCTATCTGCTGCAGCACTCTAATGAACTATGAACAATACAACTAAGAAACTCTCTGACTGACACTGACAGATTGTAATGCTTAGTGATTTACAAAAAAAATGAAATAAAATTTTCAGGAGACCCAGCATTTGGTGTGGTGGCTTAAGGCAGTTGCCTAAAAGTAATTAAGGTTCAAAATCACTTAACTGGACAGTGCCCCCAACTGGGGCATTTCACACACACAACTATCTCCTCTAGAACCAATCAACTGCTGCTTCACACACAAGACAAAATGAATGCTGCTACTCTCACCTGCTTCTTTTCACACTCCTCCGCTGCTGGGGATTTTCTCATAAATGCTGCCAATCCTTCTGTATTTCTCTCTCATGCAGAGAAACTCAAAATCTCTCCTTCTGTACTGCTAGTCTGCCACTCAAATCTCCCAGTCAGACAGTACAGTTGTGTAACACTTACCATAATGTTGCAGTCATTACATATGGATAATCTGCTGGCAGGTTGCCCTCAGTCAGCCTGATTAACAAAGTCTTGGGTCCTGCATCGGTTGCTGTCCTTTCTTCTATGACATCAGGTCGTCAGGGGTATAAAACATGCAGACAATGCTATTTTCATCAGTTTTTCTTGCCCGAGATGTCAGGTGCCCCCAAAATGGGGAGCAAAATATATACATATACATGTAATTTAGAACACAAAAAATATACCTCCAAATAAAAGCAAATACACCAAAAAGGCTTTTGAGCATAGTAAAAGAAAGAAGAGGTATAGTAAGAGAAAAATAGGGGGCTGGCGGGTGGGTAACCAGGACTGCAACAGTGAATAAACTCAAACATCTACATTTATGGTAAGTGTACACAACTGTACTATGTTCTTCGTGTTTCACTGTTGCAGTCATTACATTTGGGTAGAATCCCAAAGCTATGGTTGGGAGGATGGAATTATACAGCATTAGGAGCAGCTATAAGGCCCTGCAGGACAGCAGTGGCAAAGCCTGCTCTGGATTTAGAGAAGAGAGATAAATGGTACTGTTTGGTGAATGCATGCATTGAGCTCCAGGTAGCAGCTTCTAGAATGTCTCTGGTAGGAACCCCACTGAGAAAGGCTGCAGAAGTAGATGCAGCCCTGGTGGAATGGGATCTAATCCCCTTGGGGACAATTTACCATGGTGCATGTAGCAGAAATGAATACAATGGCTTATCCATTTTGAAATAGTCTGTTTTGAAATAGCCTTTCCTTCTGCCCCTGCAGCAAATGCCACCAGTAATTGCTCAGATTTTTTTAGGATTTTGCCCTATTTAAGTAGAATCTTAGTTGTCTGTGTACATCCAATGAATGCAGAATCTGCTCACCCCTGTTCTGTGGATTTGGGAAAAGGGTTGGCAAATGAATGGTCTGATTAAGAGCCACACTAGATACCACTTTAGGCATAAAGGATGGATTGGTCCTGAGAGCCACCCTGTCCGAGTAAAAGATAATAAAAGGATCCATTGCCATGAGAGCCTGTAGTTCTGAAATCTTTCTAGCTGAAGTGACTGCTAAAAGAAAAGCTGTCTTCCAAGAGAGAAATATTATGTCTGCTGTAGCAGCTGGTTCAAAAGGAGGTAGGGTGAGTTTTTCCAACACAAAATTGAGGTCCCATGCAGGAGTTGGTGCTCTCCTGGGAGGTCTCAAATTTGTGGCCCCTCTGAGGTACTGCTTTAGCAGTGGATGAGAAAAGAGGGGAGGCTCTGTGTTGTAATGAGCTGAAATAGCAGACATGGATTTTTATGGAAGAAAAAGATAGGCCCTTGTGAAGCATCTCAGTTAAATATTGCAGAATCTGAGGAATATTGGGCATTGCTGTGTTTATTCCTTTTGCTTGGTTCCAGGCACAGAATCTTTTCCATTTATCAGCATAAGATTTTCTAGTACTAGGCCTTCTAGCCTCCAGAATGACATCCATCACAGGTTTGCTGAGGGATGCAACTGGTGAAATTAGTTGATTAGCCATGCTGCAAGATTCAGAGTTTGGAGCTGAGTGTGCAGAATTTGACAGTTCTGCTGAAACAGTAGATAAGGTGTCTGAGGCAGGTATCATGGAGGAAGGTGCGACATATTGCATAGGAGCGGATACCAGTGTTGGCTAGGCCAGACTGGAGCAATCAGAATCATTTTTGGTTTTTCCTGTCTGACTTTTAGTAAGACCTTGGAGAGCAGAGGCAGAGGGGGAAAGGCATAGACTGATTGATTTTTCCAGCTGAAGGTAGAGCATCCACTTTCCGAGCTTTTTTGTGATGAATTCTTGTGCAGAATTTGTCCAACTGATAGTTTTGGGGTGAGGCAAAAAGATCTATGTCTGGGCTCCCCCATTTGCGTGTCAACATGCTGAAGATTTGTGGATCCA
This sequence comes from Protopterus annectens, assembly GCF_019279795.1. Classification (NCBI taxonomy): domain Eukaryota; kingdom Metazoa; phylum Chordata; order Ceratodontiformes; family Protopteridae; genus Protopterus; species Protopterus annectens. The sequence goes on along the minus strand of NC_056743.1, from coordinate 1,547,609,101 downwards.
GTTTCCATTTGTGTGGGTACATAAGATTTCTGCTTAGTTCGTCTGCCAGAGTATTTTGCTTTCCTGGCAGGAATTGAGCTTTTAGATGTATTTGGAAAGTCAAGGCCATGTTCCACAAAGCCATGGCTAGTCTGCAAAGAGGGTAGGAATGGGTACCCCTCCTGCTTGTTTATGTACCACATGACTGTGGTGTTGTCCATCTTTATCAGTAGTTGTCCTGGATGAAGATAGTCCTTGAAGGCTGTCAGAGCATTCTGTACAGCTAGCATCTCTTTCTGGTTGATATGTAGGTGCATTTGATTTGGGCTCCATTTGCCCTGAATGCATCTCCCTGCCAGATGCACCCCCCCCCCCACAAACGTAATCTAATGTGTCTGTAGTCAGGGTTTGGGTGGCAGGGGGTGGAATGAATGACAGTCCCTTGTTTTGGTGACAGGCTTCTGCCCACCATAGCAACTCTTGCTGCAGGCAATGAATGATAGGAATCATTGTTTCCAGGCTGTGACAATGTTGACTCCATAAGCTTTTTAGGTACCACTGAAGTTTCCTCATATGCAGTCTTCCATATGGAATTATTACAATGCAGGAAGCCATGAACCCCAAGGCCTGCAGAATTTGTCTTGCAGTTAGCTGGGTTTTTGTGGCCACTTGTTTGAAGTAAGTCATCAACTGAATTTGTTTTTCTGGCGTGAGGTTAAGTCATCTGGGCAGTTGTATTCAAGCTTGCACCCAGGAATGTAATTATGAGAGGGTACCAGTTGTGATTTATTTTCGTTTATGGTGTACCCTAGACAAGTTAGAAGCCTTTTTACAAATGCCAGATGCTGTAGAACAGTGTCCTTGTTTTCTGCCTGAATTAGACAATCGTCCAGGTAAGGATAAATTTGAATGTTTCTTTGTCTGCAAAATGCAATTACTGTTGCCAGGCACTTTGTGAAGACCCTGGGTGCAGCAGATAAGCCAAAGGGCAGTGCAGAGAACTGGTAATTGAAATAGCCTGCTTTGAAGCGGAGGTATCTTCTGCAAGATTCCCTGATTGGTATATGCAGGTAAGCCTCTTTTAAGTCTAGAATTACCAACCAGGCATCCTTGCCTAGCATAGGCAGTAACTGTTGTACAGTCAGCATCTTGAAGTTTGGAATGTCCAGAAATGTATTTAGAATGGATAACTCCAGAATTGGACACCATGATTTGTCTTTTCTGGGTACCAGGAAAAGTCTTGAATAAAAACCTTGTCCCTTTTCCTTTTCTGGTACTGGTTGAATAGCCCCCATATTCATGAGGGACAGAACTTGTTTCTGGGCCTCTGCCCACTGATTTGGAGGCAGATCTGGCCATCCGTTTGGGATTGGCAACGTATGGAAATGAAATCTGTATCACAGGGATACTATATTTAAAACCCACTTGTCCTGGGTAATTAGATGCCAATTTCATGCATGAAGTGCCAGTTTTTCCCCCAAAGGGGCTGCCAAAAGATAAGTGCTTGGTGATTGCAGAGGAAAGTCATTGAGACTGTTTACTGTAGGGAGGTGCCTTGTTACTTTCAGATTTGGAGGTGGAGGCACCCCATTGTTTTGTTCTGTAAGTTCCTTGTGACTGAAACCTGGAGCCTTTGGAGTGTCTGGGTTTGACCTGAGCGGCTTTGGTGGGTACTGGAAAGGACCAATTCTTGGTAGGCCAGTGCCTACTGAACCTGGGCGGCTGCACTTGTAGGAAATCTTTCACAGTTTGCATAGATTTAGCTTTATCTTCCATCTTTTTCATAACTTCTTCTGCCTTATTACCAAATAGACTGTCTTGTTGTAAAGGAGCATCCAACAATTTTGCTATAACATGATCAGGAAGATTTTTCTCCTTGAGCCAAGCATGCCTTCTTATCACAGATCCAGTTACAGTGGCCCTGCAAGAGGCCTCCAAGGAATCAAAACCACATTGCAAGTTATGCTTTCCAACTTGTTCAGCTGAATCCAATAAATCCTGCAACTCTATTTTCCACACAGTCAGAAATCAACATCATTTTCTGTTTAAGTAAGCCCATGACATGCTGCTGATATTTAAGCATATGAAATTGATAGTTTAAAGCCCTGATTGCCAAAGTTGCAGACGTGTAAACCTTCTTACCCCATCTATCCAGCACCCTGGAGTCTCTATCAGAAGGGGTAAGATTTTTAGCAGTAAAAGCCTTAACGCCCTTGGGACCCTGATAAATGGTTTCAGGGTCAGCAATAGGGTTTTTAAAAAGGAATTTGTGAGAGTCAGGAACCCTACAATATCTGTCTGGCTTACTAGGAGCCGGAGGCAGGGAATCAGGAGCCATGCTGAATTCCGAGAAAACATCATCGTCAATGTCTAGAACATGAGGTATAGCCAAAGGCCTATGCTGAGGAAGAAGAAGGAAATCCCTAAGCCTCTTTTTAGATTCTGAGAAATCCTGACTCTCCCAGTGAAAGTGTTCCCTTAAGGTATGTAAAGTTTCTCCAAAAGAAAAACCTCAAGAAGAGAAGCAGAAGGGATGGAATCTTCTGCATCAGGGTCCTCATAAGGTGGAATAGATAATTCCTGATCAGAAGAAAGAGAAACCTGATCTGATGACTCATAGTCAGTGCCTTTCCTAGGCCTCTTAGCAGGAGGGGGATGGGAACCCCTGATCAAGGTAATTAAATCCTCAGCCATTTTGATCATTTGTTTTTTAGGCATAGGGGCCTGTGCATGTGGCCCAAGCGTCGTTTTTTTAGACGTAGAAGTTGATTTTGGCCTAGGTTTTGAAGATGGCGTTGGTTTAATATACAAATCTTTAGGCCTGAAAACACCCTCAAAAGCCGGTGCCTGCTCAGTGGCTCCGGACCCATCTAAAGTAGAGACATCCGCTGGTTCAATACTTATAGTGTCTCGTGGCATACCGGACTCTGAATGGGTTTCAGTAGAGGCCTGCGAATCTAAAGTAGCGGGTATCAGGGGCTGCGACAGCACCTCACCGAGTACCGGCGAATTGGCGACTGGCTTAGAAGCTTCGTCATCGGTTTTAGACCTCGGCAGTCTGTCTCTGTCTTTTTCTTTGCGTTTTTTGTGTATTCCGGTAGTCGGATTGCTAACAGACGACATTTTTGGATAGTTAAATCTTGAGCCAAAATATTTAGATGCAAAAATATACAGACGCTTAATAGTGCGTTGAATACATTTAGCACAAAACCGACAACAAGGCATGTTGTGGTCAGGGCCTAAGCAAGGAATACAGTACAAATGAAAATCCTTATGAGGTATTTCCTTCCCACAAATAATACAATTATTAACTTTTACTGACATCGGTAAGGAGCAAGAAAAGGTTTCCCCAACGGGGTACTTAGCTTTAGGTTGAAGACTTTGGTTCTGAATCTCAAAATGAAAATTTCAGGAGTCGGCCGACCGGCACTTGCGAACTGCTTCTGCTTCGGGCACCGCACGACAAGAAAAACGGATGAAAATGGCATCGGCTGCATGTTTTACACCCCTGATGTCATGGAAGAAGGGACAGCAACCAACGCAGGACCCAAGACTTTGTTAATCAGGCCGACTGGGGGCAACCTGCCAGCAGATTACCCAAATGTAATGACTGCAGCAGTGAAACACGAAGAACATATATTGTTACATGCAGACAATCTGCAAGGGGGTTTCCGGGACTGTTTTTGTTTACAAAAGGGGATTTTTTTTATATGGAAGGGATTTTTTTCTTTTTAAAAGGGAACCCCACCCAACCAACATGGCTCCTAGGCAACTGCTAAAGTCACCTAGTTCTGTATCCAGCACTGCCTGTGTCTGTTCTTGATGTCCCACACACCATGCACTTTTAAGGTATCTGTGGTGACTGACTGCATTGGAACGGGGAGGAAGAAGAGAATATCTGGATTTAAGGATATTTGCTGTCTCCTCCAAATTATTTCTCTTCTGACAAACCCCACCACTGAGATTTGAAAAGACAAAGGGTGTCGGTACTGGGACCAAAAGACCTCAGAGACCACTGTATCTTTCTCAAGTGGTGTAGTGCCAGGGTATCATGAGAATCAGAGATGCCATGAGACCCAAAATCCTGTGGTTTTCCCTTGCAGTGACAGAAGTCTGAGTGGAAAACCTTAGAAATATAACTAAATAAAGATCCATTTTTTTCCTGTGGAAGAAAAGCTCATTGAACTGAGCTGCTGAGTCGGCATCCTAGGAATATAATCGTGTGAAGGAGTCAATAAATACTTTTGAATGTTCTCTTGGAATTACAGCTTGAGCAAGAGATCTCTCACCCACAGCACAGATTCCTGACATTATGAAAAAGACTCTACAAAGATTACCAAGTCGTCTAAATATGGAAAAATGTGGATGCCCTGCAGGCTGCAAAGAGCTATAACTGGAGCAGGACACTTTGTGAGCACTCTTGATGCAGTGGATAGTCCAAAGGGTGAAGCAGAAAACTGACAATGTGATCCAGACACGCAAAACCTTAAATGCCTGAAATCTGGATGAAGAGAAATATAATGGTAAGCAGCTTTTTAAGTCTAGGGTAACTTGAAAGGGGAAGAGGAGGTAGCAGGTTATGGAGTGACATCATTTTGAATTTGGGTACTATCATAAGCAGGTTTAGGGAAAAAAGATCCAGAACTGGTCTGCAAGCATTTTCCTTCTTTCTTTGCGACTAGGAACATCCTTGAATTAAACCCTTTCCCAGCCTGGGATGGGGGAACTGGTTCCGTCACTTTTTGGGACAGCATGTGATAAAGAACAGATATAAACAAAACATACTTATCTGCATGATGAGGAATGGTCCCCTGGAAAGGACGAATTTCGTTCCACTACCATTTGTAACCCCGGTGAAAGATTTTCAAAATCCATTTATCAGAAAAAAGAAGTTATGTACTCACCATAATGTTCCATCTGAGTAGTTGTTCTTCATTTGTCTTCAACCTGTGGGTTCCTGGATCCGTATCGGATCTGATTCGGCCACATATCCAGCATCTGATCCAAGCTCAAAGCTCCTCCCCTTAACCATAAAGCACTTGTCTCCTTCCTCCCTTCAATTTGAGTTTGCTGCCCAATTCAGTACCATCACCCGACTCAACAGAGAATTGTCCGTACCAGAAAACAACAACAAGAATAAAAGACACCCTATGGAGGTGACCTCCAATATGCTTAGGAGGCACCAACAGTTAGCACAAAGTCAGGGGAAGGAGGGAGGGATGACTGAAGACAAAGAACAACGAACTCAGATGGAACATTATGGTGAATACATAACTTCTTTCATCTGAAGTAGTTATCTTCATTTGGTCTTCAACCTGTAGGACAGAGTCCCCAGCTATTAGACACCCGGGAGGCCCTCATGGAAGGATATTCCGAGCACGGCAGAGCCAAATGATGCCCTGTTCCTGGATACAATGTCTAATTTATAATGTGAGATGAAGATATGGGATGAGGACCAAGTGGCCGCAGAATAAATACCATCTAATGAAACTCTAGACCAAAAAGCTGCTGACATGGCCATAGACTTGGTGGAATGTGCTTTCACCTGACTTGGTAGGGAAACCCCCCTGGCTAAATACTCCTGAATAATACACTGAGAAATCCAACAGGCGATTGTAACTTTAGAAATTGGTTTCCCTAAAAAGGGTTTGGTGTAAGAAATGAAAAGTCGATCCGATTTACAAACTTTTTTTGTCCTGTGCAAATAGAAATGTAACTGTCTGTGCATGTCTAGTAAATGCAATTTGTATTCCCCCCTTGTTTTGAAAATTTGGAAAGAAGACCAGAAGGTTGATTACTTGGTTAATGTTTGCCTCTAAACTACTTTAGGTAGAAAAGATAGATCAGTACGCAAAGGCACCCTGTCCTTATGAAAAAATCATATAATGGGCTTTGATCAATAGAGCCTGAAGCTGCAAAGCTCTCCTAGCAGAAGTAATGGCAACAAGAAAAGCAGTCTACCAGCAGAGAAATTGCATATCCACTGAAGCTGCAGCTTCAAAGGGAGGCAAGACTAAGGCTTGAAGCACTAGGGTAAGATCCTATGGTGGTGTAGAGTCCTTTATTGGGGGATGAAGAAAAGTACTTTTGTGGAAGGCCTTACAAAGCTTTGAAGATGCTAAGGAAGCCATATTATCCTCTACATGATAATTAGAAATTGTCACAAGTTGGACTTTGACAGTAGAAAAACTAGCACTTTGTTGAAAAATTCCCGATAAAAAGTCCAACACTACAGGAACTGGTGCCATGAAAGGATCTAATGCATGCTGAGAGACTCAGATCGAAAAGCGTTTCCATTTGCTGGAGTACACTTTTCTGGTGGAAGACTTATGAGCCGCCACTAGAATCCTTTTGATGGGAGAAGATAATCCGGGAGTCCTGACAATCATGGGAACTGAAGCAGCCAAGCAGTGAGCTTTAGGCTGTCCAGGTCTGGATGAGGAATCCTTGAGGGATGAGATATGAGATCCGGAACTGAATCCAATGTCCATGGTGGAGCCACCAGATAAGACCTCAGATAGGGAATGGGGCAATGAGGATAACTAAGCTCCCAAGCCTGCGAGCTTTCAGAAGAAAATTTGATATTAAGGGAAGAGGAGGATAAGCATACAGAAGACTGGGGAGGCCAACCATGAATCAGGGCATCCCTGGAGGCTTCCCCCCTGAGGGGGATACAGAGCAAAAAACTCCCTGCATTCCGCATTGGACAGAGAGGCTAATAGATTGCGACAAGGCTAACCCCACTTGTGAAAGATCTGTTCCGCTACTGAAGGATTCAGAGACCACTCGTGAGGCATCAGAATGGATCTGCTGAGTCTGTCCGCTAGAATGCTGGACCTCCCAGGAATATGTGCTGCCACCAGAAAATGGCCAGTGGAGATCACCCATTCCCATACTTTCATGGCCTCGTGACATAGGGGATATGATCTGGTTCCCCCTTGTTTGTCCAACATATAGTCCATCTGGACAGCAATCGTTCCTGAAGAGAGATGGGCATAGACAGCCTGCAACGTAAAAGCACTGCCCTCATCTCCAGGATGTTGATATGCAAATTGGCCTTGTAGGGGGACCACGTGCCTTGGACTGACCTTCCCGAGCAATGTCCCCCACCCCCACCCCAGGTGGGAGGCTTCTGTAGTCACCATGGCTTTTGGAAAAGGTGGGAGAAAGGGATGTCCCTGAGCCAGATCCGAGGAATGGATCCACCACCGAAGGAGTTGCTGCACACTCCAGAGATTCGGACAGGGTGAGTCAATGGAAGATTTAACAGAGACCATTGTACTGATAGGGTCCACTGAAGGATTTGCATGTGAAGATGTGCCAAGGGCAAGATATTGATCATGGCTGCCATGCACCCCAATGCCCTTAATACAATTTCCGCTGTCAGAGACTGAGTTTGGATAATGCACAGGACCTGTAGCAAGTACTCACCATAATGTTCCATGTGAGTTGTTCATCTTGCCTTCATTCTTACTGATGGGTTCAGAGCCGAGGACCAACTGCTAAAGCTCATGGTCTTCAACTACCTCAAAACCAACTCCCTATCCTATGATGCACCTTGTGCTTCCCTCAGCTCTTGTTTGCCGTCAACAGGCTACATACTACTAGTAATATGCTAATATTGGAAACTGGAAGAGAGACAGTGACACCATGACATAAATGAATTCTCGGTCCTCAAGAAGCCTGAATGGGGGTTGGAGGATGGGACGTAAGAATGAAGGCGAGATGAACAACTCACATGGAACGTTATGGTGAGTACATAATTTCTTTATGTGAGGTTGTTCTTATCTTGCCGTACATTCTTACTGATGGGTAGCGTCCCAAGCACCATCTTTCTCAGGTGGCTCACGCGAGAATGTTCTTCAAGACAATGGAACCAAAGGAAGCCCTGTCCCTAGAGGCCTTATCCACTTTGTAATGAGTGATGAAGGTATGAGGCCTTGACCAAGTAGCTGCTGCACAAATAATATCTAATGGTAATTTAGCCATAAAGGCTAATGAAGTAGATACAGCTCTAGCAGAGTGGGTCTTTATTTTCTGTTGTAATGGTGTATTCACTGAACTGTAAGTGAAGGATATACAATCTGATTACCAATTTGATAAAGTGGTTTTCGCCACTGGAGTGCCTTTTTTAGACTCTGAAAAGGAAACAAAGAGCTGATCTGTTTTCCTGATATGTTTGGTCCTGTCTAAACAGAATCAAAGTTGTCTGTGGACATCAAGTTTGTGCAGCATATGTTCCATCTCATTGGCATATTTAGGGAAAAATACAGGCAATTCAATAGATTGGTTGAGATTTGTCTCTGAGCAAACTTTAGGCAAGAATAAAGGATTCGTCCTGAGTGAGACTCTTGTCATTATGGAAAATCAATTAAGGGGATTTAATGGACAAGGCCTGTAACTCTGAAACCCTCTGAACAGAAGTAATAGCTATTAAAAATATGGTTTTCCATGATAGATAATTCAAGTTACAAGATGCGGCTGGTTCGTAGGGGGTTAGGACTATACGGGAAAGAACAAAATTTAGGTTCCATGGCATAACTGGAGCTTTGATGGATGGTCTCAAATGGACAGTACCCTTGAGAAAGGCTTTGGAGAGTCTATGTGACATAATATTAGACCCCTGGTCACCTAGATGAAAGTTAGCAATTGCTGCCAATTGAACTCTAATGGTTGCTGCCGCTGCCCCTTCATTGAAATGTTTAGTCAAAAACTCCAGAATGGATGAAATTGAAGCCAGGTACGGTTTTACTAAGATATAATTTCCTGGTAGACGATTTATGAGAGAATGTTAAAATATATTGAGCCACAGCTGATAGATTGAGATTAGGGCAAAGTAGCTGCTGCATTTCGTGTTTGTTGGGGTTGCAAAGAGATTGCAGCAAGGCTGGCCCCATCTGCGGAATATCCTTTCCACTACTTCTTTTAGGGAGCACTCGTCAGGCAGCAGAATCGCCCTGCTCAGCTTGTCTGCTATCACCCTGGATCTCCCCATGATGTACGTTGCTATCAGAAAGCGGTGGGTGGAAGTTGCCCATTGACATACTCTCAGGGCCTCTCGGCATGGGGTAAGATCTGGTTCCTCCTTGTATATGTACCAGACCACTGACATATTGTCTGTCTGAATTGCAATAGTTCCCAGAGGGAGAGAGACTTGAAAGGACTGCAGCGCTAGAAGTACCGCTCTCACCTCCAGAACACTGATATGCAGGTGAGCCTCATATCTGTTCCATGTGCCTTGGGCTGTTCTTCCCTGATAATGCCCCTCCACCCTATCAGGGAGGCATCCATGGTCACCGTGGCTATGGGAGTGGGTAGAACAAAAGGGCGACCTAGAGTTACTTGGTGAAATGTCAGCCACCAGTGCAGGTCCTTCTTGCAGGAATTCGTTATCAGGATTTTGTGTGACACTGGGAGTTCTTGAAAGGACCACTGCGTGAACTGGAGCCAGTGTAGCACATATATAAGCATCTAACCCAAAGGAATCGCAATAATCGCTGCCGCCATTGTCCCTAGCAATTTGAGTACCACTGACACAGGGGCTTTTTCTCTCTGAAGCAGGTCCAGAACCTGATTTTGGAGAACACAAACTCTTTCTAGAGGAAGGTTTAGGGTCACAGTAATGGTATTTAGCTCTGCTCCTATAAAAACGGTATGCTGCGATGGCGACAAGACAGATTTTCCTGAATTTATAGTAATCCCCAACTGAATGCAGAGGTTCAAAGTTGTGTCCCTTGCTTGAATGAGTTGATGCCTGGTGGTGGCAGTGAGGAGCCAGTCGTCTAGGTATAGAAACACCTGGAATCCCATACGTCTCAGATGAGCCATGACTACTACCTATACATTTGGTGAACACTCTGAGGGCTGTAGTGAGAACAAAGGGCAGAGCCCGAAATTGATAATGACTGATTCCCCAGCTGGAAGCGCAGATGAACTCTGGATGGCCTATCCATTTTTATGTGGTAGTACGCAACCTGGAGATCTATCGAGCACATCCAATGGTCTTTTCCTAAAAAGGGAAGAATTCACTGTAACATGACCATCTGGAATTTTGTTTTTCTGACCAACTTGTTTAGTCAGCTGAGATCCAAAATGGGCCTCCAGTCCCATTTTCTGTGGAACTAAAAAGTACCTTGAGTAAGTTCCAGATCCTCTTTGGTCTGCTGGGAATGGTTGGATGACTTTTTTCCAGCAACCTTTGAATCTCTGAGGCTGCCTTTTCCTTGTGACTTGGTGGAACATCCAGATTTTTTCCTTATAGAAAGGGTGGCAAAGGGAAGTGAGTATCCTCTGGCTATGATACTTTGTACCCAGCTGTCTTTTGTTATTTTTAGCCAGGCATCTGGGTACAAAGAGAAGCATCCCCCAACTGCCTCCAGAGAAAGGCGGGCCTCCTCTCAGGAGCGTTGATAGGGCTTGCCAAAGAACTGGTCTCTGTTGCCCTGGTTCTGCGGACCCCCTCTGCCGTGTGGGCAGCATCTTCCATTGTTACCCCCTCCTCTGCCTCTAGAGGGCGGTTCACCACGAGTGCCCTGGAAAGCTCCTTGAGTTTTACAGAACCACATCTTCCCTACATTCTGACCTTTGGGGTACGATCTGGTAAGGGTGGAAAAGTAGACTCCAATGGAGCCTTTCCGTCCTGTTGACTCCTGGTAAGGGTTTCCTTCACTTTGGGTCCAAAAAGGGATGAGCCATCAAAAGGGGTGTTAATAAAGGATGACTTAAAGAGCTCCGCAAAAGAATATAAGTGCATCCAGGAATGTCTCCTAAGAGCAATTCCTGTCCACGGCGCCCTACTCATTCCATCAGCTGCATAAAAGACCAGACACATGGAAAAGTTTACAAGAAAATTTGGGGTAGTGAGCAGGGAAGTTACCTTCTCTGAGACCCCTGCAGCTACTGAATGTGTTAGATAGTTCAGAGATCAGAGATCAAAAGTCGCTGAACTATATATGCACTTACCATATCTGTCCATGATCCTAGAATCCTTGTTAGGAGGATGGACAGATGAAGTTTCTGACAGTTCCTTCTTAGTGGCTGCCGCCACCACCACCATAGCATCAACGGGCACTCCTTTGGTCAGGAAGGTCTTGTCCTGGAGGAAAGTTATAAATTTATTAGGCCTCCTAGGAACAGGCTCCATGGTATCGGGGGACTCCCATACCCTTCGAGAGATTAGCTCAATCAACTCATCAAAGTGTGGAGACACCCAAGAGGTGAAGGGCTGATACCCAAAAGTCTTCAGAAACACTGACTCATCATCAGTAGGGTTAAGGGACTTCCAGCCACCCCTCTGCTTAAGAATTTTCAGGATATCTGCGAAGGACTTCTGACTCATCTAAGTCAGTGTCTGAAGTGACAGATTCCTGTGGGGAGTCCAGATGCTTCCCCTTGCAAAGTTTCTTCCTGGGAACCTCTTCAGTGGGAGCTTCTGGAGAAGTCTCAGAAGAGCAGGGCTTGCCTAATGGGGCTTCCTGAGGCTCAAGGTTTCTACGCTTTAGATGGATGTGTGATGAAGAGGTAGACACCAGTGCTCTAGCGGAAGCAGCTACTGGTTCTGATGGTGTGGTTGTTGGCAAGGACAACACCCTCCTCATAGCATCGAAGGCACCTCTGTCCCGACGCGAAGAAACCCCCAGATCCGAAGATATGGAAGATTCCTCGACGCCAGAACAGAGGGCTCAGAGCCCAAGGTTGGAGCCGAGCTCACCCAAGCCGCAGCCCCAAGAAGCAAAGTCGGAACCGAAAAATCGGTCCGACTATTCTCCCCGGAACCGACTGGCGAGTGTCGGCTCCTAGACTCCGCGGTCAGCACTGAAGATGTCAGGGTTGTCGGGACCGACAAGCCTGAAGTAGCTGTCCGGCCCAAAGGCTCCACAATCATCAGCTCCAAGCACTCTGGCTCCAAAATTTCGAGACACATCAGAGGAGGAACAGAAGACGGTGGAGAGGATTTTGTCGATTCCAAAGTCCCAGGGATCGGCCCCGATAAAAGTTTGGGAAACGCCGGTGTCTGCAGAAGCCTCTGCACCACATGATCCACATCCTTATCCGAGAGTCTTGAGGACCAGGAAGAAGCTATGGAAGAGGCCACTGACTGAAGGATTGGAGAGTTTAAACTAGGAGATACCAGCTCTAGTATTGGGGACCAGCTCCTACAAACAGTAACAACCTCCGGTTCCGAAAGCAGTGGAGCCGAGGTAGGAGTCCCAATCAGTTTTGAGGTCGATGAACCCTTTTTTGGCTCTGACCCAGAAGAAGACTTAGAAGACAAGGTCTTTGAAGATTCTGATGTCTTGTCAGGTGATCTGTCCTTATCCAATGATTCCTAAAAGGAAGACTTCAGTAATCCGCTAGCTATAAGCTTACTCTTACGTTCATGAAGAACATGAGAGCTAAATGAACGACATATTGCACAGTTCTCCTGTAGGTGAACTTCACCTAAACAATAAACACATTCTATGTGACCATCTGTTATTGACATTTTTTTTCTGTCCACATTTAGGACATTTTTTTAAATTCTGACTTAGCCTTTTCTTGCTGAGACATGGCAGAACTATCAAATATCTAACTATGTTTGAAGTATAACACAACACCGTAATAACATTATAGAATTCTTAAAAAAAATACTATTTAAAGGAAACATACAAAATTATAGCTCTAACTTCTACAAGATATGCAAACACACACTAAGAAGAATATGGAACTACTGGCCCTAAAACTTGGGTCCAGGTTCAACTAGCCTTAAAATCTTGCAGGTTTAACACACACTATGGACAGGGAGAAAGAAATATCCAGACAATCCTCTAAGTTAAACAGGTTGTTACTCTAAGGAAGATAGATGTAAAAAAAACCGGCCACCAACAAGTAGTAACACACACACACACACACACACACACACACTACTTATTCCTAATTATCTATGTTCATAGGATAAAAAACTTAACCAACTACAAAAAATATCTATCTAAGCTAAACTATCCCTTTTTTAAAAGAAATATTAAAGTTTCACTGGCCAGAGCTGTTGAAGCACTCCCAAACTGTTGCAGCAGCAAATGAGATCGGAGGGAAGCACACGGTACATCATGGGATAGGGAGTTGGCCTCGAGCTAATTAAAGACCTGGAGCTTTTGCAGTTGGTAGAGTCAGTAAGAATGTATGGCGAGATAAAACAACTTCACATCTCTGATTTAAATTGTGTCCAATCTCACCCCAATGAAGTGTAAGGCTTGGACAGGGGTCAGAGATGTTTTTTTTAGATTGTAATGCCCAACCTCTGGGCCAGAAGGAGAAAGGAATCCCTCTCTTGGCAGAGATGATGCCTGGATGGGGCAGCGAGGAGCCAATCATCCAAGTAGGGAAATACCTGAATGCCCTGGAATCTCAGGTGCGCCGCTACTACTGACATCACTTTGGTAAACACCCTAGGGGCTGCGGTGAGACCAAACGGGAGTGCTCTGAACTAATAATGATCGTCTCCTAGCTGGAAGCAGAGAAACCTCCAAGAGCATCTGTGCATCTTGATAGGATAGTATGCATCCTGGAGGTCGATCGAGCACATCCATTCGTTCCCTTGCAGGAAGGGCAGGATAGACTGAAGAGTGACCATCTGGAATTTCGCCTTGGCCACAGACATGTTCAAGGTGGATAGATCCAAAATGGGTCTTAGGTCCTCCATTTTCTTTGGCACAAAAAAGAACTTGGAATAAATACCTGATCCAGAGTGGTCTAGGGGGACAGGTTAGATGACTCACTTTCTTACCAGCTTTGCGATTTCCAGTGCTGCATCCTCCCTATGCACAGGTGGAACGACCGGGAAGTGTTTGGGCGGTAGAGGTGGCTCGATGAAGGGGATTGAATAGCCTCTGGATATAATTCGTAACACCTAATGATCTCTTGTGATGGACACCCACTCCGTTAGGTGCAATAAAAGATGGCCTCCGACTGCCTCCAGAGATGAGCAGTCGGGCAACCCTTCAGGGTTGTTGAACGGGTCTGTCTGAGAAAGGTTCTCGAGACCCATAATTTCTCCGACCCCCTCTGCCTCTAGGGTGTCATCTATCAAATCCCCCCTCTACTCCTGGGAGAAGGTACGTCCTGAGCATCTCGGGGAAAATTCTGAGATTTTCAAAACCACATCTTCTTGATCCCTCGCTGATTCCTAGAGAAGGATTGTTGAGAGGCAGATGAGCAGATCCCAATGGCAGGCAGAGTCTTCCCATCCTTCTCACTCTGAACTAGAGTCTCACATACCGACTTCCCAAACAGTAAAGTACCGTCGTACAGGATATTGGTAAACGATGTCTTGAAGGGTTCCGAAAATTGACAGAGCCGAAGCCAGGAGTGTTGCCTGATGGCAACGACTGTATCGGCTGGTCTAGCGGCTCCTTCAGTTGCATGGGAGAGGAGGCGTATGGAGGTGTTTGCAACTGACTTTAGAGTGGCCATACGAGCGAAGAATATCTTCTTGTCCTCCGGCGACATGGACTCCTGGGTCGACTCAGCGATCTCCTTAACCAGGTCTCGCTGCAGCCGAATCACATGTGCCATGTAATTTAGCTCCCAAACCGAGAAGGTCTCTGAAGCCTACACCCGCTTCCCAAAATGGTCCATCGTCCTTGACTGTTGGTTAGGAGGATGTACCGTAGAGCTCTCCTGAGCAAGCTCCTTTCTAGTGGCCGCTGCCACCACCATGGTATTAACGGGAGATCCCTTGTTCCAGTATATTTTATCGGGGGGGCTCAGGACCTTATCCGGACATTTCGGAATGGGCTCCACCATGTCCGGTTTCTTCCATGCCAGAGATGTAATGAGATCCACTAAAGGATCTGTGGGAGGGGACACTCAAGAAGTAGGGGGTCCTGCGCCAAATGCCTCGAGGAACACCGATTCGTCCGAGGTAGGTTTCTGGGCAGACCACCCCCCTCGTTGGCAGAGGAGTTCCATGATGTCTCTGAAGGAGACATCCTCGGGGGGGGTGACCTTCCCCTTCCTCCAAATTGGTGACTTCAGTGAGAGACTCCGGCAGGGAGTCTAAGTGCCTCCTCTTGCACATTCATTTGTGAGGGATCTCCTCAGTGGGGATCTCTAGGGAGGACTCACCAACATCTTGCTGCTCCCAAGTGGCAGCAGGCTGCCCCTGAGATGGCAGGATGGCCAAAACTGTACCAGACAAGGAGGGAGTCGGGGTGGAGTCTGAGGACAAGATGGTCAAGGGTCTCGAGGAAATCGAGAGAACTGTCTCCACCACATTGAAAGCCGAAGGGAAATGGACATCCTGAGAAAGGACAATAGGAGCTGTCACCCTCTGACCCAACGGGGGAGTCAGAGCCAAGCCTCCAGGCGCTGAGATACTGAGAGTAATACTGAGCTCCGACACACTAGGAGCCGACACCAACCCCTCGGATCCGACACCGAGGCTATGGCTCAAAGAGCTTGATGGATCCAAGCCAGTCGGATCGGACCTGCTCAAGGTCATAGCCAGTGTTGAGGTACAAGGTATCATTGGCGCCTGCCCCTAGTTACCGGGAGTCCTTGGATTCAAGGGCTCCGAAACTGAAGGCCGGATCAGAGAAGAAGTAATTGGGGTGAAAAATGGCTGCATGCTCCCCACTCCGGAGGGAGAGAGGGCAAGCAAGACTCCCGTCTGTACCTGGGTGTAGATGAACTTCTGCACCATCCTACCCATCTCCACTTCGCTAAGGAACCAGGTTGAGTGGGAGGAGGAGGTGACCAACAACGGCCTGGAGGGGCGATGAGGAGAAGCCTGAGCCAGCGACCAGATCTGAGGCTCCTCCAGTTTCGGGGAGAACTGGGGAGAACAGAACCAGGGAGACTCCAGTGTCAGAGCCAACCTAACTTTAGGTGGGTGGCCGGCCAGAGCCGAGCGATCCGAGGATCCCTTTCTTGGTCTATCCTTTTTAGCAGTTTTGTCCCCATCACTGGGACTCTTGGCGGGAATTTGAGTCCCAGAGGCCAGGGAGGAGGCACAGACAGAAACCAAGGGGTACTGGGACTTGAGTCCCTGAAGAGGGAAGACCCTTAAGGATTAGTTTGTCCCTCCTGTACTTAGGTGCCCGGGGATTAAGCCCGGCACAGATGGAACAGGATGTCTGGAGATGGACTGCCCCAAGACACACTATGAACAGAGTTGTGGCCATTGGCTGGAGAGCTTATGGCCACACTCTGTACACTTTCTGAAGCTGGGTTTGGGAGTGTCAGACACATCCCAACCTCAGTCCCAGCACACTCACTAACACACAGACCACGCACACAAGGAAAGGACAGGAAGAGAGAGAGAGAGAGACAGTTTTTTTTCTACTGAAGAAAAACATGGAGGGGGTGTAGAAAAATAGAGAGAGAAAAGAGAAGAGAAGATTTGTACCCAAAAAACACTTACCACAAACTTTTATGCAGACAGCTTTGATCACGATGCGGACATACAGGTGGCAAATGAGATCTGAAGGGTGGAAGGCAACAGGGGCATTATGGGTAATGGGAGGAGCTTTGAGCTTGGTTCAGATGCTGGATATGTGGCAGAGTTGCATCCGATACGGATCTGGGAACCCACAGGTTGAAGATCAAATGAAGACAACTACTTCAGATCAATCAGTTGCTAAAGAGAAAAATGAAGATTCAGATTTTCTGGAAGATAAAGACTGCGAGGGTGGGAGGGGATCACAGAATCTCTTAAAACAGTCATGCAGACTTGTTGGTGTCCTTGGTTTTGGGAGGTTTCAGACATCTTTTTGGATCCTCCTTGCCACTTCTCAAACGTTTGTTTACCTGAATTCTGTTCAAATAGTCTATTCTGTTTGTTGCTGAAAGTGGATGAGGAAAATGAAAATCCTTTGGACAATTTGGAAATGGAGGGCTGAAAAATCAAGTTTCTCTGGATCAGGAAGAGAGATCCAAACAATTCTGAAACAAACAACCTATGATATCAAAGAAACATAAAAGAGAAACACACAAAAAAAGTTACGTACTTACCACAATGAAAGATCCTTTTATTCCAATCTGCCCAATATGCGGTATGGGTCCTTGAGCCATCTCTCAGATCTGATCCAGCAAAAAGCGTGCTCCAGCCTTGAACCCCTTTAAGAAATCTTCATATCCATAATCCCTCTGTCCCTTTAGCTACCACAGATCTAGTCTGATGCCTGCTTGAAAGAAGCCTGAACAAGAGCCTCACTTTGGATCCAGGCAATAAGGATAATGAACCTTCAGATCCTATAGTATGGAAGAGGGACAAGAGGTAGGAATGGTTGTTGTACTGGACAGACTAGAAAGGATTTAGCGTTATGATCTATCTCTCCATCCAATGTATGGGTCAGAATCCCCAGCTACGTAAATCCCTGGATGGACTCATGACAGGGGCCCTTTCACAATGGAGACATCAAATGAAGCTCTAGCTCTGGAACTGCTGTCAAATTTATAGTGCTTGATGAGTATACGGTTTGATTCTCACCTTGGGTTATTGCCTAGGCTTAAAATGGCCCTTTAGGACAGTTAGCCTAGTATTCACCTATGAAGTACGAACTAAAGGTTTGCATGGAATTCCAGGTGGATGCCTAGCAGATATCATTAAGGGAGTGAGCTCAGTAAAAGGCAGTACAAGTAGCCATTGCTCTGGGTCTGTCTGAAAAAGATTTATTGTGGAGTTCATAACTGAAAGAAATTTAATTTGATAGCCTTCTTG
Source organism: Protopterus annectens (assembly GCF_019279795.1). Lineage (NCBI taxonomy): Eukaryota > Metazoa > Chordata > Ceratodontiformes > Protopteridae > Protopterus > Protopterus annectens. The sequence continues at coordinate 1,547,591,424 of NC_056743.1, read as the reverse complement.
AAAGGGTGACTTTGGACACTTTTTTGCTCAACTTATTCTGAGCGAATGAACTGAATAATTCCTCATCTTTTCGAATGGGAGCAGTCCAATGAAGACAGAAACATAATTGTCTGTATACGAGTAGGGTATGTAAAATGCATTCTTTGTTTTGATAACTGAGAAAATACTAATAAATGGATGGGTTGAGGTAAGTTATGTTTGGAAGCCACCTTGACCTTGTAACTCCCTTGTCTGTGGAGGTAACACATCACTATGGTATTGTGTTAACCACAAGAAGAGGACTTGGAGAACATAGGTGGTGAAGGACTTTCAAGGCATAGACAACTGCCAATATTTACTTGATATTGATGTGCTTCCATGCATCCCTGGGACTCCAAATGGCATGTACTTGCATTTCGATTGACACAGTTCCCTAAGCAAACTCAGAGGAATCTGTCTCGACAGACTGTGTCGGAACAGGTGGGAAGAAGAGAAGTCCTGGACTGATACTCAACTATGTTCTCCACCACTGTAATGCTCATCTGCAGAAGGGCAGTACTGGCAACTGAGATTTCAGGGTGACGAAGGTGCTAGAATTCTGTACATACCACCGATTTTCCTCATGTGGAGATGGACTGGTATGAGAATCATGAGCACCATCAGTCCTAGAATTTTTAGGAATTTTCTTGTCAATGTGAATTTCTCCAGCATGAAAAATATGGTTGGACAGGACCTTGTCTTTGGGAAGAACTGTCATTCTTTTATCAGTGTCAATTAAGTACCACAGGAAGGTAAGTCTTCATGAGGGTGACAGGCATGACATCCAAAGGTTCAACTTGAACTCTAGCTGGGAGAGTAAGGTCGAGACCTTCTCTAGCAATTCCACACACCTGGATGCAGACTGCTCAGATCATTACGTTGTCAAAGTAAGGAAATGTGTGGCCCATTATCAAAGAAAGGCATTTCATAAACACTTGCGGTGTAGTGGATAGCCCTAAGAGCAATGAAGAGAACTGATGGTGAGACCTAGACACAGAAAATCTCAGATATCGTCTGGAGAGATAAGCAATGGGGATATGATAGTGTGCATTCTTCAAGTCCAGGAACACCATGAAGCATTAGCCCGGCAGAAAAAGAATCCCTGTCTGCAAGTTGAGCATCTTGAACTTGGGGGCCTTAACAAAAGTATTCAGAAAGGATAAGTCTAACCCTGGTCTCCATGACGCTCTTTTTTGGGGACCGGTCTCCATGACGCTCTTTTTTGGGGACCAAGAAAAGTCTGGAGTAGAAACATCCCACTGTCTCAGGAGGAGGCAATTGTTCTATGACCCCAGCAAATGCCAGAATATGGGGGGGGGGTAACAAAGTTTGAACCTGTAGATGAGGGGGAACCACTCTGAATGGAAGTTCCTTCCATTGTCACCTGTAGCCTCTGCCAACAATGTAGAGCAACCACTTGTCAGAAACCACTGACAGGCTCTATTGAGAACTAGCTTTCGTGATGGGGAACCTAGAGGGGAACTTGGAAATGATAGGTACTGACCCTCGTTACAATCACAGGTTGGGTGGGGGGGGGGTTATGCTTTTTTGGGAAAGTAACTCTTCTTGTTAGGTTTGGTGGAGTTCCTGCCTGACATTTCTTTTGATGGCTTGTTTTTTGTTTGGCTGGGACTTGTGTATTGGAAGAAAACTTGGGAATATAAACATTTTAAACACCCCATGCATCAGTTTACCCGTTAGTTCAATGTTTAAGGATCTGATTAGCAGCTGTAAGAAACACACAATCAGCATCAAGCGGAGCATTCAAAATCTCATTTTTTAACTCATCAGAATAATTTTGGTTATGCAACTAAGGATACCTTCTTACCGCAACCAACGTTCCTCCATTTCTAGAACCAGTAAAACAGCATTGCCCCCCAACCAAGGAACTCTTTAAAACATGTTTAGACACTTGAGAAGTATTGGAAACAATCTCTTTCACACAGTCTTTCTAGTCTGTAGGTAACAATGCAGCAAACTCATGTAAACTATACATACACCTCAACATAAAACACTGGTAAGTAAACACCTTAAATACTACCATGCTGAAGTGTGCCAGCTTCTTTCCTTCAGATTCTAGCAACATGCCTAGTTTATTCTGAGAGACAGGGTCTGATAAAGACATAAATCTTTTTATTGCAAAAGGTCGCTGGGGACACAGAAGCAGGGTCAGCAGGTAAGAGGCTTTGGAGTCCAGGCATGGCCAAGCAAACCCTTAGTCTCGTCACCACTTTTTTTCTTAGGAAGAGACTCATTTAGCAGGAGAACTGCAAGCTTTCTTAAGAACACCTTCCAAACCTGGGATCAAGAGAGGGAAGATCACCAGGTCTGGGGCCTCATCCTCCAAAAGATCAGATACCCTGCTGATCCCAGGTACAGCTGAAGATTGCTCCCAGTTGAATACATTCATAAGTCTAACCAGCATTTGTGAAAAAGAAAACAACTGTTTGGGTTTCTGAACCTAATCATCCCCAGATGAAACTGACTGATTAAACTCTGACACTACTGATACCTCAGACTCCAGATCCCTTTCAAAATCTGGATTCTTGGGTGATTGGTGGGAGCGCCTGCATTACTTATAATCCAGGTTTGCACCCTGTAATCAAGGTCCCAAAAAATGGATTTAGCCATAGCCACAAGCTAAGGCGAAAAGGCAGTCAGAGAATACTGCCCTGCAAAATTGTGTGTCTTTTCCCTCTTTTCTTTGCATGCATTGCATTAGTGGAAGAATCCCTGGGAGAAGCCACATCAACACTGGCAACAGATTCTGCACCTCTAACTTCCCCGCACTTCAGGAGTTTGGTTCTTGAGTAATTGAACCAGCCAATGGTACAGTCCAGGACGGCATGCCTGCTCCTTGTGTCATGCACAGTTGTAGAACTACCACCACACCAGGGGAGCTGGAGACAAAAGAATGTGAATTATCTGATAATCTGCCTAAGGTTACTGTGTAGTCACAACCCACAGACTGACGTACTTAGGTCACTTCTGTGTTTTTTAGATGCACGAAGGATAGATGGTTGGGGATGGGGGGCACCATATCTGAGTTATTCAAGTTAGGGGTCAGAAAACTTGCCAGACACCTTGTGGAATGAGCTCTTAAGAGGTTTTGGCAAAGACAAGCCCAATCTGTTGTAAACAAAGGAAATACAATCCTAAGGTCACTTTGGTAACTGGTTTGCCCAATTTTGAGTCCAAAAATTAGACAAATAATTGATCTGATTTCCTGAAAGCTTTTGCCCTATGAAAATAAAAAATGAACTGTCTGTGGACATCTAACAGGTGCAACATGTACTGTCCTTTGTTTGAAAAATTTGGGAAGAAGACTGGGAGGTTGATAGTTTTACTGATAGTGGATTCTGACACCACCTTAGGAAGGAAGGATGGGTTGCTTCCTAAGAATACTCTATCCTTATGAAAAATCAGATATGGAATCTTAGAAGATAGAGCTTGAAGTTCTCAGACTCTTCTAACACAGGTACTGGCCACTAAAAAGACAGTTTTCCAGGTAAAAAAGATTAGTTCACACTTGGCCATTGGTTCAAAAGGGGATTAGGTCAAAAACTTTAACACAAAACTCGAATCCCACAGGGGAGTGGGATCTTTAAAAGGAGGTCTGAAAAGAAAGCTTGGAAGAGACTAAAGATGAATTATTGATTGTGATGTGAAAATTAGAAATGGCAGATTGTTGTCCCTTAACAGTTGAGGAACTAGCTCCCCCTTTAAAACTTGTAGAGAAGAATTCCAGAACTTCTGAAATTTGTGCAGAAAAAGGGTCAACATATTTTTGCTGTGCCCAAAAAACAAACTTTTTCCATTTGCTTTTGTAAAGTTTTCTTATGGAAGCTATGTGGGGTAAGAGAATGTGTTGGACAGGAATTTAGTGCCTGGGCTGTCTAGCTATCAGCAGAATTACAGAAACCATGCGGTCAACTTTAGGCCTAGAATGTCCGGAAGTATGGTTCGGAGATGGATCCAGAGTCCAAGGCTAGCAATGGAGATGAGGCCAGAGAGAGGAAAACCAAATCTGACAAGGCCAATAAGGGGCAATGGGGATGACTTCTCTTCAAATGTAATGCCTTGTGAAGAAATTTGGAGTTAGAGGTACAGATGAAAGGCATAGAGGAGATTGGGGTGCCAATCGTGGAGAAGAGTGCCTCTTGTTGACTTTCCCAGTAGGAGATCAGGGCAAAGCACCTGTTGCTGTTGAGGGAAGATGCTAAAAGATCACAGCAAGGTTGGCCCCATTGACAGGAAATCTTTTCCGCCATTTTCTTTCCCAAGAAGTGCCCTTTCCCACTGAATCAGGGAAGCATTCATGTTCACTATGGCCTTGGGCTGAGGAAGAGTGAAGGGGTGACCGTAAAGAACTTGATTGGAGTAATTCCACAAAAGCAGGTAATTTTTGCATGCCTGAGTTATCTTGATTTGGGTGGATAACTGAGTTGTTAATGTCCACTGAAGGATTCTCATGTGCTATCTTGCTAATGGAACCAGAACTATCACAACAGGTATTAACCCCAGTGCTTGAAGGATCATTCTAGCAGAGAATGAAGAATTTTGAGTAATCTTTTTGACTGGAATTGTATCGTTTGAACCCTTGACAAGGGAAAAGAGGCTGTCAAGTTGTCACATGTTGAACAAAGCCCCTAAAAAATATAATTTATGAGTTGGTGTTAGTTTGAGATTTATTGTGATTGATAGTAAAGGCATAGTTGGAATAAGTGATCTTGTACTTTGATCAATTGATGGTCAGAGCAGTTATGAGCCACTCATCCAAATAAACATCTGGAATCCTTGCAGTCTCAAGTGAACTGCTACCACTGCCATGCATTTGGTGAACACCCTGGGGGCTGTGGTGAGATCAAAGGGCAAAGCTCTAAAATGATAATTACTGGCTCCCAGCCAAAAATGCAAGTATCTTCTGGACTGTCTATTTTGATACGACAGTATACATCCTGAAGATCTACTGGGCACATCCAATTGTCCTGGTGCAGAAACAAGAAGTTATGTACTCACCATAACGTTCAGTGTATGTAGTCCATCTCTCCTCACATTTTTATCCGTGGGTTTGGAGTAGAACCTCGGCTCCGACTAAGCCATACTCTAGCTCAAAGTCTTTCAACTGGCTGGGCTAAGAAGGTATCCCATGCTGCACTGCTCCCTTTCCCCAGATCCTGTTTGCTGCGAGCTAATCATTCACTCCTCCACATACCACAACATACAGAGAAGGAAGAACATACTAACCAGAAAGGAATTTAAAACCATACCTAACCCCTAGGTCCTCCAGGATGGGGGAAGGAGGGGGGTAAGTAAGAATGTGAGGTGAGATGGACTACATACATCGAACATCATGGAGAGTACATAACTTCATGATGTTATGTAGTCCAATCTCGCCTACATTCTTACCCGTGGGACAGCATCTCTAGCACCTGAATCCTGGGAGGCTCAGTGGAAAATACTTCTGAGCACTGTGGAACCAAAGAAAGACCTGCCTCTGGACACCAAATCCAACTTGTAGTGATTAACAAAGGTGTGAGGAGATGACCATGTAGCCACAGCACAAATATCATCCATACACAACCTGGCCTGAAAAGCTGTAGATGTAGACACAGATCAGGTAGAAATGAGCCTTCACTCGAAATGGTAAATCCTTGCCACCTGAAGCATAAATGGATGAAATACAACTGGAAATCCATCTGGATAAAGTGACTTTGGAAACAGGAGACCCAATCCTGTTTTCTGAAAATGAGACAAACAACTGATCCGATTTTCTGAGATCTTTCATTCTATGTAAATAGAATTGTAACTGTCTGTGCACATCCAGCTGATGAAATCTAAATTCTGCCTTGTTCGAGAACTTTGGAAAGAATACAGGTAGTTCAATGGATTGGTTTAGATTACTGATAAAAGCCACTTTCGGTAGGAAGGAAGGGTTAGGTCTGAGAGAAACCCTGTCCTTATGAAAAATCAAGTAAGGTGGTCTAACTGATAAGGCTTGAAGCTCCGGGACATGTCTGGCTGAAGTGATGGCTACTAAAACGATTGTCTTCCAAGTCAAATATTTCAAATCACAAGTGGCTGCAGGCTCGAAGGGGGGGTGGGGGTGAAGTGAGATATTGTAGAACAAAATTTAAGTCCCAAGGCATAACTGGTTCAAAAACTGGAGGACGAAGCAGCATGGTGCCCTTCAGGAATGCCTTACAAAGTCTGTGTGCAATGAGACTAGGCTCATCAGCGACGTAAAAAGTGGAAATAGCCACCAACTGGACTTTAATAGTTGCGGCCGCTGATCCTTGGTTGAAAAGCATGGAGAGGAACTCCAGGACTGACGAAATTGGAGCTGTATAAGGATCAATTTGTCTTGCATGCGCCCAGATGGAAAACCTCTTCCATTTGCTGGAATAGATTTTTCTGGTGGAAGGCTTATGGGAAGAAGACAGAAGATGAGCTACTTCCAGCAAAAAATGATGAAGTCTGACTAATGATGGAAGTGGAGGAGCCAGGCTGTCAGCCGGAGGGTCTGGAGAGAGGGATGGAGCTGCCCTGACATATTAGTCAGCAAATCTGGTTGAGGGCCCAGAATCCAGGGGGCGTCCACTAGGTAAGGATGGAGAAAGGGAAACCAAATTTGACAAGGCCAGTGCAGAGCAATCAGAATCATTTTGCTTCCCAAAGATTGCGCTTTCTGAATAACCTTTGTCAGCAGAGGAACAGGAGGGAAGGCATACAGTAGACCGGAGGGCCAATCATGAACTACAGCGCCCCTGGGTGACTCCTCCTGAGGGGAGATAAGGGTGAAGTAGCTGCTGCATTTGGTACCGAGGGGGCTGGCAAATAGGTCACAGCAAGGCTGACCCCACTTGCAGAAAATCCGCTCCGCAACCTGAATGTTCAGGGACCACTCGTGAGGCATCAGAATCGCTCTGCTCAACCTGTCGGCAATCACACTGGACTTACCCGGAATGTGCATTGCTACAAGAAAAAGTTGGGAAGCCACTGCCCACTACCACACTCGCATGGCCTCTCTGCAAAGGGGATACAACTTAGTTCCTCCCTGCTTGTTTAGATACCATACCACCGATATATTGTCTGTGTGAATCACAATTGTCCCGAGAGGAAGAATGCTCTTAAGTACTTGCAACGCTAGTAGCACTGCTCTAATCTCTAAGACATTGATATACAGATGCATCTCATGTTCCTGCCATGTGCCTTGGACTGTCCTGCCTAGATAATGCCCCCCACCCTATCTGGGAGGCGTCTGTGGTCACTGTGGCAACCGGAGGGGATGGAATGAAGGGTTTTCCCACGTCGAGGTTGCTGGTGTGAAGCCACCAGTGTAGATCCTGCTTGCACCTGTCTGCGATTATTATGAGATGAGAAAGAGGAAGATGTTGCAGAGACCACTAGGTGGAGAGAAGCCACTGAAGGAGCCTCATATGTAGCCTCGCCAAAGGAACCAGCATAATTGTAGCAGCCATCGTGCCCAACAATTTGAGGATCAATCTTGCCTACAAGTACACCTGCTGTTGTAAACTTTGAATCCTTTCTCTTGGTAAGAACGCCCTCATGAGCATGGTGTCTAACTCGGCGCCTATAAAGCTGACACGCTGCGAGGGCAACAAGGCAGACTTTTACCAATTGCCTAACTGTTGGCACAGTTTGATCGTGGCATCTCTGGTTTGTAGGAGTACATGCCTGGTGGTGGCAGAAAGGAGCCAGTGGTCCAGGTGCAGAAACACTTGGAATCCCTGACGTCTCAAGTGAGCCGTTACCACTGCCATGCATTTGGAGAACACCCTGGGGGCTGTGGCGAGACCAAAGGGCAGGGTGCGAAATTGAAAATGACTTGCTCCCAGCCAGAAGCGTAAATTAATTCTGGATGCCCTGCCCATCTTTATATGGTAGTAAGCATCCTTGAGGTCGATGGAGCACATCCACACATCTTTTCCCAACAATGGGAGAATAGACTGCAATGTGACCATTCGGAACTTGGACTTCTTTACATGGGTGTTCAATCTGCTGAGATCCAAAATGGTAGGTCCCCTGTTCTTTTGGGCACCAAAAAGAATCTGGAGTAAGTCCCTAATCCGATCTGGTCTGAGGGGACAGGCTGGATGGCTCCTTTTTCTAGCAGATTTAAAACCTCTGAAGCTGTGGAATCTCTTTGATTGGGTGGAACCATCTGGGATTTTTTTGACCTGAGGGGGAGCTTAAGAGAATGGAATGTGATATCCTCCGGAAATTATTTTTAATACCCATTGGTCCTGAGTTATACTTTGCCAGGCCTCTGGGTATAGTGAAATGAGACCCCTGACTGTGCAGTCGGGCCTCCCATCAGGAGTGCTGGTAGGGAGAACCACGAAAGGAATCATGGTCTCCCTGGTTATGCGGGCCTCCTCTGCGCCGCTAGGGCGGTGTCTACCAGAATTACCACCCCCCTGCCTCTGGAGGGGGACTCACCTTGTGCGTCATGAAAAAATCTCTGCGATTTTTTGAACCACATCTTCCCACCCCCTCTGGGTATTGGGATAAGTCCTAGAGGGTAGGAGAAAATGGACTCTCACAGCTGACAGTTTTTCCCTCTTGCTCGCACCTAGTGAGAGTGTCCTTCACCTTGGTTCTGAATAAGGAGGTACCATCAAACGGGGCGTTGGTGAATGCAGACTTGAAGGCCTCCACGAAATTACAGAGGAGCATCCAGGAGTGTCTCCTAAGAGCAACTCCCGAACTCGCTGCCCTACCCGCTCCTTTGGCTGCGTAAGAGATCAGCCTCACGGAGGAGTCAGCAATAGAGTTGAGGGTAGACATCTGAGCGTTGACCTTCTGAGCCACCGCATCAGAAACATTACCCTGTAAAGTATCTCCAAGCTCTTTCAGGAGATCTCTTTAGAGCCATGTAAAATGCGATAAGTAATTCCGTGACCGCAGTGTAAAGGCCGCTGAAGAAAACATACGCTTTCTGTACCGGTCCATGGTCCTAGACTCCTTGTTAGGAGGATGGACGGTAGACGAAGCCTCAGCCAGTTCCTTCTTGGTGGCCGCTGCTACCACCATGGCATCTACAGCAACTCCCTTGGATAGAAACTCTTTGTCAGAGGGGGCGGACAAGAATTTGTTGGGTTTCCTGGGGACTGGTTCCACAGACGGGTTTCCCCACACCCTTCGACAAACCAGATCTAAAAGCTCGTTGAAGGGTGGAGACATCCAGGAGGCAGAGGGCTGAGCTCCAAAGGCCTTCAGGAACACTGACTCCTCCTTGGAGGGACAGTCACCCCTCTGCTTCAAATTTCCAGGATGTCAGAGAAAGACATCCTCAGAGGATGACTTGGGGGACCCCTCCGATTCCCCGAGGTCGGTGTCTGACGTGAGGAGCTCATCTTGGGAGTCAATGTGCTTCCTCTTGCACGTTCTTTTTCTGGGTGGCTCCTCACGCAAAAACACTGAGGGGTCCTTAGAAATAAGGGGACCACTCATGGGGGTATCCCTGAGGCCTTGGGTCTCTGCTGTCAAAAGATAGAGGGCGATCAGAGACCCGCACTGGAGCTGGAGGGGACTGAGTGTCAGCGCCGAATGATGTCGCTGAGGACCTGGCTAGTGCGCTCCGCATGGCCTCAAAAGCTGGTCCCCTCGGCTCCGAAGATAGACCAGCCGTGGAATACCTCGGAGCAGAAGGGATAAGGTCCGAAGCCAACGCAGGGGTCAGGCTTCCCCAAGCCGAAGCACCGAGAGGGAGGCTAGGAGCCAAAAAGTGACCTGAGGCCTCCCCCTCAGGTCAGACCGAGAAACCATGAGTCCTGGACCTTGTGGACGGAGCCGACAGGGTCGCAGCTGAAGCCGGAGCCGATAAACCAGGATGGGCCATCGGAGCCGACCTAGGGACATCTGACGGCACATACCACTCCGGCTCCGAAAGCTGATATTCGAACGGAGGAGGAAGTATCGACGCTGGTTGGGTAACAGGCTCCAGAGCCGACTGGGCTGGAGCCGAAAACTATTTTGCCAGAACCGGTGACTGGAGGGGTCTCTGCACCACTCTATCTACATCCACATCTGAAAGAGGCCTGGAGAACCTAGAAGATAAGGAAGGAGATCTAGACCTCCTCTCCGAAGGTGACCTACAAGGAGGAGAGACCGGCCTAAAATTTGGAGACCGGCTCCAAACTAGTACCTCCATAATCGGCTCTGAGGGAACTTGGAGTCTAAGCAGATTCGGTCAATATACTAACTTCATGCGGCTCCGAGGACAGTGGAGCCGAGGATGCCACAGAAGATTTCACTACTTTCTCCGGAGGCTCCGAGGATACAGATGGAGCCGGAGAATACTTTTTTGCCTTAGAAGTTTTAGCCTTAGAGGGAGAGGACTTAAATTTAGAAGCCCTTCCCAAATCCTCCACGAAGGAGGGTTTCAAAAGTCCTTTCAAAATTAGTTTGTTCTTCCTCTCCTGAAGAGCACGCGGGCTAAATGCATGGCAAAAAGTACAAGATTCCTGGAGGTGAATAGCCCCCAGACAATAAACACAGTGTCCCATCAGTGATGGACATCTTATAACTACATTTAGAACACTTCTTAAAGCCCGAGGACTTATGCTCTTTCGTATCCTTAGACATGATGAAAGAAAAAATTAGAAGTTATGTACCTACCATAACGTTCCATGTTAGTTGTCTTCTCTCGCCTTCTTTCTTGCTGGATGGGTTCGGAGCCGATCCTCGGCTCCGACTCGGCACTTGCTTTAGCTTGAGAACTCCTTTTACCAGCTCGAGGCAACCCTATATCCCATGATGCAAGGCGGAACTACCTCAGATCTCGTTTGGTAGCTAACCTACCCTGCTAAGGACTAACCTAACATATTTAGGAAAAACCAAGTTCATAATAAAGAGTCCTCTAATGAAGGCTCAGGAGGAAACAACCTGATAGGAACTCTTCAAGATCTGTCCAGGCCAGGGGGAAGGAGGGAGGAACGCAAGAAAGAAGGCGAGAGACAACTAACATGGAACGCGTTATGGTAGGTACATAACTTCTAAATGTTAAGTTGTCAATCTCGCCTTCATTCTTGCTGGATGGGACCGCGTCCCTAGCACCTGTATCCCGGGTGGCTCAATGGAACAGACTCTTGAGAACTGTGGAACCAAAACTGGCCCTGTCTCTGGAGGCCAAATCTAACTTGTAATGAGAGACAAAGGTATGAGGAGTGGCCCAAGTAGCTGCTGCACAAATGGTATCAATGGGTAGTCTATCCTGAAAGGCTGCAGAAGTGGATAGACTCCTGGTTGAGTGTGCTTTCGGTTTAGAAGGTAGTTGCTTGCCTCAGAGAGTACACATGAGAAATGGTGGAAGACAACCATCTGGAAAAGGTCACTTTAGATACTGGGAGACCTTTCCTGTTTTCTGCATAGGAGACAAATAATTGGTCCGATTTCCTGAATTGTTTCGTTGTATGCAAATAGTACCTGAGCTGACGATGGACATCCAAAAAATGAAGCTTTTGTTCAGCTCTATCAGAATAGTTTGGGGAAAAAACTGGTAGATCTATGGATTGATTAATATTGGTTTGAGACACAACTTTAGGGAGAAAGGACGGGTTCGTTCTTAAGGATACCCTGTCCTTATGAAAAACCAAGTAAGGGGAACGGATGCAGAGAGCTTGAATCTCGGAAACCCTTCTTGCTGAAGTGACAGCCAGTAAAAATATAGTTTTCCAGGTCAATAACTTCAAAGAACATGAAGCAGACGGTTCGAAGGGAGGTAATATCAAGGATGCCAACATTAAATTTAGATCCCATTGCGGAGGAGGATGCTTTATCGGCGGCTTTAGGAGAAAAACTCCTCTCAGAAAGGCCTTGCATAATCTATGAGACATAATGTTATTGTCATGCAAGCCAACATGATACTTGGAAATAGCAGCCAGTTGAACTTTTACTGTAGATGAAGAAGATCCTGACTGAAAAACCTCAGCCAGGAAATCCAAAACAGAAAGCACAGGAGCAGTAAAGGGATCGATATTCCTGGAATTTGCCCAAATAGAAAAATGTCGCCACTTGCTAGCATAAATGGTTCTGGTGGACGACTTTAAAGAAGCCACTAAGATGTCTCTGACTGAATCAGAGATCATCGGAAGCCTGGCTAGGGAAGGAAGTGGAGCAACCAAGCAGTGAGGTTGAGAGAATGAATGGCCCGGTGCTGTTGACCCGACTGGTGGATCAAGAGATCCGGAACTGGGTCCAGATGCCAGGGCTGCACCAGGAGGTGACGATGCAGAGACGGAAACCAAATTTGTCGAGGCCAGTAAGGGGCAATGAGAATCAACTTGGCCCTCAAAACGGTGGCTTTCTGAATGACTTGTGGAATCAAGGGAAAGGGAGGAAAGGCGTACAGAAGTTCCCGGGGCCAATCCTGGGTTAGAGAGTCTCTCAGGGGTTGGCCTGGTAGGGGAAAAAGGGTGAAAAAATCGGGGCACTTGTTGTTTTGGGGTGTAGCAAAAAGGTCGCAACAAGGAGTGCCCCACTTCAGAAAAATCTGATCCACTACAGATTGTTTGAGAGACCACTCGTGAGGCATTAGAATGGATCTGCTCAGCCTGTCCGCCAAGAGGTTGGACCTGCTGGGGATGTGCGTTGCTATCAGAAACCGATGAGAGGAGATTGCCCATTGCCAAAGTCTGAGAGCTTCTCGACACAACGGATAGGACCTGGTCCCACCCTGCTTGTTGATGTACCAGACCACGGACATGTTGTCCGTTTGTACTGCAATAGTCCCCGTGGGAAGAAAGTCGTTGAGGGCTTGCAACGTTAAAAGCACCGCTCTCATCTCCAGGACATTTATGTGCAGATGGTATTCTATGGGTTGCCACGCCCCGTGGACCATCCTGCCCTGATAATGCCCCCCCCCCACCCGATCAGAGAGGCATCCGTAGTAACTGTGGCAACCGGAGGAGGGGGAACAAAAGGTCGGCCCTGATGAAGAAGAGGGGAAGATATCCACCAATTCAGATGAGTCCTGCACGATTGTGTGACTAAGATTTCGTGCCTCATCGGAAGACTGTGGAACGACCACTGAGTGAATAACATCCACTGCAGAAGACGCATGTGGAAGCGAGCTAGTGGTAGAAGAACAATGGCCGCAGCCATAAGACCTAGAACCTTTACTATCAGCCTGGCTTTGACTTTGCTGCTCTGCAATAAAATCCGAACGTATTTTTGGATGTCCAGAATTCTTTGATCTGTTAGTCTGGCTAACATTTTGACGGTGTTTAATTCTGCGCCTATAAATGTGATAGATTGGCAAGGCCACAGAGAAGATTTTTCGAAATTCACTGAAATTCCCAAACTCCAGCATAGCTGCAGAGTGTAGTCTCTGGTCTGAAGAAGCTGACACCTGGTGGTGGCGGAGAGGAGCCAGTCGTCTAAATAAGGAAACACCTGGAATCCTTGACGTCTCAGATGAGCTGTGACCACTGCCATACATTTGGTAAACACTCTGGGGGCTGAAGTGAGGCCAAAGGGCAGGGCTCTGAAATGGTAATGACTGGTCCCTAGCCGAAAGCGGAGAAACCTTCTGGAGCGCCTGTGAATCTTTATGTGATAGTACGCGTCCTGAAGGTCTATAGAGCACATCCGTTGTCCTTGCCCAGAAAGGGCAGAATGGACTGAAGCGTGACCATCCGAATCTTGCCTTCTTGACAAATCTGTTTAGACTGCTCAGGTCTAATATTGGTCTCCAATCTCCGTCCTTTGGGGACCAAAAGAATCTCGAGTAGACGCCGAATCCTACTTGGTCTGCCGGAACAGTCTGGACGGCTCTTTTTCTAGGAGCTTTGAAACCTCCTGTTCTGCCAAATCCCTTTGACCGGGTGAGATGTCTCGCAGGGATTGTTGAGGTACGGGATACCTTCAAGGGGATTTTGTAACCCTCAGATATGATCGACTGTACCCACATATCTTGTGAAAGGGAATGCCAGGCTACTGGGTACAGTGAAATCCTTCCCCCGACTGCCTCCAAGGGTGGACAGTCGGGCAACACCTCAGGGGTGCTGAAAGGGCTTCTCAGGAAGAGACTCCCTGTTGCCCTGGTTCTGAGGACCCCCCCTGCCCCTAGGGCGGCGTCTATTATTGTTACCCCCTCTGCCTCTGGGGGTAAACTGACCACGTGTGTCCGGTGTAGCTCCTTGGGCTTTGCAGAACCACATCTTCCCTCCCTTCTGACCCTTGGGATATGGTCTAGAAGGGGTGGAAAAATGGACTCCAACGGCAGAAAGAGTTTTACCGTCCTGCTCACACCTGGTCAAGGTATCCTTCACCTGAGGTCCGAACAAAACCGAACCATCAAAGGGGGTATTGGTGAAGGACGCCTTAAAGGGGTCCGCAAAATTACAAAGCCGCATCCAGGCTTGACGTCTAAGAGCCACTCCTGTACCTGCGGCCCTGCTCGCTCCATCGGCCGCATAGGATATGAGCCGCATGGAGGAGTTGGATAAGGAATTCAGGATTGCTAGCTGTGAGGCAATCTTTTCTTGAGCCCCAGCAGCAGAAGGATCCTGGACCACTTCACCTAGTTCCTTGAGAATATCTCTTTGAAGCCTGGTGAAGTGACAAAGGTAGTTCAGCTTAACGATAGCAAAGGTCGCTGAAGAAAACATCCGCTTTCCATACCTGTCCATGGTCCTAGAATCCTTGTTAGGAGGATGGACAGGTACTGAAGGATCCGCAAGTTCCTTCTTAGTGGCGGCCGCCACCACCATAGCATCCACAGAGACGCCCTTGGAAAGAAACTGTTTGTCCGTGGGGGCCGTAATAAACTTGGATGGTCTCCTGGGGACAGGTTCCACAGAATCTGGAGCTGCCCACGCCTTTCGAGCCACTACCTGCATAAGTGGGTCAAAAGGCGGAGACACCCAGGAGGTGGAGTGTCGGGATCCAAAAGCCTCCAGGTATACCGACTCATCCTCGGAGGGATCAATGGATGGCCAATTCCCCCTCTGTTTGAGGAGCTCAAGGATGTCTGAAAAGGAGACATCCTCAGAGGGGGATCGTGGGGAACCCTCCGACTCATCTAAGTCGGTATCAGATGTAGTAGACTCAGGGGAGTCTGTGTGTTTCCTCTTACACGTCCTCTTCCGAGGGGGTTCACCTGCAGGATCAGGAGAAACTTCGGAAGAGGAAGATATTCCCAATGGGGAAACCTGGGGCGATGGATCCCTGGGCCTGAGAGCAAGAGGCTGGCAAGAGGTGTCTACAGGCACTGAAGAGGGAGGAGCTAGAGGGATGGACCGTTGACCTGGCTCAGGAGCCAGGACACTCCTCATCACCTCAAAGGCTCCCCTCCCCGGGAGACCGGAATATCCCCGTTCCGAGGAAATAGGAATTCCCGGCTCCACTGAGAGGGAAGGCTCCGAGGCCGATGTCGGTGCCGAGCTTACGAAAGCCGAAGCCCTGAGAGGGAGAGCGGGGTCGGACAAGGGTCCGATGCCACTAGCCCCCTCGGAGCCGACCAGGGAAACTCGACGACCGGATCCCTCCAAGGAAGGTCTCAAGGAGGAGATCGGAGCCGAAGACGACGGAGCCGAAGGATGTATCGGCTCCGGCGCCGAAACAGTCGCTGTCCCGAGAAGCTCCGGCTCCGAACTCTGGTGGGGAGTCTGAGGAGGAAGTTCAAGGGGTGAAGCAATAGCCGAAGTCTGCTGAGACGGGCTATGGAGCATTTGGGCCAGTGCCTGCGACTTTAACAGCCTGCTTACCACCCTCTCTAAATCGTGGTCAGACAGCCTGGAAGATCTCGAAGATCGGCTCCGATGACTCCGCTCCGACAAAAGAGGAGACCCCGGAGCCGAGTGGATCGATTCCAAAGACGGGGACTGAGATCTCTTCTTGGAGGAAGTCATCGGAGCCGACGTCCTATGGGTTCCATATGGAGCCGAAGGCTTCTCGGCTCCGATACTGGATACTGCGTCGGCTCCAGCCGGAGCCGACAAGGCAACAGCAGATTGGGTGTCGGAACCGATCGGAACCGACCCTAGCTTAGAAGGAGAAAGATCAGCTCCGGCCGGAGCCGATCTCGACTCCGAAGGAGTCGGAGCCACCGGGGGAGGCTTGGAAGCTGTAGCCTGACCCCTGGATGGCTTGGAAGGCTTACTGGACCCAGGTTTAGTGGGTGAACCTTCCGGCTTTAGCAAGCCACGGAGGATTAGCTTGTTCCTCCTTTCCTGCAGGACTCGCTGGCTAAAAGAGTGACACAAAGCACAGGAGTCCTGCAGGTGTAAAGGCCCCAGTAAACACAAGAAGTGTGACCGCCTGTCAGAGACATTTTCTGACAGCACGAGTCACACTTCTTGAAGCCCGAGACCTTTACCTCTTTAGACATAGTCTAAGGAAAAAAGAGTAATAAATACTCACACAGACACACACACACCAAAAACAGTCACACAAATTAATC
The DNA here is from genome assembly GCF_019279795.1 of Protopterus annectens. Taxonomy (NCBI): domain Eukaryota; kingdom Metazoa; phylum Chordata; order Ceratodontiformes; family Protopteridae; genus Protopterus; species Protopterus annectens. The sequence continues at coordinate 1,547,574,977 of NC_056743.1, read as the reverse complement.
CCCAAACACAGACACACAGATAGGGATTAATAAGGAAGGCCTAGGCCTAACTGAAAATTTTTTAAACTTTTTATAAAGTATAAAATTTTTCTAAAAGGGGAATAGGGTGGATAAATGTGACACTAAACACTAAAATATAGGAAAAAAGGGGAAGATAACCCTGACTAAAGCTGTTTGAAACTCACTTACCTCAGCTGGCAAAAAAAAGGAGACCTCTTCGCAAAGCGGCAAAAGAGATATGAGGTAGTTCCGCCTTGCATCATGGGATATAGGGTTGCCTCGAGCTGGTAAAAGGAGTTCTCAAGCTAAAGCAAGTGCCGAGTCGGAGCCGAGGATCGGCTCCGAACCCATCCAGCAAGAATGAAGGTGAGATTGACAACTTAACATCAATAGTTAATAACAGTCAACCGTTAATATATATATAAAGCGCGAGAACTAAGCAAAACCACAACAGACAAATACACAAGACCTCTAACTTAATCGGTCTCAACAGGAAACATAAGGAAAAACTAGGTCCTCTAATTTAAACGGTCCTAGCCGAAGGATAGGTACCTACTAAACTAACAAGAAACACAGACGAAGGGGCGGACTACTTCCTCTAACTGAAACGGGCCTAGCCCGTAGGGGAAACAGCGGGACACCACAAAAGACAATACCAGAAACAATTTACCAAGGGTTAGATCAGTACAGACACACAACACACAGCTATGAAAATAGCTTTTTATTTTTGAAGCAAAAAACTGTCAATAAAGACAAAAGTGATACTTAGCCACAGCCAAGAGCGAGACCACGTCCGAGCTATAAGAGCGGCAAAAGAGATCTGGGAAAAGGGAGCAGTGCAGTATGGGATACCTTCTTAGCCCAGCCAAATTATGAAAGACTTAGAGCTAGAGTATGGCTGAGTTGGAGCCGAGGTTCGGCTCCGAACTTATGGGTAAGAATGTAGGTGAGATTGGACTACATAACATCAGCAAAATGGACTGAACCATGGTCATTCGCAACTTTATGTGCTGAACTGACTTGCTCAGACTGCTGAGATCCAAAACTGGTCTCCAGTCTCATTTTCTTTGGTAAGGTTCAAACTCTTTTTGGTCTGTAGGGACCTCTTGGATAACTTTTTCTAGCAGCTTTTTTATTTCTAGTGGTGCTGCTTTCCTCTAACTGGGTGGAACATCAACAATTTTGCTTACTGTACAGTGAGGAGGAAGGAAAAGCGGAATTATATAACCTCTGGAAATAATCCTCTGCACCCATTAATCTTTTGTAATCTGTAGCCAGGCTCTCTGGTGCAAGGAAAAATTACTCACGATTGTCTCCAGAGGTGGACAACAAGGCCTCATTTCAGGAGTGCTGGCATGATCTGTCAGAGAAGGTATCTCTAGACCCTTGGTTTTGTGGGCCTCCTCTGCTGCAGGGAGGAAATCTTTTATTAGAGCCCCCCCTCTGCCTCTGAAAGAAATATCCACATGGATCTGGAAGGGACCCTGGGAGGTTTTGAATCACATTTTTTGACCACCTCACTGATTCATGGAAAAGGCCCTTTGAGAGGTTAAAAAATGTATGCCCACAGCAGACAGGGTTTTACATTCCTCCTCACAGCTGGATAGTGTGTCTTTAACCTTGGGGCCAAATAGTGAACGCAGACTTGTAGGGTTCTGCAAAATCACACAGGCATATCCAGGCATGTATCCTAATGGAAATGCCTGAACCCGCTGCCTTTGAGGTACGTTCAGCTGCATGTGAAATACGCCTCATGAACAAATTCTAAATGGACTGTAGGGTAGCCAGCTGTGAGGCAATACAACTTTCTGCCTCAGAAGTAATGATCCCTGACATGGACTTGGTGAGTTATTTAATTAAATCGCTCTAAAGTCTAGTAAAGGGTGCCAAATAGTTCACCAAACAAAGTGCAAACGTCACTGAAATAAACACATGCTTCCCTAATCTATCCATCATCCCAGACTCCCTGTTAGGATGAACAGAGGAACTTTGTAATGCAAGTTCCTTCTTTGTGGCTGCCGCTACAACCACAGCATCCATAGGTACTCCCTTATTCCAAAACTCCCTATCCTTTTGACAGTGGCAGAATCCTTTCCAGTCTTTTGGAGATTGGCTCAATAGAGTCAGGTTCCTTGTATACCCGCCAAGAGGTCAAATCAATGGGCTTGTCAATAGGCGGAATCTCCCAGGACATAGATGGGCCACACCCAAAAGCTTCCAGGAATACCAATTCCTTTTGGGAATGGTTGTTAGTAGACCAACCTTCTGTTTTAGGATTTCTAGGATGTCTCCAAAGGAGACATTATCAGGTGGTGATCTTAGTGATCCTTCCTCCTGATTGAAATCATTATCTTCTGTGACAGACTCCTGAGGGGAGTCAAAGTGCCTCCTCTTGTGGGATGTTACAGAGAAGTACTGGAAGAAATCAATATACCCTGAGGGCTATCTTGGAGACTTTGGGCTGACTGTCCTTATGGAGCGGGATGTTGAGGCTCTTGACATAAATACAAATGGGTTTGGAAACTGAAAACCAAGGAAGGTAGAAGCAGCCTTTTTCTAAGAGCAGAGAAAACTCTCTCCACCACCCTGAAGACAGAACACCCTGGGGAGGAAGTAGTCAACAGCTCCGAGAAGACCTGTTTCTGAACTGTCGACTCTCTCCAACCAAAAGGCAAACTGCTCAAAACAGGAGTCGAAGCTGAGCTGTCAAGGGCAGAGGCTCTGAGGGGCAGAGATGGCTGCAACAATCTCAAAGTCGACTCTAACACCGCAGATACGGTGCTGACACTATAGCTCCGAGAGTCATCTGACTCCAACATCCTCAGAGCCAGTCCACTCAGTGACAGTGCCCAAGTTAAAGATACAATGAACTTCAGACATGATGAGGATGGATCTGGGATCGTGGTTCCAACTGCTCTGAAAGCAAAGGTCAGACCGGAGAAGGAGACACCACTGGTGTAGTAGTAATTATGAAGGTTTCCAGACCTGCGTCAAGAGAAATTTCCTCATCATCCTATCAACATCTGCTTCGGTCATACTACTGGAGGATCGAGAAGATGATGCAATAGAGGAGGTCTTTGAGTGGTGGTGCCTCTCCAGGAACAGGGATGGGAGAAGGAAGGGAATGGGGATCTGGAAATAATTCCTAACGGGTCTGAGAAAGATACTTTGGATCCGAGTTGGTCTGATCTGACTATGTGGACTTGGCTTCGGAAGCTGTAGGATCAGAGTGTTTTGCCATCAGATCTGATAGTTTAGGTAATTTTTGAGGAGGTTCTGCACCTGTAGCCAAGCTTAGAGCAGAAGATCCAGAAGGGTCCGAAGGATGCTTCTTTGAATCTTTCTCTGTTTTCTTTGGGGGATTGAACCCCAGGTACTATCTGAGAAGAAGATGAAGGAAGCAAACTCTTTAAAATAAGCTTGTTTTTTTCTATCCACCAAGGCCCACGGATTAAAAGCCTTGCAAATATCACAGCATACATTCAAATCATCCAGGCCTGAACAGCAGACACGAGTCATGTGAAGTCACAATGGCATCTTGGGCCACAGATCGTGCATTTTTTAAAATGTGTTGATTTTTTCAGACATTTCCAAAAAAAAAACAAAACAAACAAACTACCCTTCTAAGAGAAAGGAAAATGAAAATCTTTTTTTTTTTTTTTTTTTGTACATAGAAACTATTAATGATAGAAAAGGTTACCAATGATGGTAATTAGAAGTTATGTACCTACCATAACGTTCCATGTTAGTTGTCTTCTCTCGCCTTCTTTCTTGCTGGATGGGTTCAGAGCCGATCCTCGGCTCCGACTCGGCACTTGCTTTAGCTTGAGAACTCCTTTTACCAGCTCGAGGCAACCCTATATCCCATGATGCAAGGCGGAACCACCTCAGATCTCGTTTGGTAGCTAACCTACCCTGCTAAAAATTATCCTAACATAATTAGGAACACAAGTTCCTAATAGAATTCCTTATATGAAGGCTCAGGAGGAAAACAACCTAATAGGAACTCTTCAAGATCTGTCCAGGCCAGGGGGAAGGAGGGAGGGACGCAAGAAAGAAGGCGAGAGAAGACAACTAACATGGAACGTTATGGTAGGTACATAACTTCTAAATGTTAAGTTGTCAATCTCGCCTTCATTCTTGCTGGATGGGACCGCGTCCCTAGCACCTGTATCCCGGGTGGCTCAATGGAACAGACTCTTGAGAACTGTGGAACCAAAACTGGCCCTATCTCTGGAGGCCAAGTCCAACTTGTAATGAGAGACAAAGGTATGAGGCGTGGCCCAAGTAGCTGCTGCACAAATGGTATCAATGGGTAGTCTATCCTGAAAGGCTGCAGAAGTGGATAGACTCCTGGTTGAGTGTGCTTTTGGTTTAGAAGATAGCTGCTTGCCTCTGAGAGAGTACACATAGGAAATGGTGGAAGTCAACCATCTGGGTAAGGTCACTTTAGAAACTGGAAGACCTATCCTGTTTTCTGCATAGGAGACAAATAATTGGTCCGATTTTCTGAATTGTTTAGTTCTATGCAAACAGTACCTGAGCTGACGATGGACATCCAAAAAATGCAGTTTCTGTTCAGCTCTGTCGGAATAGTTTGGAAAAAAGACTGGTAGATCTATAGATTGGTTAATATTGGTTTGAGACACAACTTTGGGGAGAAAGGAAGGGTTCGTTCTCAATGATACCCTGTCCTTATGAAAAACCAAATAAGGGGAACGAATGCAGAGAGCTTGAATCTCGGAAACCCTTCTTGCAGAAGTGACAGCCAGCAAAAATATAGTTTTCCAGGTCAATAACTTCAAAGAACATGAAGCAGACGGTTCGAAAGGAGGTAGTATCAAGGATGCCAACATTAAGTTTAGATCCCATTGCGGAGGAGGATGCTTTATAGGTGGTTTTAGGAGAAAACTCCTCTTAGAAAGGCCTTGCACAATCTATGAGACATAATGTTATTGTCATGCAAGCCAACATGATACTTGGAAATAGCAGCCAGTTGTACTTTGACTGTAGATGACGAGGATCCTGAATGAAAAACCTCTGCCAGGAAATCTAAAACAGAATGTACAGGAGCAGTAAAGGGATCAATTTTTCTGGAATTTGCCCAAATAGAAAAACGTCGCCACTTGCTAGCATAAACAGTCCTAGTGGACGACTTTAAAGAAGACACTAAGATGTCTCCGACAGAATCAGAAATCATCGGTAGCCTGGCTAGGGAAGGAAGTGGAGCAACCAAGCAGTGAGGTTGAGAGAATGAATGGCCCGGTGCTGCTGACCCGACTGGTGGATCAAGAGATCCGGAACTGGGTCCAGATGCCAGGGCTGCACCAGAAGGTGACGATGCAGAGACGGAAACCAAATTTGTCGAGGCCAATATGGGGCAATGAGGATCAACTTGGCCCTCAAAACGGTGGCTTTCTGAATGACTTGTGGAATCAAGGGAAAGGGAGGAAACGCGTACAGAAGTCCCCGGGGCCAATCCTGGGTTAGAGAGTCTCTCAGGGGTTGGCCTGGTAGGGGAAAGAGAGTGAAGAAATCGGGACACTTGTTGGTTTGAGGAGTAGCAAAAAGATCGCAACAAGGAGTGCCCCACTTCAGAAATATCTGATCCACTACAGAGTGATTGAGAGACCACTCATGAGGCATCAGAATGGATCTGCTCAGCCTGTCCGCCAATAGGTTGGACCTGCCGGGGATGTGCGTTGCTATCAGAAACCGATGAGAGGAGATCGCCCATTGCCAAAGTCTGAGAGCTTCTCGACATAACGGATAGGACCTGGTCCCGCCCTGTTTGTTGATGTACCAGACCACGGACATGTTGTCCGTTTGTACTGCAATAGTCTCCGTGGGAAGAAAGTCGCTGAGGGCTTGCAACGTTAAAAGCACTGCTCTCATCTCCAGGACATTTATGTGCAGATGGTATTCTATGGGTTGCCACGTCCGTGGACCATCCTGCCCTGATAATGCCCCCCCCACCCGATCAGAGAGGCATCCGTAGTGACTGTGGCAACTGGAGGAGGGGGAATAAAAGGTCGGCCTTGATGAAGAAGAGGGAAGATATCCACCAATTTAGATGAGCTCTGCACGACTGTGTGACTAAGATTTCGTGCCTCATCGGAAGACTGTGGTACGACCACTGCGTGAATAGCATCCACTGCAGAAGACGCATGTGGAAGCGAGCCAGTGGTAGAAGAACAATGGCCGCAGCCATAAGACCTAGAACCTTCAGTATAAATCTGGCTTTGATCTTGTTGCTCTGCAATAGAATCCGAACGAATTTTTGGATGTCCAGAATTCTTTGATCTGTTAGTTTGGCTAACATTTTGACGGTGTTTAATTCTGCCTATAAAGGTGATAGATTGGCAAGGCAGCAGAGAAGATTTTTCGGAATTTACTGAAATTCCCAAACTCCTGCAAAGTTGTAGAGTGTAGTCTCTGGACTGAAGAAGCTGACACTTGGTGGTGGCGGAGAGGAGCCAGTCGTCCAAGTAGGGAAACACCTGGAATCCTTGACGTCTCAGATGAGCTGTGACCACTGCCATGCATTTGGTAAACACTCTGGGGGCTGAAGTGAGGCCAAAGGGCAGTGCTCTGAATTGGTAATGACTGGTCCCTAGCCGAAAGCGTCTGTGAATCTTTATGTGATAGTACGCATCCTGAAGGTCTATAGAGCACATCCAGTTGTCCTTGCCCAGAAAAGGCAGAATGGACTGAATGGGGATCCGGAATCTTGCCTTCTTGACAAATCTGTTTAGATTGCTCAGGTCTGAATATTGGTCTCCAAGCTGTAGGATCCTTTTGCCATCAGATCTGATAGTTTAGGTAATTTTTGAGGAGGTTCTGCACCTGTAGCCAAGCTTAGAGCAGAAGATCCAGAAGGCTCTTTTTCTAGGAGCTTTGAAACTTCCTGTTCTGCCAAACTTTGGGGATTGAACCCCAGGTACTGTCTGGAAGAAGATGAGAGGAAGCAAACCTTTAAAATAAGCTTGTTTTTTGTAACCCTCGGATTAAAAGCCTTGCAAATATCACACATACATTCAAATGATAGGACTGTACCCACATCTCTTGTGATAGGGATTGCCACGCTACTGGGTACAGTGAAAAAGAACACAATCTGCCAGGTAAAGCACTCCAAAAGTCAGAGTCATGTACAAAAGCACCATCAGGGATGCTGAAAGGGCTTGTCAGGAAATAACTCCGTCATAAAGGTTAAGCTTTTTCTGACACACTTTCAGACATAGAAACTAAAAAAATCTAAAAATCTTTAAACACATGCTCATATATGATGATGATGTTGTTTGATCTAATTTAAAGAGAGAAGCATTCAGAAAAAAAAAAAGGTTAAAAAATTAAAAACCTTATATTATTGTGCTAAAAACATAAAAAAAACATTAACATTAAAAAACATTTAAAAAAAGAGTCCAAACCTATTTGCCTGTAATTTCACAATCATTTACCCTCTTGCTCTTCTACTCTATTTTTTTGATTGCCTAGCCTATTACCTGTCTTCACCAACTCAAGAACAAAAAACTTGGTATTATGATAAAGCAATCAGTGCAGCAGTATAGATAACACCCATGTGTTCTGCATGTTGCTGAGGTTGGTGATAACCATACCTCTCTGGGGGTAAACTGACCACATGCGTCCGGTGTAGCTCCTTGGGCTTTACGGAACCACATCTCCCCCCCCCCTTCTGACTCTTGGGATATGGTCTAGAAGGAGCGGAAAACTGGACTCCAACGGCAGAGAGAGTTTTACCGTCCTGCTCACACCTGGTCAAGGTATCCTTCACCTGAGGTCCGAACAAAGCCAAACCATCAAAGGGGGTATTAGTGAAGGACGCCTTAAAGGGGTCCGCAAAATTACAAAGCCGCATCCAGGCCTGGCGTCTAAGAGCAACTCCTGTGCCTGCGGCCCTGCTCGCTCCATCGGCCGCATAGGATATGAGCCGCATGGAGGAGTTAGATATGGAATTCAGGATAGCAAGCTGCGAGGCAATCTTTTCTTGAGCCCCAGCAGCAGAAGGATCCTGGACTACTTCACCCAGTTCCTTGAGAATATCTCGTTGAAGCCTGGTGAAGTGACAAAAGTAGTTCAGCGAATGCATAGCAAAGGTCGCTGAAGAAAACATCCGCTTTCCATACCTGTCCATGGTCCTAGAATCCTTGTTAGGAGGATGGACAGGTACTGAAGGATCCGCCAGTTCCTTCTTAGTGGCCGCCGCCGCCACCACCATAGCATCCACAGAGACACCCTTGGAAAGGAACTGTTTGTCCGTAGGGGCCGTGATGAATTTGGATGGTCTCCTGGGGACAGGTTCCACAGAATCTGGAGCCGCCCACGCCTTCCGAGCCACTACCTGCATAAGTGGGTCGAAAGGCGGAGACACCCAGGAGGTGGAGGGTCAGGATCCAAAAGCCTCCAGGTATACCGACTCATCCTCGGAGGGATCAATGGCTGGCCAATTCCCCCTCTGTTTGAGGAGCTCAAGGATGTCTGAAAAGGAGACATCCTCAGAGGGGGATCGTGGGGAACCCTCCGACTCATCTAAATCGGTGTCCGATGTAGTAGACTCAGGGGAGTCTGTGTGTTTCCTCTTACACGTCCTCTTCCGAGGGGGTTCACCTGCAGGATCAGGAGAAACCTCGGAAGAGGAGGAAATTCCCAATGGGGAAACCTGGGGCGATGGATCCCTGGGCCTGAGAGCAAGAGGCTGGCAAGAGGCGTCTGCAGGCACTGATGAGGGAGGAGCTAGAGGGATGGACAGTTGACCAGGCTCAGAGGCCAGGACACTCCTCATCACCTCAAAGGCTCCCCTCCCCGGAAGGCCGGAATATCCCCGCTCTGAGGAAACAGGAATTCCCGGCTCCACTGAGAGGGAAGGCTCCGAGGCCGATGTCGGCGCCGAGCTTACCAAAGCCGAAGCCCCGAGAGGGAGAGCGGGGTCGGACAAGGGTCCGATGCCACTAGCCCCCTCGGAGCCGACAAGGGAAACCCGACGACCGGATCCCTCCAAGGAAGGCCTCAAGGAGGAGATCGGAGCCGAGGACGACGGAGCCGAAGGATGTATCGGCTCCGGCACAGAAACAGTCGCTGTCCCGAGAAGCTCCGCCCAACTCTGGTGTGGAGTCGGAGGAGGAAGTTCAAGGGGTGAGGCTATAGCCGAAGTCTGCTGAGACGGGCTATGGAGCATTTGGGCCAGTGCCTGAGACTTCAACAGCCTGCTTACCACCCTCTCTAAGTCGTGGTCCGACAGCCTGGAAGATCTCGAAGATCGGCTCCGATGGCTCCGCCCGACAAAAGAGGAGACCCGGAGCCGAGTGGATACTCAGTAACGAAGGGGACCGAGATCTCTTCGGGACGGCCATCGGAGCCGAAGTCCCTGAACTCCAGATGGAGCCGAAGGTTTCTCGCCCGATGCTGGATAAAGTGTCGGCTCCAGCCGGAGCCGACAAGGCCACAGTAGACAAGGTATCGGAACCAGCCGGTACCGAACCCACTACTTTCATGGTAGATACATCGGTTCCAGCCGGAGCCGATCTCGGCTCCGACGGAGCCACCGGAGGAGGCTTGGAAACTGAAGCCTGAGCCTTCGGTGGCTTAGAAGGTTTCCCAAACCCTGCTTTAGAGGGAGAACCTTCTGGCTTAAGTAAGCCACGGAGGATAAGCTTATTCCTCCTTTCCTGCAGGACTCTCTGGCTAAAAGAGTGACACAAAGCACAGGAGTCCTGCAGGTGCAAAGGCCCCAGGCAATAAACACAAGTGTGACCGTCTGTCAGAGACATTTTCTGACAGCACGAGTCACACTTCTTGAAGCCTGAGACCTTGCCTTCCCTAGACATATCCTAGGAGGAAGAAACACACACAAACCCCAACAAACACACAAAATTAATCCCCTAACACACAACACACAGGAAGGGATTAACCAATGGGGTTTTAGGCCTAACTAAAAACTTTACACTAAAGGTTATGAAAAGATTATAAAGTTTGAAAAACAAGGGAATAGGGTGGGCTGTAACTCACTACAGTCTAGAAATATGGATACAAGGGGAAAATAAAACCCTAACTAAGCTTTTCTTTCTTTAACAAGAAATTCACTTACCTCAGCTGGTAAAGGAGACCTCTTTCGCTAAGCGGCAAACGAGATCTGAGGTGGTTCCGCCTTGCATCATGGGATATAGGGTTGCCTCGAGCTGGTAAAAGGAGTTCTCAAGCTAAAGCAAGTGCCGAGTCGGAGCCGAGGATCGGCTCCGAACCCATCCAGCAAGAATGAAGGCAAGATTGACAACTTAACATCCAAGACTACCGCTAAGGTATAAGTAAAGGAAGCAAGGAAAAAAATACCAACAATGATAATAACGTTACACTAAATAGTGTAGGAAGAGTAAGAGAGAGAACTATTATAAAAAAAGATAAGGGAAAATGTAATAAAGATGCTTTTATACTCACAAATACCACAAAGGTTCGAGAGCTAACTGCGACCACATTCTTACAGGAAGGCGGCATATGAGAACAAGGTATGGTAGGGGGCTAATGCATTATGGGTAGGAGCTTGACAGCTTTCAGTGTTTCACAAGCTTTAAAAAGCATCTGAATCAGATCTCAACCCAATCACTGAGGAATGAATGCAAATGACATCAGTCCCTTCTCTTTTCTAGAGAAGGCTCTCTGGGAAGTAAAAAAACAAATCCCTACGGCAGACAGTGTTTTTCTGTGTTGCTCACTTCTGGATAGTGTCTCATTTACCTCTGGCCCAAAGAAGGTACAGCCATCTTAGGAGGCTTTGATAAAGAACGTTTTAATGTGTACTGGAAAGTTGCACAGGAAAATCCAGGCATGCCATCTAACAGCTATGCTGGTGCCTGCAGCCCATGAAGTGTCCTCTGTCACACTGGAAATGAGGTACATAGAAACAGTCATCAGGGATTAACAAGTGGTCAACTGCTTACAGACAGACTTCTTTTCCTTCACAGATAGGGACCCTGCAAGGGATTTGGAAAGCTCTGTTCAAATCCCTCTGGAAGCATGTTACATGTGCCAAATAGTTCAGCACCATAAGAGTAAAATTTGGCAAGTGTAAACTGACTTCACAAATCTATGCAATGTTCTAGACTCCCTGCTAGGGGGATGGACAATGGAGCTTTTCTCAGAAAGCTCCATTTTGGTGGTTACCGCCACCGCCATGGAATCAATGGTGGGACACTCTGATAAGGGCAACACTTAGAGGCAATCCTTAGAGGATACCAAAAATTTATCCACCTTGCATGGGACAGGTTCAGGTATATCCAGTTCCCTTCATGCTTGCTTAGAGATCAAGTCGACCATCTTATCCATGGGAGGGACCAGCCAAAAAATAGACTGGCCAACCCCAAAAGCCTTAAGAAATACTGACTCCTCCTGGGAAGGGGCTTGGAGGACTCTCTCCTTTCTAAGTAGTTCCATGATTTCTTCAAATGAGACATCTTCAAGGGGGGATCTGGGGGACACCACCCCCTTGTTGAAGTCAGTATCTTCAGGGAAAGATTCCTGAGGGAAGTCAACCTGCCTCCTTTTGCATGAATGCTTCCACCAAACCTCCCCAATAGGGGTTCTGGGGAGGACTCAGGAACTAAAATGGAGTCCTCAATGTGAATAGTTTCAAGATTATGATCAGGGTGGCTGTCCTGATGGTACAAAAAGTGTAAGATCAGGACCCAGGGAACTCCTACGGAGGATGAATCCAAGTAGGAAGGGGGAGTCTACTCCCTAGAATAAGACAGCACTCTCTCAAAGTCTCTGAAGGCAGTTGAGACAGGACCTTAAATCCCTCTGGTAGAAGCCACAGCATGTAACATGGATTGGTTCCAGAGATCTGTCTGACTCGACTCCAAAGCAGATACTGAGTCCGAGCTGAATAGGGCCAAGGCTCTGAGATGGAGGGATGGCTCCAAAAACTTTGGAGTTGTCAGGTGAAACCAGTTCTGCTGAGAAATGTGGTTTTGGCAAGGTGGCGTGCCAGATCCAATAAAGATAGGATCTATTGTTGGGGTTGGATCCGAAGTCTTAACAACCTTCAGGGCCAGACCCAAGGGAGAAGATCAATCCGGCATTTACTTTTTGGATTCTTTTTTCTTTTGGCTTGTCAAGTCTCTTCAAACTCTTGGACTTGTCAGATTTTCTGGCAGAAGGGGAGGCAGCATGCAGAGTGAGGAAAGGAAACTTCTCCTATGAAGGCAGGGAAAGACCCTTATTAACTAGTTTGCTTTTCCTTTAAATTAACACCTTGGAGCCAAAAGTAGTCCAAAAAGGGTATTGCTCATCAGGATGAGCAGCCCCTAAACACATTTATTAAATTCTGAAAGTTTTTCTGACATGACAAGAAGATCCCTACATAAGTAAGTAAAAAATAGCAACGCCAACAGCCACAACAATAACAATAATAGCAATTACTGAATTAGGGGAATTATACTACCACTACAAAAGGGTAAATGGCAAGAGGAATAGGTATCAAAAAGGCGAGGGTCAGAAAAACAAAGTCTTAAGTTTTTTTTTTTTTTTTTAGTTTGTTTTTGAAATAAAGGGAGATAAAGACAAAAGGGAAAAATGACAAAAACTGAGCAGGACAAACCTCACAAATATCAAAGATATTCAAAAAATTGGCTTTCACTTAGCTGAACCCATCCCAAGTAAAGGAGACTGCATCCACAGTAAATGAGCAGCAAAAAAATCTGAAGTAACTCTCTAATACAGGGGATTATGGATAGAGAAGGAGCCTGAACTTTGGATCCAAAGTCCAAGTGTGGACGAAATAATGTCCTAGACAGATTTGATAAACCATTCATTGAGGAACAGACAGAAGAAACCAGCATAAGATCCTCTTCTAAACTGGCCTTTGCCCGAATGGGTGGGACATAAGGCAAGGGGAGGTAGTCTGGGGAGGATTTTCCAAAAATGGAATGAAGTAGATTCTGGATATTATCCATTTGTCAGCTGTGATGGCAAACCACCAGTCTAGATAGAAGGAGATGTGTCCCCTGATTGCTTCCACAAGCAATCAGGTAAACCTTCAGAGGTTCTGAGGTCTATGGTCAGAGAAATGACCATGATGCCCCTGGTTTTGCAGATCCCCTGCAGCCCCCGGGCCTGCTTCCATTAAAGAGGCCACCTCTGCCATGGCTGATCCTGTCAGAAGATGTGTGAAACTGGCATTCTGACCTCCAAAACCAGAGCGAGGGAGGCCTTTTTGGTTCTTATTAAAGAGACACTGCAAAGCCTCTAACCTGACTCCAACTGCAGATAAGGTCTTGCCATCTTGCTTACACTACTGCATTTTTTTTCTTTGACAGCTGTTCCAAATAACTGCAGATCCATCATTTAGGCCATTTGTGAAAAATTCTTTACAGTTGTCTCCAAATCCATACAACCTCACACAGATATGATGTCTAATCTGGCTGCCTTTGCTGCTCCATCTGATGCTTTATGCATCACGCATATGGAGAAATTAGTGATTGCTGACATCATCATCAGGGTAGCTTGAAGCTGATTTTCAGAGTCAGCTGTCACTGGATTCTTCAGAGTAGATAAAGCTTGTTGTGCCAAATCTCTTTTGAATCTATTCATGTAAGTGGTGTAGTTCAATTCACGCAGACCAAAAGTGGTCAAAGCATATACCCACTTCCCAAATCTATTCATTGACCTAGACTCCTTATTAGGAGGCTGAATAGATGAAGAGTCCTCAGACAACTCCCTTCTGGTAGCCGCCACCACAATGATGGATCCTACTGGAGAGGTTTTAGACCAGAACGGCTTATCTTTGGGGGAACTTAAAATTTTATCAAGTTTTCAGTGGATTGAGTCATATGTATCAGGCTCCTGCCATGCTCTCCTGGCTGCCAACTAAATGTGCTTGTCTGCTGGAGTGACCACACACATCTTGAGAGAGTGGATTTGCAAGCCAGGAACCCTTTTAGTGTGTTAATTCTAGGATATCACCAAAGAAGGCATCTTCTGGGGGAGGAGTTTGAGGATCCCTCTCTGTCCTCCAAGTAAATATCTGATGCAGGTGACTCTGACGGGAAGAGGAATCAATGTGTTCCCTCTTACACACCCTCTACTTTGGGGGGGTTCACTGATGAGCCCCCTGAATCATTAAAGGGCTGCCTCTGCTCCTGGGTAGGAAGTTTAAGATGTACAAGGCAACTCTGACCTGAGGATGGTAAAGGTGTATAATGGAAGAGCCAAGGTCAGTGGAGCATGCATACATGTTCTCTTGGGAGATGTGATGATTCTTTCCAGCACCTGAAAAGCCAAGCCAACCTCTAAAGGATCTGAAGAAGCTGCTCCTGTAGATAGATCTATGTCTTCTTTGAAGGAAACAAATGGAATGTGGATGGCCTTCTGAAGCTGTGAAGGAGGTTGGCTCTGATAAGGGAACTGGAGCCGAGGAGTCAAAGGCTGATGTTGACACTCGGTAACAATAGTAAATCAGAGGATGCCAATCTGGCTCCATAACCCTGAGACTCAGATGGATCTGACCAGGCCAGAGCATAATAAGTCGCATCCAAGGAGCCCAGAGTCAACATAGCAAAGCAAAAGGGTCTCTGAGGCACAAGTCATGACCTGTGAGGGAGACTGGATACGTGTAAAGTGCAACAACCCAATGGCCTTCGGAGTCAAAGAGGGAAGGAATGACCCAATTTCAATCTGGGTCTTTATGAATTATGTATTAGGAGATTCAAATCAGCTTCCAAAGTACTTCAATACAACGTGAAGGACTGGATAGATATAGCTGATGTAAGTTTGGAAGGAAGACATTCAGTATTGCCAGACATTTGCTTCTTTGGTAAATCTGGTATAGTTATAGTTTGGAAATGTTCTTGCTCTGACAGAGTAGTGTATGTTTGGGTGCAAGTCTGTGCTTCTTAATCTTAGGGGCCTTACAGGCAAAAGGCAGAGTCAATGTATCGGCCAATATTGTTCTCAAATCTGTATCTTTGATTTTATAGTGTTTCTCAGCTTTTTTGGATTTTTTGAGATTCTGGATTTAGTGGGAATAAGTCCTTAATAATGAGCTTATCCCTCCAATATGCCAGGGCTCTGGATCTAAAGGAAGAACATATTTCATGTGAAGAAATGAGATGCTGAATCCTTAGGCATACCACACAATGATCATGTGAATCTGGGGGGGGGGGGGGGGTGCTAGGAAATCTTATGGCTACCCTTAGTACAATTTTTAAAACTAGTTTTCTTCTCCATTATTTAGCACTGCAGAACACAAAACAGCAGACTCAAATATAATTGTACTTAAGTCTAAGAATTCTAAGCATATTAATATCAACGGCCAAAAGGCCAACAAGTATAAAAAACACTACAGTATAAACTACAAAACTAGATTTTTTTTTTAAAACAGACAATGCTAACACTAATATAGCATGTAATATTCTAATAAACTAGAAACAAGAATGTAGTTAAGGGGTGAATTCTTTTAAGATGAATCCACACACACTACAGGTAGGAAAATGGCAATGAGCACCAGGGGCTGAAGAGAAAAAAATGAAAGGCACGTCATACTACTATATCTAAAAACCAGCAAACATTAGTACTAACAATTATACTGCAAATAATTTGAAAATACAAAAAATAAAGGATTTGTAATGTTACAGCTGGAGCACTTATCTGCTGCCCAGACTCCACTGCTTCCACAAAGGCAGTGGAATAAGATCCGACAGATTATGGGTAGGAAGATTTCTTAAAAGGGCTCGAGGCTGGAGCATTCTGTCTGCTGGACAGATTCCAAGTAGTGGCTTAAAAACCCATATGTAGGATTGGATGAATGAAGACGGTCCCTACTTTATATGCCAATTGCAACAATATACAAGAGAAGGGATGCAGAGTGGCTGTGGCTACTGCAGCAGTGAGGAATTTGAACATCAACTGTTATCAGTATGTGTAACTTACACAACTGCTCTATGTTCAACATTCCTAATGCTGCACTAGCTTTTCAGATATATGAGTTAATTACCAAAGCCTATCCAACCTGGAAGGAAAAGGGATATGGATCCAGGAGTGCCTGGAGAATGGTCCTAGCAAAACTTGCTCTAGACCTAGAAATGAAATCTAGTTTGTAATGCTTTGTAAAAGTATGTACAGAAGCCCATATTGTTTTCTCTGGAATGCTTGTAGAGTCCTCCACTTTCCAGTATGCCATCAAAGAAGACAAGGCTCTAGTAGCACGTACCTTGATACTGCCTGGAATGGATTTGCCATGGTGGAATAACAAAAAGCATACGTTAGGAACAACTGCCGGAATAGGTGACCAGCTTTTCTAAAGGGCTTAGTTCTGTCAAGATAGTATCTGAGCTGCCAATGCATGCCCATAGTATGCAGAATCCTTTCTCCGTTTTTTTTAGGTTGTGGGTAGAAAACTGGGAGAACAAAGGCTTGAATCAAAGCAACCTCTGAAACCACATGGGTATGAATGATGGGTTTGTTCTTAGAGAGACCCTATCCGTGTGGAAAGTTAGACAGGGAATGACAGCCATGAAAGCTTGATACTCAGATATTCTTCTTGCAAATATCATACCAATGATGAGTACAGTTTTTCCAAGTCAGGAACCTTAACTCATTACAGCCGGGTGATGTCTATAGGAGTTTCTGCAGTTACATCGTACTGTAGCCTCTAGGCATCAAATGCTTGTTCTTATTTCTATTAATTTCAAAACCATGCTACGTAGAAAGTATGAAAAGATTTCATCTCAAAGTTTACAAAATGGCAAACAGAAGTGAGTTGATATTTGACCTCTGTCTAGTGAAGGTAAAGAGATATTAATTGTTGTTCATATATATATATATATATATATTTTTTTTTACTGTCAAATTTCATGCTCTTCTAAATATCTCAACAACCAAGTAGCACAGATGAAACTGCTTAGCCTCAGATGAAAGCTCTCAGTTGGCTGAAGAAAGTGATACTAACAGTATTTGTGTAACATGAGTTATTGTCAAGAAATAAGTTGTTTACAAAATATTATAAACATAACACATTATAAACTTAATCACTGCTTACTGTGACTTATAAACTCCAGTATTAAGCACAGAACCTAAAGAATACTGCCACTATAAAAAGTTTGTGCTGAAAAGATTGCCATTTACACTTCTTTAGTAACCCCTATGGTTACAAAAATATGAACATTTGTTTGAAATGTAAGGAGATAATTTGATTCTATAAAGAAGTTCAGGCTTCACCCATTGGAAGTTACAGTGCAAACTTCCAGAGCTCCATTGGAAAGAATGAGTTAAATTAGCTTGATGGTATGAAGACAGAAATGTAAAGTGAAAAAAAAAAAACTCTTAGTAGTTGTATTTCATTTTATACACTTTTATATCAAGATGGATTCCTGACTGTTTTAGTCCACTTCTGATGATTTAATCCCTGTCAGCATGAAAGTGCTAACATGGCAAAGTGTAAAAAGTTATTTTCTTTGCAGAAAGTTATTTTCTGGAATTTAGAACTTGAACCTAATATGGAAAGGCCTGGATAAACAGCCAATAAATCTGTTAGCAAAATGAATGCTGTAGTGTTCATTTTTAATAGGTCAGTGGCTGTATTTTATTAAAAAATTTTGCTTTAAAAAATGGTAGAAAATATACATGCTTTTTTTAAAGATTTTTTTTTATTTTTCAAATACATTTGAATGAATTCCATAGTATTTATACATAACATCTAAATAACTATGTACATTATTTACATTTGCCTGACACAATAACAGATCTTAATGTACAGTTACTTTATAAGTATGTCCAATCCATTATCAGAGTGTCTTATCAATTATTGTATAGTGTCAATCAATGATAAGGCTTTTCCCCAAGGGTTGTTGATAAATGGCTTTGGATAAATTCTTAGTTCTTCAATTTTAATTTCCAATAATGCTGTGGTCTTCAGTAGGCTGTGGAAGTCTTCCAAAGTTGGTATTGTGTTTGTATTCCATCTTCTTATTATACACTTCCTTGAAATTGCAAGTATAGTCCATACTAGATACGTGTTTGACCTACTTAAATGAGGACATTTGTTTACATTTAATAATACAACAGCTTTAGTTAAATAAAATGATTCATTAAATAAAGCATGTAGAAAGTTATTAATACCATTCCAAAATGGCTTCATTTTAACACAATTAAAGAAAATGTGGTTCCAATCTGCATTGTGTACTTGCTCACATCTTCAACATATTCTTTTTATGGAGGAGCTAACTTTACCAATTCTATCCGGGGTTAAGAATGCTCTGTGCAAGCATTTCCAATTAAAAACTTTCCAGTATTGTGCAAAGGATGTATATTTTATTGATAAGATATTTGTTTTAATGTCTTCCGTTAACTGTATTGAGTGTCCTTTTGTTATATTTCTAATATGAGATTTTGGGTGTTGTTTTATAGTTTATCAATATTTTGTACAATTTTGAAATACTGTTTCCCATGTTAAAGTCATTATATATGATTTCATATATGTATTTTGTAAATGTAGGTATTTCTTTAAATGAAGAATAGTTAACTTGTTGTTGTGTCTTTCGGCTTTTCCCGGTTAGGGGTCGCCACAGCGGAACTCCGGTCCGCTAATGATTGGCAGTAGATTTTTACGTGCCGAGTTGCCAGCTCTGACGCACAACCTCCAACGAAGGTACGCCCATTCACGCATGTCTCAACACAAAAGACACTTTAGCTGAGAATCGATCAGGACATCTTACTGTGAGGCGACATTACTGCAGCACCACCACCGCATACCCTGTAAAGTTAGCCAGTCCTGTTGTGGAATTTTGTATGTTGTTTTTATCACTTGCATATCTAAAACTTTTAGTTCTTTGATACATTGGAGCCAACAAACAAATATTCTGTTCCCAGGAATTAATAATTTCTCTATATATTTTATGTGGAAAGTTCTTTGTGACTATAAATGGTATTAAAAGATCAAACCAGATTTTTAAATCTATATCTGCATTAATAATTTTCCTAAATGACTCAATGTAATAATTAATCATACGAGTTTTAGTGGGTTTAGTTATGTTATATTGCATACTAATACATAATATGTGTCATGGCAAATTGTTTTTATCTGTTACTTGAAATGTTTTTGTAAATCAAATTCATTTATTGACATTACAGTTAGTAATTCTTTCCAATTTGCAGAGAAATTTGGACTTATCCAATCTGAGATTGTTTTAGATATTGATGCTTTTATATGTTTCTATATCAGGAAAGTTTAATCCTCCCTGTTTCCATGGTCTGATATGCTGTATTAAACCTATTCTGTTTCTTTTGGAAACCATAAAAATGTTATTAGGCACGAATTTATTTCTTTAAGTATATTCCTTTCTGGTAACAGTTGTATTGCCAAGGCTATATACAGGATCCTGGGCAGTAAAACCATTTTATTAACTGTAGTCTATCTTCAAATGTTAATATTATTTTGTTCCATTTTTCCACAAAGATTTTAATTGTACTGATGATATTATTGTAGTTTTTTTAGACTAATTCATTATTATACTTGCATAACTCAATTCCTAGATATTTTAAGGTAGATTCTTTGTTTCCCTATGATGTGATCCCCTTTAGTCTACAGTTCTTTTTTTTATTTAAAAATAAAAATTTTCATTTATTAAAATGGAGTCCTGAAGTCATGTGAAATTTTGTCTCTTTTGTATTAGATAATGTTAGTAATATGTCATCAGCAAACGGAATTACCTTAGAATTGTATTGTTCATAAACATCTATTCCTTTGATTTTTATATGGTTACAAATTGAACCTGCCAATATTTCAATAGCCAGAACAAATAGAATCGGTGACATTTGACATCCTTGTTTAGTGCCTTTTGTTAGATATATATATATATATATATATATAGATTCAGAGGTAAAAGGACCTAACTTGACATATGCTAAATTATTTGTATATATATTCTTTAGGAGATTAACAAAGGATGCAGGAAATTCAAACAGCATTAGGATTATGTCCCAATTAAGGAAATGAAATATTTTCTCTATATCTAAGCCAATTATGAGTGTTTCTTTATTTTCTTTATTAACATAACCTATAACAGAAATTATCCTATTAATATTGTCATGTGTGTTTATGATATATAAATCCACTTTGATCATTATTTATTGTTTTGGATAATGGTATTTTCATTCTGTTAGTTAATATTGTCATAAATATCTTATAGTCATTATTTAATAATGATATAGGTCTATATGAGTTACAGAGGTTTGGGGATTAGTTTTCCTTTAGAATTGGTGTGATAAAGGAAAATCTCCAAGAGGGCGGTATATTAAAGCTTGTGAGTGAATTTCTAATAGAGTTTTATAGATGAGGGATAGTATCTTTGAAGGAAAAAAAGTGTATATATTTCCATAATTATGCCATCTATACCTGGAGCTTCTATTATTTTTACCTTCTTTTATTTTATCTGTAATATTTTTGTAGGATATGGGTGCTTGCAGATCTAGTTTTAATGCTTCTGTTTTTTTATATTAGAACATTTTTCATCTAGATTTAATTGATTGGTATGTATATTTTATTTTTGAAAATGTTCCATATAGTGATTTCTAAAGGCATCAATAATGTCAACTATATCCGAGACATTTTCCCTTTCTTTTCACGGAAGACACTTTTAAAGTTGTTGGCCTTTGACTGTATTTTCATTATTGTGGATAAATTATGTAGATATTTGGGAGAAGTGGCCAAGGTATTAATTTTTAGTTTTTCTAAAGTTAAACTAGTTTTATGTGTTAGAATTTTGTTGTATTTATTGTTTAATACTTCTACTTTCTTTTCCATCTCCAAATTATTTTGATTTTTCAGATTTTACTGACAAAAGTTTGGACTGTAGTTCTAATAATTCAGAATTCCATTCTCTGATTTTTTTTTTTATACCAAGCTAGGGTTTTACCATATATGTAATGCTTTTAATGAATCCCATATCATTTTATTTAGCTCTGTGATTTAATTAATATCTAAGAATAACTGTAATTCAGATAATAACCCGGGTTTGAACTTTTTAAATTTAGTTATATATATGCTGGAATTCTGGAGTTAAAGATTAATGGTTTGCACCCATTTTGAAGTTTTAGCATCAATGAACTATGGTGTGAAAAGGGGCAGGGAGTGATTAAGAAATTAATGATTTAAGAGTGCAAGTCATAGGCAGCAAATATTTTATCTATTCTAGTTTGGGTACCAAATATGTGATCTTGATGGGGAAAACAACAAAGATTTATCTTCTTTAAATTTGAAAGTATCTACAAGATGAAATGATTATACCCACTTGTTTAAAACTTTTGATACAGCAGATGTACACAGTGGTCTTTTATTTGTAGTTTCGGAAATATGAAATATACAGTTAAAATCTCCTCCTAATATTAAGTTGCCTTTATAATTATTGGAAATGAAATCCACGTGTTTAACAGTTCCTGTTCCAATGTCTGGGAACCAGTATAGATTGGCAAGGGTCCATATTCTGTTATCATATTTAACTATTACTAATGCCATAAGGCCTTCTTTATCTTCATATTTATAAATGATTTCTGGGTTGATCACATTTGTTTTCCACAAAACTGTTACCCCTTTTGTCTTTGTCTTATAAGAAGATTGCACCAATATCATATATTCCTTGGGATTCTATTTGTAA
Source organism: Protopterus annectens (assembly GCF_019279795.1). Classification (NCBI taxonomy): domain Eukaryota; kingdom Metazoa; phylum Chordata; order Ceratodontiformes; family Protopteridae; genus Protopterus; species Protopterus annectens. The sequence continues at coordinate 1,547,553,321 of NC_056743.1, read as the reverse complement.
TTGTCATTTGTTCTGAAATGAATTTCTTGAAGGAAGACAATTTGTGCTTTGTTCAGTTTTAAATATTTCAGTAGATTTGATCTTTTGCTAGGATTGTTTAAGCCATTGGTATTTAAAGATAATAAAGTTAAATCCATCTTAGGTTATTTAGACTATGTATTTTTTTGTTTTACTGTGATTATTAAACATTTTCCTCCGATAACTATAAAGTGTATGTTTGAGCTTTTAAAGGAAATTAGCAGTTTTATACTTTTGAGTGTTTACCAATAAAGTAATGTTTTGGTCAGGCACACTAAAAATGTTTTTGTGAAATAAATTTAAATAAATAAATGTTAACAAAACTAAAATCTGCATTAGCCATGGAATGAAAATCATTCCTAATCTGATGGATAAATCTAAATCCATCAGATTATCACTCATACCTTGACAATCCAGAACATCTGAGCTCCATAAATTGAATTATCATATGGAGAATATTTGTAATAGGAATAAGCACTATTCATATTATTTTGAATATATATAGTACTATTGTAGATTAGACAGAATTATAATACAATATAAATGTCTACTTATTGTATAAGCAAATATTTACATGAAAGATAGATGACAAGCAATTTGATCATAGTAAAGTAGGATGTATTATATATAAAACCTCAGTAAAAGATTATAGCACACAGTAATTTAACATTCACCCTTATTGATGAAGTCTTTCAAAACTTATTACTTAATATAAATAGATGACAATAATATTTATACCTAATGTTTATAATACAATGTATTTTACTGGATATATCAGAAGTTATATTTCATTGTTTGCCAGCATTTAAGTAATCACTTTGTTGCTAACTTACTTAAACAATCAAGTTTGTTTTATGTGAACATTGATGAAAAGTGCATTTTAATTATCCGTGCATCCCTCTTCCCCCCATTTCCTACACATAAGGATTTATATATGTCATTTCTTATTATAAAATGAGTGAAATTATAGGTTAAAAACAACAAATTCACTTATTGTGATTAATGATTTGATTAATGATGTTCCCTTTCCATATTCATAAATTGCCATTTGATGGCATACACTGAAAGTTTTTAGATTTAAATGGCAACATTCTATTTTGTATAATCAGCAAAGGTTAAACTGAGTGATTATTGTCAATTTAATACTATTTGTTCAGAATGTGTGTTACATTCTGTGACATTCCTAGTTCAGGTTTCTATTGTTTCCCTTGAACAATTCTGTCATTTTGATGTCATGTATAAAACAAGAAGTTATGTACTCACCATAACGTTCGATATATGTAGCCCATCTCGCCTCACATTCTTACCCGTGGGTTCGGAGCCAAATGTCGGCTCCGACTCGGCCATACTTTAGCTTAAAGTCTTTCAATTGGCTGGGCTAAGATGGTATCCCATGCTGCACTGCTCTCCATCCCGAGATCTAGTTTGCTGCGAGCACCAGCACTCACTCTCCATGCATAACACCTAAGAAAGGAAGAACAAACCAAGAATGAAGGGAATTCTGAAACCAGGCCTAACCTCTAGATCCTCCAGGACGGGGGAAGGTGGGGGGGGTAAGTAAGAAGGTGAGGCGAGATGGACTATATACATCGAATGTTATGGTGAGTACATAACTTCCTGATGTTATGTAGTCCAATCTCACCTACATTCTTACCCATGGGACAGCGTCCCCAGCACCTAAATCCTGGGAGGCTCAGTGGAATATACTCCTGAGCACTGCGGAACCAAAGGAAGACCTGCCTCTAGATACTACATCTAACTTGTAATGAGGAACAAAGGCGTGAGAAGATGCCCAAGTAGCCGCAGCACAAATATCATCCATAGACAAACTGGCCTGAAAAGCTGTACATACAGACCAGGTAGAGTGAGCCTTCACTAGGAACGGTAAATCTCTTCCTCCTGAAGTATAAATGAAAGAAATACAACTGAAAATCCACCTAGACAACGTGACTTTGGAAACAGGAGACCCAATTCTGTTTTCCGAAAATGAAACAAACTGATCAGATTTTTCTGACGTCCTTCGTTCTATGCAAATAAAATCGTAATTGTCTGTGCACATCCAACTGATGAAATTTGAATTCTGCCTTGTTCGAGAACGGAGGAAAAAACTGGTAATTCAATGGATTGGTTAAGGTTACTAACTGACGCTACTTTGGGAAGAAAGGAAGGATTCGGTCTGACAGAAACACTGTCCTTATGAAAAATCAAATAAGGTGGTTTAATTGATAAAGCTTGAAGCTCCGAAACACGTCTGGCTGACGTGATGGCTACCAAAAAGACAAGTCTTCCAAGTTAAGAATTTTAAATCACAAGTGGCTGCAGGCTCAAAGGGGGGTGAAGTAAGACCCTGTAGAACAAAGTTCAAGTCTCAAGGCATAACAGGTTCAGAGACAGGAGGACGAAGCAACAAAGTGCCTTTCAGGAAAGCTTTACAAAGTCTATGTACCATTAGACTAGGTTCGTCTGCAATGTGAAAGGTAGAAATCGCTGCCAACTGGACTTTAATGGTTGTGGCAGCTGATCCCCAGTTGAAAAGAATAGAGTGGAACTTCAATACTGACTAGATTGGAGCTGTGTAAGGGTCAATCTGTTTGGCATGTGCCCAGATGGAAAAGCTCTTCCATTTGCTGTACTAAATCTTCCTGGTCAAAGGCTTATGAGAGGAAGATAGAATATGAACCACATCCGGCGAAAAATGGTGAAGCCTAACTAATGACGGAAGTGGAGTAGCCAAGCTGTCAACCGGAGGGACTGAAGAGAGGGATGGAGCTGCCCTGACACACGAGTCAGTAAGTCTGGTTGTGGGTCCAGAATCCAAGGAGCGTCCATGAGATAGGGATGGAGAAAGGGGAACCAAATTTGACGAGGCCAGTGTGGAGCAATCAGAATCATTTTCCTTCCCAAGGATTGTGCTTTCTGAATAACATCTTGACAGCAAAGGAACCGGAGGGAAGGCATATAGTAGACCGGAGGGCCAATCGTGGACAAGAGCGTCCCTGGGTGACTCCCCCTGAGGGGGGATAAGGGAGAAGTAGCTGCTGCATTTGGCATTGAGGGGGCTGACAAAAAGGTCGCAGCAAGGGTGACCCCATCTGCGGAAAATCTGCTCCACAAGACAGTTCAGGGACCACTAGTGAGGCATCAGAATAGCTCTGCTTAGCCTGTCTGCGATCACATTGGACTTCCCCGGAATGTGCATTGCTACCAAAAACCGTTGGGAAGACACTCCCACTGCCACACTCACATGGCCTCTCTGCAAAGGGGGATACAACTTGGTTCCCCCCTGTTTGTTCAGATACCATACCACCGACATATTGTCTGAGTGGATTGCAATAGTCCCGAGAGGAAGAAAGCTTTGAAGTGCTTGCAACGCTACTAGCACTGCTCTCATCTCCAGGACATTGATATGCAGATTTATCTCGTGCTCTTGCCACGTGCCTTGGACAGTCCTGCCTAGATAATGCCCCCCCACCCCATCTGGGAGGCATCCGTGGTCTCCTTGGCAACCGGAGGCAAAGGAACAAAGGGTTTTCCCGCACTGAGGTTGTCGGTGTGAAGCCACCAACTGAGATCCTGTCTGCACCTGACTGTGAGCAGAATAGGGTGAGAAAGTGGAAGACGTTGAAGAGACCACTGGGCAAAAGACGCCACTGAAGAAGCCTCATATGTAACCTTGCCAGGGGAACTAACAATTGTAGCAGCCATCGTCCCCAACAATTGGAGGACCAATCTTGCCTTCACTCTCCTCAGAGGGAGCAAGGCGTAAATCTGTTGTTGTAAAACTCTGATTCTTTCCTGTGGTAAAAACGCCCTCATGAGTATGGTGTCTAATTCAGCGCCTATAAAGGGGACACACTGTGAGGGCAACAAGGCAGATTTTTCCCAGTTCAAGGTGATGCCAAACTGCTGACATAGGTTAATAGTGGCATCTCTGGTCTGAAGTAGCAGATGCCTGGTGGTGGCAGAAAGGAGACAGTTGTCCAGGTATGGAAACACTTGGAATCCCTGACGTCTCAAGTGAGCAGTCACCATTGCCATGCATTTGGTAAACACCCTGGGGGCTGTGGTGAGACCAAAGGGCAGGGCTCGAAACTGAAAGTGACTGGCTCCCAGCCGGAAGCGTAGGTGACTTCTGGATGCCCTGTCCATCTTTATGTGATAGTAAGCATCCTTGAGGTTGATGGAGCACATCCACACTTCTTTTCCAAACAATGGGAGAATAGACTGCAACGTGACCATTCGGAACTTGGACTTTTGCACATGGGTGTTCAATCGGCTGAGATCCAAAATGGATCTCAGGTCCCCTGTCCTTTTTGGCACCAAAAGGAATCTGGAGTAAGTCCCTAATCCGATCTGGTCTGAGGGGATATGTTGGATGACTCCTTTTTCTAGCAGCTTTGAAACCTCTGAAGCTGCGGAATCCCTTTGACTGGGTGGAACATCCGGGATTTTCTTGACTGGAGGGGGAGTTGATGAGAAGGGAATGATTTATCCCCCGGAAATTATTTGTAGAACCCATTGGTCCTGGGTGATAACTTGCCAGGCCTCCGGGTATAGTGAGATGCGACCCCCGACTGGCACCGGAAACGCACAGTCGAGCCTCTCATCATGAGCGGCGGTAGGAAGAACCACGAAAGGAATCGTGGTCTCCCAAGTTACGAGGGCCTTCTCTGCCCCTAGGGCGGCATCTACCTGAATAACCACCCCCTCCCCTGCCTCTGGAGGGGGACTCACCTTGTGCATCAGGAAAAAAACCCTGATTTCTTGAACCACATCTTCCCACCCCTCTGGACCTTGGGATAAGGCCTAGAGGGAAAGGAAAAACGGACTTCTACGGCAGACAGTTTTTTTCCCTCTTGCTCGCACCTAGTGAGAGTGTCTTTCACCTTAGTTCCGAACAAAGAGGAACCATTAAACGGGGCATCGATGAACGTAGACTTGAAGGCCTCTGCAAAATGACAGAGACGCATCCACGCATGTCTCCTAAGAGCGACTTCTGAACTTGCTGGCCTACTCGCTCCCTCGGCTGCGTGAGAGATCAGCTTCATGGAGGAGTTCGCAATAAAATTGAGGGTAGACATCTGAGCACTGACTTTCTGAGCCACCACCTCAGAAACGTTACCTGTTGGGAGTACCTCCAAGCTCCTTAAGGAGATCTCTCTCTGGAACAGTGTAAAGTGTGATAAGTAATTCAGTGACTGCAAAGTAAAGGCTGCTGAAGAAAACATACGCTTCCCGTACCGGTCCATAGTCCTAGACTCCTTGTTAGGGGGATGGACGGTGGAAGACCGAGGAATCAGAGTCCTGAACCTCGTGGACGGCGCCGGAGTCGCAGCTGAAGTCAGAACAGATAAGCCAGGAGGGGCTGTCAGAACAGACCTAGGGACATCAAACGGAGCCAAGCACTCCGGCTCCAAAAGCTGAGATGCACTCAGAGGAAGTAACGACGTAGGTAGAGGGACCGGCTTCAGAGCCGACTGGGTCGGAGCCAAAAACAATTTAGCCAGTACCGGTGACTGAAGAAGTCTCTGCACCACTCTATCGACATCCACATCCGATGAGGTCCTGGAGGATTTAGAGGATAGGGAAGGAGATCAAGACCTCCTCTCTGAAGGAGACCTGCGAGAAGGAGATACCGGCCTAATGCTAGGTGACTGGCTCCGAACAGGCTCAGAGAGAATAGCAGCCGAAGCAGGTTCCATAGAGACTGACACTTCCTGCGGCCCCGAGGACAATGGAGCCGAGGATGTCATCGAAGATTTAGCTGTTTTCTCCGGTGGCTCCGAGAATATTGATGGAGACTGGGATCACTTTTTAGCCCTAGAAGATTTAGCTTTAGATGGAGAAGAGAAGACTTAAAGCTGGAAGCACTCTCCAAACCCTACTCAAAGGAGGGTTTCAGAAGTCCCTTCAAAATAAATTTGTTCTTCCTTTCCTGAAGAACACACGGGCTATAAGCATGACAAAAACTACACCATTTCTGGAGGTGAATCGCTTCCAGACAGTACACACAGAGTGTCCATCAGTGATAGACATCTTATAACTGCACTTCGTGCACTTCCTTAAAGCCTGAGGGCTTATGCGCCTTGACCAACGGTCAATCAGCCACAAGCACGGGAACAGGACAGACGGACAGTACACCACAAAGACCTCTAACTAAACGGTCCTAGAACACAAGGTCAAGAGGGAGGACTAGTTTCTCTAAATTAAACGGTCTTAGCCCAAGGGAAGTTAAGTTAGCACACAAAGGTAAGCGAGGGGACAGACTAGATCCTCTAACTGAAATGGGCCTAGCCCGCTGGAAACAGCTAGTGCGACATCACAAGAAACACGCTAAGACAAGAAAAAAACAACTTTTCCACGAACACAGCTCAAAGATACACACACAAATAGCTATGAAAATAGCTTTTTTGCAAAACCTTCTCTGCTATAAAGATGAAAAGAATACTTAGCCACAGCCAAGAGTGAGACCATGTACGAGCTACACGAGCGGCAAACGAGATCTGGGAATAGAGAGCAGTGCAGCATGGGATACCATCTTAGCCCAGCCAATTGAAAGCCTTCAAGCTAAAGTATGGCCGAGTCAGAGATGACATTCTGCTCCGAACCCACAGGTAAGAATGTAGGTGAGATTGGACTACATATCATTAGTTACCTTGGTAACAGCTTAGCTATTATGTATGGTCTAGAAGGGTTACAAAACAAGAAGTCATGTACTCACCATAATGTTCGATGTATGTAGTCCATCTCGCCTCACATTCTTACCCGTGGGTTCGGAGCCGAATATCGGCTCCGACTCAGCCGATTATACTAACTCAAAGTCTTTCATTGGCTGGGCTAAGCAGGTATCCCATGGTGCACCTCTCCCTATCCCCAGATCTAGTTTGCTGCGAAATTCATTTATACTCCATGCACACATCACACTCATGTAAAGAAAAAGTTAAGCAAGGGGACTCTGTGGATGACAATCTGACCTCCAAATCCTCCAGGCAGGGAATGATGGGAGGCTAAGTAAGAATGTGAGGCGAGATGGACTACATACATCGAACGTTATGGTGAGTACATAGCTTCTTGATGTTATGTAGTCCTATGTCGCCTACATTCTTACCCGTGGGACAGCGTCCCTAGCACCTACATCCTGGGTGGCTCATAGGAAAATACTCCTGAGAACTGTGGAGCCAAAGGAAGACCTGCCCCTGGATACCACGTCCAATTTGTAATGAGAAACAAATGTGTGAGGAGAAGCCCAAGTAGCTGCAGCACATATATCATCCATTGACAATCTGGCTTGATAGGCTGTGGATGTAGAAACAGCCCGAATAGAGCGAGTCTTGACCGGAAATGGTAGATCTTTTCCTCCCGCTTGATAGATGAAAGAGATACAGCTAGATATCCATCTAGCTAGTGTGACCCTGGATACCGGGGAACCCATTCGGTTTTCGGAGAAGGAAACAAAAAGTTGGTCCGACTTCCGGATATCTTTTGTTCTGTGTAGATAGAAGCCTAATTGTCTATGTACATTCAACTGGTGAAATCTAAATTCTGCCTTGTTGGAAAAATGGGGGAAGAAAACAGGTAGCTCTATGGACTGATTTAGGTTAGACACGGAAGCCACTTTAGGAAGGAACAAGGGTTTGGTCTGAGAGAGACCCTATCTTTATGGAAGATTAAATATGGAGGTTTGATAGATAGGGCTTGAATTTCTGAAACACACACTGCTGAAGTGATTGCTATTAAGAAGGCTGTTTTCCAAGTCAAGAATTTCAATTCACGGGTAGCTGCAGGCTCAAAGGGTGGTAAAGTGAGGGCCTTGTAGGACAAAATTGAGATCCCAGGGCAGGACACCGGTGGAAGGAGTAATAGAGTACCTTTCAGGAATGCCTTGCGTAGTCTATGAGCCATGAGACTAGGCTCGTTAGCTACATGGAAATCAGAGATCGCCGCCAGTTGAACTTTGATGGTGGCTGATGCGGAACCCTGATGGAAGAGCATGGACAAAAACTCCAGAACTGAAGCTGCTGGAGCTGTGTAAGGATCAATGCCTCTGGTATGAGCCCAGATAGAAAACCTTTTCCATTTACTAGAACAAATTTTTCTAGTGGATGGTTTATGAGAGGACCATAATATCTGAACCACTTCCGGTGAAAAGTTATCAAGTCTGACTAACGATGGAAGTGGAGTAGCCAGGCTGTCAACCGGAGGATCATCAGTGAGGGGTGGAACTGCCCCGACACGTGTGTCAGTAAATTTGGTACAGGGTCCAGCGTCCAAGGAGTGTCCACAGTGAATAGCTGAATAAAGGGAAACCAGACTTGGCGAGGCCAGTGTGGGGCAATCAGAATCATTCTGCTTCCCAAGGATTGTGCTTTCTGAATCACCTTTGACAGCAAGGGAAACGGAGGGAAAGCATAAAGCAGACAGGAGGGCCAATCGTGAACCAGAGCATCCCTGGGTGACTACTCCTGTGGGGGGGGATCAGCGTGAAGTAGTTGCTGCATTTCGCATTGAGGGGGCTGGCAAAAGGGTCGCAGCAAGGTTGACCCCATCTGCTGAAGGTTTGCTCTGCAACCAGGCGATTCAGGGACCACTCCTAAGGCATCAGGATAGCTCTGCTTAGTCTGTCCGCGATTACGTTGGACTTCCCCGGAATGTGCGTTGTCACCAGAAACCGTTGGGAAGTTACTGCCCAATGCCACACTTGCATGGCTTCTCTGCACAGAGGGTAAGACCTGGTTCCCCCCCTTGCTTGTTCAGATACCACACTACTGACATGTTGTCTGAGTGTTATCGCAATCGTCCCTAGAGGAAGAACATTCTGAAGTGCCTGCAATGCAAGAAGCACTGCTCTCAACTCTAGGACATTTATATGCAGATGTATCTCTTGTTCTTGACACATGCCTTGGACTGTCCTGCCAAGATAATGCCCCCCCACCCCATCTGGGAGGCGTCCGTGGTCACTGCTGCAAGCGGGGTGGGTGGGACGAAGGGCTTTCCTCAGTCCAAATTGTTGGTGCACAGCCACCAACCGAGGTTCTGCTTGCATCTGTCCGTGAGTAAGATGGGATGAGACATTGGGAGTCTTTGGAACGACCATTGAACAAAGAGGAGCCATTGGAGAATTCTCATGTGTAATCTCGCTAGGGGAACCAACATGACTGTTGCTGCCATGGTCCCTAGCAGTTGTAGAACCCATCTTGCCTTCGCTTGTCTCAGGGGCATCAGCACGTGTATCTGTTGTTGCAGTACTCTGATCCTTTCTTGCGGTAAAAATGCTCTCATTCGAATGGTGTCTAATTCTGCTCCTATAAAGGTGACACGCTGTAAGGGCAATAAGGCAGATGTTTCCCAGTTTATTATTATACCTAACTGATGACATAAATTGATGGTAGCGTCCCTGGTTTGAACTACTTGATGACTGGCGGGGCCGGTAAAGAGCCAGTTGTCCAGATACGGAAACACCTGGAATCCCAGACGTCTCAAGTGAGCCGTCACCACCGCCATACACTTGAACACCCTGGGGGCTGTGGTGAGACCAAAGGGCAGGGCTCGAAACTGGAAATGACTGTCTTCCAGCCGGAAGCGTAGGTGACTTCTGGATGCTCTGTCCATCTTCACATGGTAGTAAGCATCCTTGAGGTCGATGGAGCACATCCATACTCCCTCTCCCAACAATGGGAGAATCGACTGTAGTGTGACCATACGGAACTTGGACTTGTGTATGTAATTATTTAGTTGGCTGAGATCTAGTATGGGTCTAAGGTCCCGTTCATTTCGGCACCAAAAAGAATCTTGAGTAAGTCCCTAATCCGATTAGGTCTGAGGGGACACACTGGACAACTCCTTTTTCTAGCAGCAGTGAGACCGCTGAGGCTGCTTGATCCCTTTGACTGGGTGGTACGTCTGAGATTTTTCTGATCGGAGGGGGTTCTGATGAGAATGGAATGAGACCTCCGGAAAAATACAGTTTTGTACCTACCATAAATGTAGATGTTCGAGGATCCACATTGCTGCAGTCCTAACTATTGGGGTAGTCCACTGTCCAGTCGGCCCGAATACCAAAGTATATGGCTGACGTCGGTCAGGGCGCATTAGACTGACGTCAGTACGCCAGGGTACTAATGCGCATGACCGACGTCATATCCTCAGTCTTTTCTTGCCCCAGATGTCAGAAGACCCTGAAAAGATAAGGCCACAAGCCCAAAAATTCCCAACATACCTGCACCAAAAAATATATATGTACAATATATACAAAATTAGCAGAAAATAACCTCACCTACACAACCACCCCTAAACACAGAGGGGAAGGAGGGAGGGTAAATTGGACTGCAGCAATGTGGATCCTCGAACATCTACATTTATGGTAGGTACAAAACTGTACACATTGCTGCAGTCCTAACTACTGGGTAGAATCCCAAAGCAGAGGTAAGGGAGGCTGGCAAATCATAAGGAAGCAGGAACTGACAACATGCCTTGCAAAATAGCTGTGGCAAAACCAGCCCTAGACTTAGAGTAGAGAGGAAGGTGATAATGCTTAGAGAAAGTATGCACTGAACTCCAAGTAGCTGCCTCCAAAATATCCTTTGTTGCCACCCCCCTTAGAAATGCTGTTGAAGTGGCAGTAGCCCTAGTGGAATGGGGCCTAATCCCAGCTGGAATCTCTTTGCCATGATGGGAATAACAAAATGCAATGCAACACCCAATCCACCTAGAAATAGTTTGTTTTGATACAGGCTTGCCCTGCGAACTCAAAGCAAAAGAAACAAACAACTGCTGAGACTGCCTAAAATCCTTAGTCCTGCTCAAATAATAACGCAATTGCCTGTGTACATCTAAAGTGTGCAAAATCTTTTCCCCTTTATTTTGGGGATCTGCATAAAAAGTAGGCAAATGAATAGTTTGGTTTAAAGCCACACTAGAAACCACCTTAGGCATAAAGGAAGGATTAGTACGTAAAGATACCCTATCCTTATGAAAAATCAAAAAAGGCTCCACTGCCATAAGGGCCTGCAACTCAGAAACCCTTCTTGCAGAAGTAATGGCCAACAAAAAGCAGTCTTCCATGACAAGTATTTCAATTCAGCAGTAGCAAGAGGCTCAAAAGGTTGTAGAGTAAGTTTCTCCAACACAAAATTGAGATCCCAAGCAGGAGTCGGAGCTCTACGTGGGGTCTTATATTCTTTGCCCTCTAAGAAATTGCTTGAACAAAGGATGCGAAAACAAAGGTGGGTCACAATCATAGTGAGCTGAAATTGCTGCAGCATGAATCTTAATGGAAGAGAAAGACAAACCTTTGTCCAATAACTCAGTAAGATATTGAAGAGCCACACTCAAATTAGGCTCAGAAATCCCCAAATTATTTGCTGCACTCCAAAATAAAAATCTCTTCCATTTTTCTGCGTACACTTTCCTTGTGCTAGGTCTCCTGGCTTCCATAATCACATTTAAAACTTGTTGAGGAAGTTGAGACCTGCTGTCTTTCAAAACAGAATATGCCAGGCTGTTAGATGAAGAGAGTGAAGCTTGACATTGAGCAGGTGACCATCCTTCTGAGACAACAGGTGTGGAATCAAGGGTAAAGGCCATGGAGGCTTCCTTACCAGACTCCTCAGTAATGGGTACCAGTGCTGTCGAGGCCAATCTGGAGCTATTAAAATCATCCTTGGCTTGTCTTGTCTGACCTTTAGAAGCACCTTTGGAAGAAGAGGCAGAGGTGGAAACGCATACACATGAAGATTTTTCCAACTGAAAGAAAGAGCATCCACTTTCCAAGCTGTGTGATGAAACCTCTTTGTGCAAAACTTTGGCAGCTGGTGATTTAGTGGAGAAGCGAACAGATCTATGTCTGGAGTTCCCCAGGACACTGTCAATTTTTGAAATACATGAAGATCCAGTTTCCACTCGTGGGGATCCATGATTTGTCTGCTTAACACATCTGCTAAGGAGTTCTGTGCTCCCGGCAGAAACCTTGCCTGAAGAGTTAGTTGCAAGCTGAGTGCAGTCTCCCATAAAATCATTGCTTGCCTGCACAATGGGTAAGAATGTGTTCCCCCTTGTTTGTTGATGTACCACATGACAGCTGTGTTGTCTGTAAGAATCAACACCTGCCCTGGAAGAAGTAATTCCTTGAAAGCCATTAATGCAAACTGGACTGCTAACATCTCTTTCATGTTGATATGTAGATGCTGTAGTCTGGCAGGCCACTTGTCTTGTATCCACTTTCCATTTAGATGAGCTCCCCAAGCAATGTCTGAGGCATCTGTCGTTAGAATCTGACTCGCCTCTGGCCGGGTCACAGAGAGTCCCTTGTTTAGGTGACATTCCTGAGCCCACCACAAAAATTCCTTTTGAATGCAAGGTATTATTTGAATGACAGTGTCCAAATCCTGGCAGTGCTGTGTCCATACATTTTTGAGATACCATTGCAGCTTCCTCATATGCAGTTTGGCATTGGGAAGCACCAGAATACAAGATGCCATGAACCCTAAGGCTTGAAGGACTGTCCTTGCAGTCAGCCCGGACTGAAGAGATAGCTGATGGAAGTAACTGGAAAGATTCTTTTGTTTGTCCGGGGTTAAAAAGGCCATCTGGGCTGCTGTATTCAGTCTCACACCCAGAAAGCACATGTCTTGAGAGGGTACTAGACTGGACTTTATTTCGTTCACAGAATACCCTAGGCATCTTAGCACTGCTATGACATATTCCAAATGCTGTAGAAGGTCTTCCTTTTCTTGAGCCAGAATCAGGCAGTCGTCCAAGTAAGGATAGATTTGAATTCCTTTTAGCCTGAAGTAAGCTATCACTGGAGCCAGAACTTTGTGAATACTCTGGGCGCAGTAGATAAGCCAAAGGGCAATGCAGAGAACTGATAATGAGAATTTCCAGCTCGAAAACGCAGATACTTTCTGCAACTTAGTCTTATAGGCACATGAAGGTAAGCTTTCTTGAGATCTAAAGTTACCATCCAGTGATCTTTGCCCAGCAGAGGTAAAAGTTGTTGTAACGTCAACATTTTGAACTTGGGAATGTCCAGATAAGTGTTGAGGATAGATAAATCCAAAATTGGTCTCCACGTGTTCCCCTTCTTCGGTACTAGGAACAGGCGAGAATAAAATCCTAGGCCCCTTTCTGGCACAGGAACTGGCTGAATGGCCCCTATTTGGAGTAACAGAGAAATTTGCTTGTGAGCCTCTGTTCTTTGTAGAGGAGGAATGTCTGGCATGCCTTTGAAAGGAGGCAAGGTATGGAAATAAAACCTGTAACCGTGGTGAATGATATCCAGAACCCATCTGTCTTGAGTAATTAAATCCCAATTTTCTTTGAAAAGAGACAGCCTTCCTCCCAACGGTGCTGCCAGGCGAGCATGAACTGGCAGCTGAAAAGGCAGGTCATTGGGTCTGCTTACGAAAGGACTGACCCCTGCCCTCACCAGAAGTCTGAGCAGGGGAACTCCCTGTCCTAGGCCTAAAAGAACCCTGAGCTCTGCCCCTACCACGTCTAGACCTACCCCTAGACTGGGAATCATAAGCAGGATAAGTCCATCCCTTAGTAGGCCAATTTCTACTAAACTTCGGAGGCTGCACCTGCAAAAAATCCTTAACAGTTTGCATAGACTTAGCCTTGTCCTCCATTTTCTTTAAAACTGCTTCCACAGGCGAACCAAACAACACATCAGACTGCAAAGGAGCATCCAAAATCCTTGTTTTAACATGCTCAGCTAAATTCTGATCTCTCAACCAGGCATGCCTACGAAGAACAGAACCAGTGGCAGCCACCCTCGAGGAGGCCTGCACAGCATCAAAACCACACTGCAAGGAATGCTTACCCACCTGTTCAGACACATGAACTAAATCCTGCAACTCTTTACACTCAATACCTTCTGCCAGAGCATCCACCTTAGATTTCAATTGTGAAAGGAGGTAATTCTGATATTTTAACATGTGAAACTGACAATTCAACGCCTCATGGCTAAAGTGGAAGAAGTATACACTTTCTTTCCCCATCTATCCAAAGCCCTTGCCTCTTTATCAGGAGGAACAGGATTTTTAACAACAGAGGCCTTCACCCCTTTAGGCCCCGGAGAAACAGTTTCCGGGTCTGCCCTAGGACTCTTAAAAAGATACTTATGAGCCTCAGGCACCCTATAGTACCTATCCGGTTTGACTGGGGCAGGAGGCAAAGAATCAGGATTCAGGGAAGCCTCTGCAAAAACATCTTCCACCACATTCAGAACAGGAGGTATAGCTAAAGGCCTATGCTGAGGTAAAAACAAGAATTCCCTAAGCCTCCTCCTGGAATCAGAGAAATCTTGACCTTCCCATTTAAAATGTTCCCTCATGGAATGCAGAGTCTCTGAAAATGAAAAATCCTCAGGAGGAGAAGCTGAAGGAGTAGAATCATCCACATCAGAATCAGAATAAGGAGGATACTCCTGCAAGTCTTCAGCCAAGACTCAGAAGCCTCCGAACAGTGCTCAAAACTCTCAAACTCAGGTTCCACCCTAGGCCTCTTATCAGGAGGGGGCATAGAACCTCTAATCATAGAAATCAAATCCTCTGCCATTTTAAGCATATGTTTCTTAGGCAAAGACCCTGAAGCACTAGGAGAAACCCCCACTGAAGCTACACTAGGCCTGCCTCTCAAAGAAGCCTTGGAAACAGAGGGGAGGCCCTAACCACCTTAGGAAGAGAGGGAAGAACAGCCACCTGAGAAGCCCCCTCAGCCTGGCCTACTTCCTGAGAGGAAACATCCTGTAACAATAAAGTCTCTCCCTGAGACTCCAAAGAAACACCTGGCAGAACCTCCGCTCCACTGAGCCTTCTAAAGAACCGCCAGGGACTGTCGGTTCTTCCACTCTAGGCTTTGCTGCTTTATCCTTGCGCTTTTGCCCGAAGCGGCGCCGGAGCATCCGACGGCATTTTATAATTACAACGCTTTCCAAAAACTAACCTGGCACAGTCTAACCTTCTCTTAATAGTGCGTTTGTTAAATCTAGCACAAGAGCGGCATCCCACAACGTCGTGCTCAGGCCCTAAACAAGGTATACACAAAGTATGGTAATCCCTATGAGGTATCTGTTTCCCACAAGAAATACAGTTATTCACTTTTTCTGACATCCGGTTAAATACTGAGGCAAGAAAAAACCAAAATATTCCCCAACGGGTTACTTAGCCAACTTTGATTCGGTCTGAAACTCTGACTTCAGAAACTTTCAGAACGCCAACCTGCACTCGCAAAATTGCTTCTGCATCGGACCATGCGGCAAAAAAGACTGAGGATATGACGTCGGTCATGCGCATTAGTACCCTGGCGTACTGACGTCAGTCTAATGCGCCCTGACCGACGTCAGCCATATACTTTGGTATTCGGGCCGACTGGACAGCGGACTACCCCAATAGTTAGGACTGCAGCAATGTGGAATGAAGAACATCTATCCGTAATACCCATCGGTCCTGGGTAATGCTTTCCCAGGCTTCCGGATATAACAAAAGTCGACCCCCGACTGGCTTCGGATAAGCGCAGTCGGGCACACCCTCAGGAACGAGAGTATGGAGAGCCACAAAAGGATTCGCGGTCTCCCGAATTGCAGGGGCCCCCTCTGCCTCTGGGGTGACGTCTCACTGAATAACTCCCCTCCCCTGCCTCTGGGGGGGGTTCACCTTGTGCGGCAGGGAAAAACCTCTGATTTCTTGAACCACATCTCTGCTCCCCGCTGGGCCTTGGGATAAGGCCTAGAAGGAAGGGAAAAATGGACCCCTACGGCAGACAGGGTCTTTTCCCTCTTGTTCGCACCTGGTGAGGGTGTCTTTCACTTTGGTCCCAAACAAGGAGGAACCATCAAAGGGAGCGTCAGTGAAGGAAGACTTGAAGGCCTCCGCAAGTAGCACAGGCGCAGCCAGGCTTGCCTTCTAAGGGCGACCCCTGAGCTTGCTCTGCCCTACTCACTCCCTTGGCTGCATACAAAATGAGCCGCATGGATGAGTTGACAATGGAGTTGAGGGTAGAGACCTGGGCGTTAACCATCTGAGCTACCGCCTCAGGTACGTTACCCGCAAGAGTATCTCCTAACTCTTTCAGGAGGTCTCTCTGGAGTCGAGTGAAGTGAGACAGGTAATTCAGCGACCGTAAGGTGAAGGTTGCTGACGAGAGGGTATGCTTCCCGTACCGATCCATGGTCCTAAACTCCTTGTTAGGAGGATGGACGGATTAAGAAGACTCTGCTACGTCCTTCTGGGTGGCTGCCGCCACCACCATGGCATCTACAGGGACTTCTTTAGATAGAAACTCTTTGCCCTGGGGAGGGTGGAAAGAAACTTGTTGGGACGCCTGGGCACAGGCTACACAGAATCGGGGTTCTCCCACACCCTTCGACAAAGGAGGTCAAGGAGCTTGTTGAAGGGTGGAGACACCCAGGAGGCGAAGGGTTGAGCACCAAAAGCCTTAAGGAATACTGACTCCTCCTCGGAGGGGGGTTTGGAAGGCCAGTCACCTCTTTGTTTCAGTATCTCCAGGATATCGGAGAAGGAAACATCATTAGAGGATGACTTGGGGGACCCCTCCGATTCCTCGAGGTCAGTATCAGAGGTGAGGGACTCATCTTGGGACTCTATGTGCTTCCTCTTGCACATTTGTTTTCTGGGGGGCTCCTCAGGCACGATCTCTGAGGGACCCTCAGAAATCTGGGGACCACTCATGGGGGTATCCTTAGGCCCTGGTGCTCTGCTGTCCACGGATGGATGGTAATCAGAAGCTCTCACTGGATTGGTGGGGGACAGAGCGGCCGACCCGAATGATGTAGCTGATGATCTGGCCAGCGCAGTCCTCAAAGCCTCGAAGGCCGCCCCCCCCCGAATCAGAGGAGAGACCAGTCTCCCAGTTCCCCAAGCCGATGCACCGAGAGGGAGGCTTGGAGTCGAAGTAAGGCCCAAGATGTCACCCTCTGGACCGACCGAAGAATCCAGAGTCCAGAACCCAGAGGACGGAGCCGACGGGGTCGGAGTCGGTGCCAGCACCGATGGAGCAGAATGGGGCATCGGAGCCAGCCTCGATACATCACGCGGCGCCGAACACTCCGGCTCCGAAGACAGAGATGCGCTCAGAGGAGAAATGATTGAAGACGGGATCGGGACAGGCTCCGGAGCCGACTGGGTCAGAGCCGAAAACAATTTTGCCAAAACCGGTGGCTGGAGGAGCCTATGAACCACCCTATCAACATCCACATCCGAAAGGGTCCTGGAGGATTTGGAGGACAGGGATGGAGAATGCGATCTCCTCTCAGGAGAAGCTGGTCTGAGACTGGGCGATCAGCTCCTAGAAGGTTCCAATACAACTGCAGCAGATGCCGGTTCCGTCAATACAGATCCTTCCTGCAGCCCCAAGAAGAGTGGAGCCGAGGCGGTCAATGCAGTTTTAGGTATCTTCTCCGGAGGCTCCGATGAAGCTGACGGAGCCGGAGATCTTTTCTTTGATTTGCCAGATTTAGACTTACTACTAGAAGTCGAATCCATAGCCTCTTCAAAAGAGGGTTTTAAAAGTCCCCTTAAGATTAGCTTGTTCTTCCTCTCTTGGAGAACTCTTGGGTTGAAAGCGTGACAAAAACTGCATGATTCCTGCAGATGGATGGCCCCTAAGCAGTAGACACAAAGGGAATGCCCATTGGTAATGGACATTTTATACCCACATTTTTAGCACTTCTTAAACCCGGAGGGCTTGTGCTCCTTGGTATCCTTAGACATATTAATAACGGCGGTGACAACGCAAAACTAAGTCTATAACAAACACAAGCGTTCACTCAAAAGGGTGGGAACGACCTAGCCGAACAAACACTAAACAGTGATCAAACCACACCAAAACTAGCACACACTAAAACAAGGGATAGCAAACCACAAGGAGGGGTAGCCAAAACCTCTAATTTAAACAGATTAGACCTAACTGACACAGAAGGCACAGAGGGGAACTAGGCCCTCTAATTGAAATGGACCTAGCTCGAGGGACAGAAAGGGGGATACCACACAACAAACACAATCCTAACTAGACAAGTATAAACAATTCTAGGCAACTAGCTATGAAAATAGCTTTTATATATGAATCAAACTTTCTTAATAAAGAAAAAGAAGGTGCTTAGCCATAGCCAAGCAAGACCACATCCGAGCTACACGAGCAGCAAACAAGATCTGGGGATAGGGAGCAGTGCACCATGGGATACCTGCTTAGCTCAGCCAATGAAAGACTTCGAGCTAGTATAATCGGCCGAGTCAGAGCCGATATTCGGCTCCGAGCCCACGGGTAAGAATGTAAGCGAGATAGGACTACATAACATCCACAACTCAAGATAAAGCAATTACATGACTTGTTATGCTCATTTATTATATGAGAAAATCACCATGCTTCCCCTTGATGTTCAATACAGTGTATGTCATTTATGACAACACTAGTGTTATTATACACAAGCCCATGTTATTAAACTGAGTGACTATTGTCAATTTAATAGTCTGTTCAGAATATGATTGTTACATTCTGTGACATTTCAAGTTCAGGCTTCTATTGTTTCTCTTGAACAACTTTGTCAGTTTGATGTCATGTATAAACATTACTTACATTAGTAACCGCTTAAGTGTTATATACAGTCAAGATGGGTTACAAAAACTACAATTCAAGTTAAAGAATTACATGATTTGTTATGCATATTTACTTATATAAGAAAAGCATCATGCTTCCCCTTGATGTGCAATGTAGTGTATGTCATTTATGACAAGTTAAGACAGTAGTGTTATTATACACAAGCCCATGTCATTAAATCATGTCTTTAATATCTAAATTCAGCAGACTGCTTCATCTTATATGGCAATTATGTATTTTATGTCTAGATTTACTAAAATCATACATTACATAACTATTGTGTGTGTGTTTTTTTTTTTTTTGGCTGTTGCTTAGTTATTTGAGAGACCACAAGCTGTAATGCTTATTCTTATTATTAGCTCCTTCCAAGCATGTTTATACAGTCCATAGACATTAAATTATGAAACCCTTCTAGTTTCTTATTTGTTATATTTCCATCCCTGCATACACACATATCAGTACTTCAAGTACGGGCAACAATACCCATCCAGTTTTGCCAGAACACCAGTCACTAGTTCATGTGGTGTGCTTCCAGGCTGTTCTTAAAATATCCTCACCAATATCTGTCCTGTTCCATTTTCCCAGCCTGTTCCATGCAGTGGCCACTCTGCCAGTGAACCACTCAACACACCTTCCATTACCACAAATATTTCCACAAAGGAAATCTGATGACTCTCTAGCACTTCCCGGCAACCCCAAACGCCCCTATAATCAACTATTCCAACATGCCTAACACGTCCGAGCAAGCTCACCTCCCAGACCACTACAGAGGGTACTACACAAGACTAAGTGCTCTTAGTCTTTCACAATAACTTAGACTTCCACTCTTATGTAAGTCCTTAATGTGTATGGATCAAAATACATTTTAAATATAAAACTGCACTTATAAATTTATTTTTTTAATCAAGAATCAACTTAAGGAGCTAAACGAAGTGTTGGGAGACCATCAATATGTGTACATGTGATTTAAAACTGCCCTTTTATACATATATTTTTTTTAAACCAAAAACATTGCCGAGAATCATCTTGGAGGCTCCTCAGAGCCGTTAAGCATTATTGTCACTCTGTCTCCATTACCATAGCAAACTGGGAGCATCTGTTTCTGTTACTGTGTCTGTGTACTACATACCAGAGGCTCGCGATGCACCTAAAGCAAAGCTTCACTTCACCACAACTTCAAGCCTAAATTCCCTCCCTTTCAGCGAGGCAGCAACCAGGAAAAGAACGGAGAGTAAACAGATTAAAAAAAAAAAAAAAAAAAAACTCCCAACAAGCCGCCACAACAAGAAATGAGACATTCTTCCAGCCTTCCCACCTTTCACTCAGCAAACTATTCTCTGCCAAAATATCCCAAATCACAGTTTTATCCACCCCCTTCCCCTGGATCCTGGCTAAAACACCAAATGTCTCTTCCTAATACACAAGTATCAGTAAACCTCGATCACAATCCGCAATCCACAGCTTCCCGTAGACAAAAACAGCAACATACAACAGCTGGCAGACATAGCTGCATCCACACACACCATGTTAGGCTTAATCAAACAGCACTCAAAGCTATACCACCTATCATAATTGATATTAACTATGTTTAGACAGAATAATAACATTTGTACTAGCTGCCAGACATGGCTGCATCAATGCACACCATATCAAGATTGATCAAACAGCACTCGAAGCTATGATACCTGCCATAATTGATATTAACTATGTTTAGACAGAATAATAATGACATTTGTACTAGTTGCCAGACACAGCTGCATCCACGCAGACCATATCAGGATTGATCAAACAGCACTCATAGCTGTGATAATTACCATAACTGATTTTAAACTATATTTAGACAGAATAACGATGGCATTTGTACTAAGAGCTTGCTACTATTATTCAACCAGGATATACATTTCTAAATCATACTTTAACTGAAGAAGGCAATAGTCTCCATGACATTTTTTTCAGAACACACTACTGTTACTGCTATTATATATGATGTTAATTTGTTACATTTGAGTCTGAACTCTGATGAATGGTACCTTGTTGAATTAGTTAATTGATTATTTAAATTATTATAAGTGAAAACAATGAAAAATAAAGATAGGTATTCATCGAGTTCAAGTAGGGGAATAGAAACTTCTATGTTTATATTATATGTTGCTCTGTTTGGCTTATATATAATGTAAATAGTAACCCATTTTGACCTACCTTTGCTTGTGAAGAATTACTGGACTCTTTGAACATTCTGAATAAATCATTACTGTTGCTCAGTTGTTTATGAAACCCTCCTTTTCTAAAAATAAGAACAGATGACAAGTGATGTACCATATCAGTTGATACTTTGAGAGATGTAGTTGTAAGAGTTACTTTTTTGAGACAGCTATCTTGGAATCAGTTTTTTGTTTCTTCTTTCTAGCATGAGTCCAAGGATTTGTTTCTTTTATTCTTTTAGGAGTGGGGGTCATCCATTCCATTTCTTCTG
The DNA here is from genome assembly GCF_019279795.1 of Protopterus annectens. Lineage (NCBI taxonomy): Eukaryota > Metazoa > Chordata > Ceratodontiformes > Protopteridae > Protopterus > Protopterus annectens. Next base: position 1,547,532,215 of record NC_056743.1, on the reverse strand, counting down.
GCATAGGCACTATGTTGTTGTTTTTGATTAATATAGTAGCTTCTTCTAAGTCATTAAAGGTTCTCATCTTATTGGCAAAAAGTATTTTTATCTTGGCTGGAAAGGCAGCTAGCTGTGCTTTAATGTTTTGTTTGAACAGTTTTATTATTGGCCAGGCTTTTTTCCTTTGTTCTAGTATTCTGGAAGAATAATCACTGTCAAACCTTATCAGGCTTTGACTGTATTTTAAGGGTGATTTTTTCCAAGCAGATTTTAATATTAGTTCATTGTCCAGAAATGAAAGAAATGTTATAACTATGGATCTAGGTGGAGTATTTGTTGAGTCAGAAGCAGGTTTCCTCAGTGCTTTATGCGTCCTTCCAATTCCAAATGACAGTCCCCAAGTCTAAAAATTCAGGAATCCAGGTTAAGAATGAAATCATGTCTTCTTCTTCAGTGTTTTCAGGCAGACCAAAGATCGTTGTGTTGTTTCTCCTTTCCCTGTTTTATAAGTCATCTATTTTGTTAAGCAGCCCTGTATTCTGTTTAAGCAAAAATTATTTTTGGAATTCTTCTTTGAGTCTCCCTTCAATGTCATTTAGAGAAGTCTCTATATTTGTTATTTTTGTATGGTGCTGCTGTAATAGTTCCTGAAGAGTATCAGTCTGTTTTTGAGAATTTAATTTGAGGTTTTCCAAGTAATTTTTAAAGCAATCCATCTTCAAAGATGGATCCTGTAAGGTAGATGTCATCAACTGCAGTTCTTTTTTCAAAGCAGCATCTGGATGAGAATTCCTTGAGTTGTTCATATTCAGTGACTCAATATATCTCCAAGTTACTTGAAAGGAAATATTTTGTATATCTCCACCAAAACTGATATTTATATAGTTTAGAAGTTTATCTATAGACTTCTGACATTGTAAACTTGAAGATAATAAAATGTTCCTATATTATTATAGTAGTTTATGGAGCTCTCAAAATTCACTGCTTTCAGTTAGCCATCTACGCTCTGCCCCCAATATGCGTGGTTTTTATGGTTTGAGGAGATGGGACCTTGATTTCCTAGTCTCCCACATACACATGATGTCCTTCCATATCACTGTTGCAGTATTCCTTACAACTGGGATCCCTTGCCAAGGGTATTCTGACATCCAACCAGTATACCAAACCTTAGGTTGCAATAGAGATGTCATCTGTCACACATATGCTCCCCACGCATGGCGTAGGGCAAAAATAAGATGTATGGACTTACCATCCTCAGAACTTCTTTGCTGCCAGTCCAAACACCATCTCTGATCTTCAATCTGAACTCTCTTTCGTCTGCTGGTTGCCAAGCTGTTTTCAGATAAGTGACCCATTGGGGTTTTTCCTCTTACCTTACTTTTGCTCGTTGTTTGTTCACATGTCATCCAGAAAGGGGAAATGCCAGTATGGGAGACAGATTCCTCATAAGGACCATCCCCAGCAGTGTTTGTTTTGATTAGGTGATTCTCATGACCATACGTCTTGCTCTACTTGTCAGGCGTTAGTCCCCAAAAAACTTGCACAGTCTGCTCTTCTCTTTGGCTATTTACCTAGAAAACCAACATCTTAAACTGTTGGCTCAGAGTACTATGGCGAACCACCCCAACCCGAAGGTCCACCCATGAACAAGACCAAGAAAGTTCAGTCCAAATTTTCTCCTGTACTGCTTCCACCAGACGTCTCTCTCGAGGCAGGTGAAAGCCTGGAGGACAGCCATGTTTTTCAGTTGGATTACTCTGCCATGACTGCTTCGGAGGTCAGCATGAACCCAGCTTCTTGCACGTCCCCAGAGGACCTACAGATGTCTGTTATGTTCAGGAAGAAACATAGCTGATTATTTTTTCAAAGGACCTAACGGTGTTCTGCAAATCCCTGTTAAGGAAGAGATTCCCATTATGCTTACTGAGTGTAGACAGGAGTCTGAGCCCCCTAAAATGATTGGGTCCCTATTAGATCGACAAAAAAAATCAAACTCTTGAACGGCTTAGAAGTCGAAAATGCCATTCTTCGTAATCGCTATTGTGAGACTGCGGTACAGTGAAGATTGGAGAATTTGCCCTTTCCTCATTGTAGTGCAATCTCGGAGTTGGAATATATATTTAGCGGGGGGTGAGGGGGCGCAGCCCCCCACAATAGAGATTTTGATGTCTTGCATTTCTGCTCATGTGAGCTTTCAAGATTTTGATTTTTCATTGATCTAATATAGACCCAAATTATTAGGGGTGACGTCCCATTAGAAAAGAAGAAAAAGACTAAGCATATCTCCCCTGCTCCTAAGGATTCTCGGCAAGAAAGGCAGGCTTTTACACAGGGTTTGCTTAACGCTATTATGGCTTTGAAATCCACTCAGGGGGTTTCTGTTCCTGCCTCCCTTGGTTTTCTACTCCTCTTAAGAGGCCTAGGGAGCAGGTTTTGTCTGATGAGGATACAAATTCTGATGAAGACTCCTTGACCTAATCCTCCCAAATTCCCTCTCCCTCAGACTACATTTCTGAGGAGAAGGCCTCTATTAGTCCTCATTCTCCTTTTGAGGAGATTTTCTTTGGAGAAACAGTTTCCCATATGATGGGAGTTTTTTTTAAATGGGATTGTAGACAGGTCTCAGATGTCCAGCAGAGGTATTATGAACTCCTTCAAATGGAGTCTGCCAAGCTCTCTGCTGTCCCTCCTGTTCTTGCTGCCTTCTTGGAAACTCTTTCTTCAGCTTCCCAGGCTCCTGACTCCCAGCCTCCTGCTTCTAAAAAAACTGATAGGTTTCATAAGGTAGGTGCCTGATTATTATAAATTCTTTTACAAGTGTCTCTGCTGACCCTTCTCTTATTCCTGTTTCTTCAGATAAACCATCTAAGCTTTTACCTTCTACAAAATTGTTCCCCTCTGACAAGGACAGCAGAAACATGGGAAGGTTGGTTAAGAAAGTGTATACTGGTGCTACCATGGCTTTTGGGCTATGAATTACCAGCCCCATATGACCAGGTATATTTTGACTTCTCTTTCAGACTTTTCAGGTCATTTCAGCTCTTCCTAACTCTAAGGGGTAGACTTTGGCACTTTCATTGCTAGGGTCCTCTTCTCAAGTTGCTAGCTATTCTATTAAATGCAGTTATGATGCAGCTGATGCCTCATCTAGAGCTGCTGCCTTTGGTCCTGTGTTGAGGAGGCATTCCTGGCTTCGCCTTCAGCCTTTGCCTGACAATATTAAGGCCAGGCTGACTGATGCTCCTCTAGATAATAAAAATCTCTTTGGTTCTGCAGCTAGTGAGTTTTTTAAATCTCTACAGGAAAAGGGTAAGGCTAGCAGAAACTGAAACATATTTTTGTTTCCCCTAGTCACAAATTTCAGAGGAATTCTAATAAACCTGCCTTTGTCCATAGGTAGTCTCGCAGTCCTCCCAAAGGTAAAAGAGGTGGTAGGACGACTCTTCCTTCTAAGGCTTCTCAAACTCCCCCAGCTCAGAAACCTCCTTATCCAGACAAGCCAGGATCTGTTTGACTGTCTTTTTTCTCCACTCCTCAGACATATTTCTCTATGTTTTCAACTTTCGCTGTCCCTTTCAAATTGGTTAGGGATCACTCAGGATTCTTGGGTTCATTACATCATTCGTCAAGGGTATTACATGATTTGGAAATCCCTTCCCCCTTTTGAACATTCCTCAACCTCCTCAGGAGCAGCTGCCTTTTTTCCAGATGTTCTTCGGAGCCTTTTATCTCAAGGGACAATTCAAGCCATTCCAGCTCATCAAAAGGTGAAAGCATTTTACTCCAGAATGTTTTTGTTTCCCAGGAAAGAAGGCACCCGGAGATCCATTCTGGATCTCTCTCATCTGAACATCTATTTGAAAGTTCCTTTCAGATGTTGTCCCTTCAAACCTTGTTTCCTCTTCTTCGTCCTCAGGCTTTCCTAGTTTCTCTGGATCTCAAGGATGCCTATCTCCATATCCAATTCCATCCCCTTTTCAGGAAGTTTTTATATTTCTCTGTTGCTTCCTTGCATTTTCATTTCACTGCTTTACCCTCTCTACTGCCTCAATGGTTTTCACCAAATGCCTCGTTCCTGTGATTGCTTTTTGCAGGATGAAGGGACTACAGATCTTTCCTCTCCGGAACTTTTGCTTCAGCATCTTCGCTATGCTATCTGTCTCCTGCAAAGCCTAGGGTTTACAGTGATTTTCCAAAAATCCTTCCTAACCCCTTCTCAGGATCATGTTTTTCTCTGGTGCAGGCTCCAGACTGTTCCAAACTGGCATCTCTGCAACCCACCAAGGCTTTTACTCTGATTGCTTTCTTTCAATCCTTTCTTTCTCTGGCCTCCATTACAGCCAGGGAGTTTCTAAGGGCGCTGGGATACATGGCTTCCACCATTCCTACGATTACTCTGGCCAAGCTTCATATGAGTAAGCTCAAGTGGTTCCTAAGGTCAGTCTGGCTTCAATATTCTCATCCTTTAGATTATCCGATTCCCCTTTCTCCCATGCCTCAAGCTAGATTCATCAACTGTCCCTAAACCCAGGGCTTCCTTTTTAATGTCCAGTCCCCACTCAGGAACTCTTTTCAAGTGCCTCAGACATGGGGTGGGGGGGGGGGCTCCTTCGGTCTTCTGAAATTTCTCTTCATCAGAAGGACCATATCAATTTCAAAGAGATTAGGATCTTCTCCTAACCCTTCAGATTTTCATTCTCTTTTCCTTCCAGGGCCCCTCAAAGTCTTCACAGAAGATACTACAGTGATGTGGTACATCAACGAGCAAGGGAGAACAAGACCCTACCTCTTGTGCAGACTAGCTCTTCAGGTTTGGGATCTAGTTACCCAGTATCACGTGACTCTTCAGGCTGTTTATATTCTTTCAGAACAGAACTATCTGGCAGATTCTCTAAGCAAGTCTACAACACAAACTCATGAGTGGATGCTTCACAGAGATGTGAATACTCCTCAAGGAGATCTCCTGTCTCCCTCTGAACAGGCAACTTCTTCTCTTTTGAGTCCCATATCCTCTCTCTTGAAAGGTGAACGTTGTATCTTTTTCCTGGAAGGGGATGTTTCTTTATGCCTTCCCTCCTCTTCCTTTAATACAGCAGGTCCTGTTCAAGATAGAACAGAATGCTCCCAAAATATTTTGGCCCAGACAGCACTGGTTCCCTCTTCTTCTGCTTTTATCCAAGCATAACTATCACAAGTTACCACACAGGGTGGACCTACTCACACAAGACAATGGGTCTCTCATCCATTCCCACCTGTCCACTCTTCAACTGACACTGTGGGTGATAGGATTTTTCATCCCTTTTAGGCACCTTTTTTTCTGAGGACATGCTTCAGGTTCTGCAGGAGGCCAGGAAACGCTATACCAGGAAATCTTGCTTATCCAAATGGAAGAGATTTTCTGTTTGGTGTCTCTCTCGTAACCTGGATCCACTTTCTGTAGAAATTCCTTTGGTTTTCTATTATTTGTGTGACTTGCTCAGTGCTGGGTTGGCATACTCTTCTGTTAAGCTCACCTGTCAGGTACTTCTGCTTATCTGCCTCTGACTCGCCCTTTGGCTTCTAGATTCAAAGTCAAAATATTCTTTTAAAGGTGCCTTTCATATTAGGCCTTCCAGGAAGCCTATTCCTCCTTCCTAGGACCTTAATTTTGTTTTGGAAAAATTGACTCAGACTCCTTTTGAGCATGTAGCTTTGGCTTCCTTACAGCACTGCTCTTGAAAGACTGTTCTTCTTTTGACCCTTACCTTAGAAAGACAGGTGTCTGAGCTGCAGCCCCTTATGGCTGTTCCTCCTTTTTTATTTTTCATAAGGACAGGGTGTCTCTTTATACTAATCCTTTTATGCCCAAGGTGGTTAATGAGTTGCCTCTTAATCAGTCTATTCATTTGCCCATCTTTTTTCCTGTTCTCTGCAACCTGCTAGTGAGAGGATTCTTCACACATTGGATTTGCACAGGCAACTCAGATATTATTTGGATAAAAATAAAGCCATTTGTAAATCTGAACAACTTTCATCCTAGGTCTTTGTTTGGCTGTTTCTAATCAAAATTACTAAAAACTGTGTTTTTTGTAGTTACTTTGCTGATACTAGCTTTGCAATAATTGTATATGAAGCCCGGGCCTCCATTGAAAACGGGCTCATTTTGGTCCAATAGACTTTCCCAGTTAAACTGCAAATAAAATAAAATAAACTATATCCTCTTGAATATAAAAAACACCGAGGCCAGTAAAAAGACCCACATTTTATTAATGATTCTCCAGTGCCTCAGCCAAAAGGCCTTTCAAGAGTTAAAAATAAACAAGCATGTTTTAATTAAATACATGAGAAGTGATTGGAGCAGATTTCAATGGGCATGTTGGTGAAGGGAACAGAGGGGATGAGGAAGTGATGGGTAGGTATGGTGTTAAAGGAATGCAGAAGGTCAGACGGTAGTGGATTTTGCTAAAAGGATGGACATGGCTGTGGTGAATACATATTTTAACAAGAGGGAGGAGCATAGGGCGAAATACAAGAGTGGAGGAAGATGCACACAGGTGGATTATATCTTATATAGGAGGGCCAGTTTGAAGGAGATTGGAGACTGTAAAGTGGTGACCAGAGAAAGTGTAGTTAGGCAGCATAAGATGGTGGTTTGTAGGATGACGTTGGTGATCAAGAAGAGGAGGAGTGTGAGGGCAGCACCAAGGATCAAATGGTGGAAATTGAAAAAGGGTAATTGTGAGATGGAGCTCAGGGATGAGTTAAGACAGGCACTGGGTGGCAGTGTGGAGTTACCAAATAGCTGGGTAACTACAGCAGAGCTAGTAAGGGAGAGGTCTAGAAAGATGTTTGGTATCACATCGGGACAGAGGAAGGACGACAAGGAGATATGGTGGTGGAATGAGGAAGTACAGAAGAGTATACACACAAAGAGTTTTGCAAAGAAGAAGTGGGATTGTCAGAGAGATGAAGAAAGTAGACAGGAGTATAAAGAGATGAGGTGCATGGCAAAGAGAGAGGTGGCAAAGGCTAAGGATAAGGCATATGAAGAGTTGTACGAAAGGTTGGACACTAAGGAGGGAGAAAAGACCTGTACCGATTGGCTAGACAGAGGGACCGAGCTAGGAAAGATGTGCAGCAGGTAAAGGTGATAAAGGATAATGAGGGAAGCATACTCACAAGCGAGGAGAGCGTGTTGAGGAGATGGAAAGAGTACTCTGAGAGGTTGATGAATGAAGAGAATGAGAGGGAGAGAAGGTTGGATGATGCAGGGATAGTGAATCATGAAGTACAATGGATTAGCAAGGAGGAAGTAAGGATAGCTATGAAGAGAATGAAGAATGGAAAGGCTGTTGGCCCAGATGACATACCTGTGGAAGCATGGAGGTGTTTAGGTGAAGTTTTTAACTAGATTGTTTAATGAAATCTTAGAAAGTGAAACGATGCCTGAGAAATGGAGAAAAAGTGTCTTGGTACCGATTTTTAAGAATAAGGGTGATGTGCAGAGCTGTAGTAACTACAGAGGGATTAAATTGATCAGTCACAGCATGAAGTTATGGGAAAGAGTAGTGGAAGCTAGGTTAAGAAGGAAGGTGATGATTAGTGAACAGCAGTATGGTTTCATGCCGGGAAAGAGCACTACAGATGCGATGTCTGCTCTGAGAGTGTTGATGGAGACGTACAGAGAATGTCCTGAGTTGCATTGTGTTTTTGTAGACTTAGAGAAAGCATATGACAGGGTGCCTAGAGAGTTGTGGTATTGTATGAGGAAGTCAGGAGTGTCAGAGAAGTATGTAAGAGTGGTACGGGATATGTACGAAGGCAGTGTGACAGCGGTGAGGTCTGCGGTGGGAGTGACGGATGCATTTAAGGTGGAGGTGGGGTTACATCAAGGATCAGCTCTGAGCCCTTTCTTATTTGCAACGGTGATGGACAGGTTGACAGACAAGATCAGACAGGAGTCCCCATGGACTATGATGTTTGCAGATGACATTGTGATCTGTAGTGACAGTAGGGAACAGGTGGAGGAGGTCCTCTCTTATTCAGTTACACCCCTAACTTCTAAATTTCTCTAGCATGTCGAAGGGCCAGATGCTGGCGTCCTCTCCTGTCCAGTTGGTGAATTTGGGAATATTGAGGCAATGTTACAATCGCCTCATGTACACTGACAACCCTCTCCTCCTCCCACACAACACAAATACTTGCGAGAGATGCAGCTATTTAGCCAAACTGGAGGCTGAGCTCTCTCAACTCAGGACTGGCAAGACCAGACAGGAGGAGAAGGCAACTACACACACCACAAAACCAGTCTCACATAAAGCTATCACAACAATGAATCAAACAAATAAACAGTTACCATAGCGCATGAAGTTAGGTTGTACTCAATTGCATTCAGAGTTCCTACAGCACACGGCACTTTACAACTTGTAAACAGTTTGTTTTATGTGGAATCTAAGAGGTTCCTATTTGTGGAATTTTTTAATCTTGGACAACAGCCTTTCACCGATATGATGAGGTCTGACTCCTTGATGAGGCACATCGCGAAATACATTATATTCGCTATGTTGTTTTGTGGTAAAGGTACGCTTACATTTTTAGTACAGAGTTCTCGCTATATTAAATTTTTAACCTGATATATGCAAAGTTGCATTCGACACACCACTATCTTAGTAGAGATGCTAGATATTGAAACGCGATAAAACTTGCTGTTTATCTAAGGATTTTAATGTTTTAACACCATGAGGAGAGAGAATGTTCAGGGTTTTTACTGAATGTAGCGACAGTTTTTTAATGATTGTAGAATGATATAGGACCAAGCACAATGCTCCTTTTATTTTTAGAATGTATCAGGGTATATGCATATTTTTACTTATTTGCATGGACATTCTGATCATTAATTGTATATTTGGATGGAAGTATTCCTTCTAAATATTGTTGCATTTAACTATGTTAACTTTTTTGAGTATCTGTTCCTTTAAGACAAGATAACATGTGACATATCAATTTGTAATGTCCAATAGGAAGCTTAAGGATGGTTTAAAAATGATTCAAACAGTTTTATTCATTGTTTTAAGAGTCTGAAGAAGCCTTTGGCGAAAGCGCTCACTCATTGGAATAAACTTTATTATTTTTTTATGAATGCATCTTATTTGAAGTTCCTTTGAATCTCTGCTTTTCGTTTCATTGCCACTGGAGGGTCACACACTTGGATTTGGATTGCAAACAAATAAACACACAAAGTCATACTTGGAGGCTCTGAGCAAAAATTTACCTAAACAGCAGAGACCTCCAAAGCAGACATCCAAGCAACTGCCACCTCATGACACACCACAGGCAACACATAAACCACAAAATCAGTGTGCAAAGCAGTCACAGCCCTTAAGGCCAAATACAACACCAAACATACTTGTCATAGGTGACTCCATAGTCAGACACACTGACGTCCCACTCACCAGGCTGAACAAGGAGAGGGTCACAGTAAGCTGCCTATCGGGCGCTAGAATCCGCCACATAACACAAGCACTGGTCACTCCACAGCAAGTACAAATATGACACAGTCATTGTCCATGCTGGTGTGAACGACCCGAGACGTACCTCCCTGGACTACATGGAAAGAGACATAGAGGAGCTCTCTGATTATGTAGCCCAGGCAGGTATGACCCTGACCCTGAGCAGTATCCTTCCTTCACCAAGAATGATGCCACAACATAGAGACAAGATGATCAGCTTTAACAATTGGCTTAATTTCTGGTGTCATTCAAAGGGGATCCAGTGTCTGTCTGCCTGGGATGACATGCTTGACAAGCCACGCTGCTTCGCAAGGGACGGCTTGCACCTGTCACCCCTGGGATTCCGGATATTGGCTAAGGCTCTTGCCACCCCATAGTGTCTTTTTTAGGCAAGGCTCAAATTCTAAACCTACCACCCTAGAAAACAAAAATGGGAAGAAACTAAGGGTAATGCTGCTCAATGCCAGAAGTCTAAATCTTAAAATGCACGGTCTCGAGGCCCTTCTCAGTATGGAGAACATCGATCTCTGTGCTGTGACTGAAACCTGGTTCAAGGCTCCTGAGAGCATCCCGGCACTATCAGGTTTTACCTCATATCATGCGTTCCGGACCACACCACAAAAGGAGGGGTGTATCCATATTCATCAAGGATACCCACACCTCCAGGTTGGTGGCAACGCACGAAGCATCGGAAACCATCCAGGTGCAATTAACCATAGGCAAAACTGCTCTACACTTTGTAGCATGCTACAGGCCACCCTCTCAAACTCAGGAACCCCACACAGCCTTCCTGAAGACACTGGAGGGTATAAATGTATCTCCAAACACCATTATATTGGGTGACTTTAACTACCCGAATATAGACTGGGAACATTACTCAAGCCCCAACTTTCTAGCCCAAAGGTTCCTGGAGTTCATAAATTCAAATGCCATGGAACAACTAGTCACCATTTCCACAAGAGGGGAAAATATACTAGATCTCATCATCACAAACATGGGGACAAAATGCTCCACACCGGAAGTATATCCCTCATTGTTGAGATCAGATCACAAACTTATCTCACTGGAAATCCACATCCCGCCCCCACCCCAAACAAAAAAGACCACAGTGAAGAACTTCTCTAAAGCAAACTTCACACTACTCAAGACTGGTGTGGTATCCTTCAAGACCCCCGAGCCAGTGGAAACAACAACCCAAGCTGCGGAAGCCCTTACAAATGCCTTCTACGAACACCTCCAGGACTGCATGGATCAGGCAATCCCTAATAAAACCAAGACTCTTTCCACCAAGGGCAAACGTCCAGTCTAGTGGACCCCAGCCATAAACAAACTTTACAATAAGAGGAGAAAGCTGTTACATGATAGAGCAAAATCTATAAAAGAGAAGACACCCTTGATCATTATTAGTAAACAAATACGAGCACTCATAAAATCATCCAATGCCAAATTTGAGAGAAAAATTGCAATTGATTCAAAAGACAATCATCAGGTCTTCTTCAGCTATGTTAGAAACCTGGGTGGAAACTCCCAGATATTCTCAGAATTAGTCCAAAATGATACAAAAATCACTGAACCCACAGACATTGCCAACATACTGGCAGACAGGTTCAGTGCAAACTTCACCCCCCTCTCCCCCCCAAAAGGAGAGATAACTATACCAGCGGAGTGTAGCCTCCCAGACATCTCTAATGAGCAGGTGAAAGCTGCTCTCTCTAAAGCTAAAAACACAGCATCAATGGGGCCGGATGGTGTCCCCGGCTGTGTGCTACACGAACTCAACGAGGAACTAAACCTGCATATAAGGCAGCTGTTTAATCTTAGCCTTACCACAGGATACGTGCCCAAGGAGTGGCGTACGGCAACTGTGGTCCCACTCCACAAAGGCGGTACCTCTACGGACCCTGGAAATTACCGCCCCATAAGCTTAACAAGCCTGGTCTGCAAAGCTATGGAGAGGATCATAATGGAACTCATAAACAAAGACATAGGGGACTTGCAGACATTGGACCCAACCCAGTTTGGCTTTGTCAAGGGCAGATCATGCCTTTTGAACTTGGTCGACTTCTTCGAAACAGTCACCAAGGCCATTGATGAGGAAAGGCAGTCCATACAGCCTACCTTGACCTTGCAAAAGCTTTCGACACAATACCCCACTCGGGTATTATAGAGAAACTTACCAGCTTAAATGTAAACCCATATGTCACAAGATGGGTTGCAAACTGGCTAAAGGACAGAACCCACAGGGTTAGAGTTGCTGACGCCATGTCAGACTCCAAGCCGGTCACAAGTGGTGTCCCACAGGGCTCAGTCCTTGGCCCCCTGTTGTTCGGCATCTACTTCTCAGAACTACAGGCAAACATAGGAGGACTATGGCTGACAAAGTTTGCAGATGATTGCAAACTGGGCGCCATAGTGGAAAGTACATCGGACACAGATATCCTTCAGAGGGGTCTCACAGAAACTGACAACTGGTGCCAGAGCCATGGCATGAAGTTAAATGCCAAAAAATGTATAGTCATACCCTTCGGGAAAAACAAGGTAACCCCAAGCTACCATATAGGTGACAATCCATTAAGCACAGAAGAGGTTATCAGGGACCTGGGGACCCAGGTTGACAGTGGCCTTTCTTTTGACACTCACATTGCTAAAGTGGTTAGAAAGACCTTCTACATTGCCCACCTGATCATGAAGGGATTCACATCCAGATCAAGTGAGGTCATTGTTCCCCTGTACTCTTCACTTATCAGACGAATGATCGAGTACAATGCCCCATTCGGGATGTATCTCACGCGACACCTGCAGCAATTGGAGAGACCCCAAAAGTTCCTCACCAAAAGGATAAAGGGACTCCAAAATCTGTCATATGCTGCCAGACTGAAGAAACTCCAGCTCTATTCAGTCGCATACCGCCTGCTCAGAGGTGACCTGTGCCTGACATACAAGGCCATGTCCAACCCGGAATTAATGGACATGATCCACCTCAAAAAATCCAAATCTACCAGATCCACTAGAGCAAGCGACTTAAACCTTAGCACGGATATAAATAGGACATGCTGGAGGGATAGATTTGTCACCCAGAGACTCCCTATGCTGTGGAATAAAATCCCAGTCCATGTGAGGCAGAGCACCTCGCTGGCTCTGTTCAAGAGAAATCTTGACCGGTGGATGGGAGATCGTAGGTTTACCCCGGGAATCATCTCTGTGTCACTGCTGGACAGAGGCACAACAAACTAATGGGCACAGTATTTTTTAACATAAGGGGTGGCGTAAGCCACAAAACTTTGGGCTAGGCTTATAAATGCCTTAGGGCAGATAGCCTAGTATAAACCTATGAACCTATGGAGATATGCTCTAGAGAGAAGAGGAATGAAGGTCAGCAGGACTAAGACAGAATATATGTGTGTGAATGAGAGGGAGGATAGAGGAATGGTGAGGATGCAAGGAGTGGAGGTGGCGAAGGTGGATGAGTTTAAATACTTGGGGTCAATAGTTCAGAGTAACGGTGAGTGTGGAAGAGAGGTGAAGAAGAGAGTACAGGCAGGATGGAGTGGGTGGAGAAGAGTGTCAGGAGTGATTTGTGACAGATGAGTACCTGTAAGAGTGAAAGGGAAGGTCTACAAGAGGGTAGTGAGACCAGCTATGTTATATGGGTTGGAGACAGTGGCATTGACAAAAAGTCAGGAGTTTGAGCTGGATGTAGCAGAGTTAAAGATGTTAAGATTTACACTGGGTGTGACGAGGGTGGACAGGATTAGGAATAAGTACATTAGAGGGTTAGCCCAGGCTGGAAGGTTTGGAGACAAAGCCAGAGGCGCAAGATTACATTGGTTTGGACATGTGCTGAGGAGGAATGCTGAGTATATTGGGAAAAAGATGCTAAAGATGAAGCTACCAGGTAACAGGAAAAGAGGAAGGCCTAAGATAAGGTTTATGGATGTGGTGAGAGGACATGCAGGTGGTTGGTGTGATAGAGCAAGATACAGAGGACAGGAAGAAATGGAAACAGGTGATCCGCTGTGGTGACCCCTAACGGGAACAGCCAAAAGATGATATATATATATATATATACACACACATATACATATATATATATATATATATATATATATATATATATATACATACATACATACATACACACACACACACACACACACACACACACACACACACACACACACACACACACACACACATATATATATATATATATATATATATATATATATATATATATATGTATAGATATATATATATATATATATATATATATACAGATATATATATAAATATATGTACATATATAAAAAAGTACAGATATAGAAGCAATGTAAATACTCGTTTCTCCAAAAGCCAGGGACGGGGGTTGGTGGGAGAGGAGTTGAGGAAGAATGAAGATGGACAACACAGATAGAACGTTATTTAAGTACATAACTTCTTTATCTGATGTTGTCAATCTTCATTCTATGCTCAGTGACTGAGACAACGTCCATAGCTACCTGTATCCAGGGTGGACTCAAGAAAGGATATTCTTGAGGATGATAGAACCAAATGATGCCCTACCTCTGGAGACCAGATCCAACTTGGAATGAGTGATAACGATATGAGGAGTACCCCAAGCTGCTGCTGCACAAATATCATCCACAGACATCCTTGATTGAAAAACCATGGAAGTGGCCATGGATCTAGTGGAGTGTGCTTTCAAGGGATGTGTAATAGGAATGCCCAACTTAGCATAGTTAAAGGAGATGGCCTGCACCTGTCGCCCTTGGGATTCTGGATACTGGCTAAGGGTCTTGCCAACCCTATAGTGCCTTTAAGCAAGGATCAAATGACAAATTCACCACCGTAACAGGTATAAACAAGCAAACTCTGAGGGTAATGCCACTCAATGCTAAAAGTCTAAACCTGAAAATGCATTCACTCGAGACACTCGTTAAAACGGAGAACATCGACATCTGTTCAGTGACAGAGACCTGGTTCAAGGCTCCAGAGAGCACTCCCCTGCATTACCAGGCTATAATTCATACCACACCTTTCGGCCACCTAACCTGGACCGAAACACTAAAGGCGTGTCCATATTCATTAAGGATATCCACACCTCCAGGCTAGCTGCTCAGCATAATGCATCCGAGATTATCCAAGTGCAACTAACTCTGGGCAAGACTGCAATCCAAACTGTAACTTGCTACAGATCCCCCAACCATGCCCCAGGATTCCCACTCCTGATTTCTTGATACACTGGAAAATATTAGGGTACAAACCAACACCTTCATAATAGGTGATTTCAACTACCCCACCATTAACTGGGAAAACTTCTCATGTACCAACTCTTTTGTTCAACGTTTTCTGGAATTCATAAATTTCCATGCCTTGGATCAGCTTATCCACACCCCCACCAGGGGCAGCAATATCCTAGAACTGGTCATTACCAACAAGGTCAATTCCTCATTGGTCAGATCGAACCACAAGCTAATCACCCAAGACATCCACATCCTGCCCCCACCCCCACCCCCATTAGGGAAACCACTGTAAAAAATTTCTCTAAAGCCAACTTCATGCTTCTTAAGGCAGAAGTGGCAAACTTCACATCACCCAGGCAGACGGACAATAGAGGTACGACTGCTGAATCCTACACAAATGCACTTTATAAGCATTTACACAAGTGCATGGATCATGCTATCCCAAAAAGAACCAAGACGCTATCCTCAAAAAAAAAGGAAGCCAATCTGGTGGTCCCCTGCCATAAACAAACTCTACAACAGAAGAAAGAAACTGTTGCAAAAAAAGAGTAAAATCCCATGATTGGAGGAACTCCCTGGTCAGCCTCAGTAAGAAGCTGAGATCCCTCATAAAATCCTCCAAAGCTAGTTACGAAAACCAAATCGCCACTGATTCTAAAGACAACCACAAAGCATTCTAAATCTATGTCAAGAATCTAAATAGCAACACTCAGATCTGCTCTGAGTTACAGCACAATGGCACTAAATATACAGAACCAACTGATATTGCCAACATCCTGGCAGATAGGTTCAGTACTAACTTTACCCCTCTCTCACCTCCCAAAGGGCCCATCTCTATACCGGAAGAATGCAAACTTCCTGTAATCTTGGCTGCACAGGCAAAACCCACACTCTCCAAAGCCAAGAACACAGCATCCATGGGACCTGACAACATCCCAGGCTGCATTCTACACAAACTACAGAATGAACTGGCACCCCACCTAAGCACCATGTTCAGTCATAGCCTCACCTCAGGCTTTGTGCCACTGAATGGCACACAGCGACGGTTATCCCACGCCACAAAGGGGGAGCCACCACACACACTGGGAACTACTGCCCCATTAGCCTAACGAGCCTGGTCTGCAAGGCAATGGAACGTATCATCATGGAACTTATAAACAAAGACATTGATAATCTCCAAACTCTGATTCCTACCCAGTTTGGGTTTGTAAAAGACAGATCGTGTCTCCTACACCCGATAGAATTCTCTGAAGCAGTCAAAGCCGTACACGAGGATAAGCTGGTTCACACAGCCTATCTAGATCTCACCAAGGCTTTTGACACCATCCCCCACTTTGGAATTATAGATAAACTCACTAAACTAGGTATAAATCCCTATGTCACAAGATGGGCTGCCAACTGGCTCACTGACAGAACCCACACTGTGAAAGTAGCAGACTCCAAATCTGACTTCAGACCAGTGACAAGTGAAGTACCACAGGGTTCAGTCCTGGGTACTCTCCTGTTTGGTATCTACTTTTCTGAAGTACACGCTAACACAGAAGGTCTTCGGCTAACGAAGTTTGCAGATGACTGCTAACTAAGTGCCATAATCGAAACTCCTAACAATGTGGACATCCTACAAAAGGGCCTCACTGAGACAGATGCCTGGTGTCCAAACCATGGCCTCAAGCTCAATGCCAAAAAGTGCAATGTCATCCCCTTTGGTAAAAACTCTGAAGCCATTAGCTACCACACAGGTTTTAGTCTTAGTCTACTTAACACCGAAAGTGTGATAAGAGACCTTGGGACACAGGTGGACAGTAGTCTCTCCTTTGATAATCACACTGCCGCAGTAGTCAGGAAATTCTTCTACGTGGCACACCTCATCACTAAAGGATTCTCATCCAGGAAAAAAGAGGTCATTGTTCCCTCTCCTTGTCACTCATCAGACCCATTATAGAGTACAATGCCCCTTTTGGTATGTACCTCAAAAGACATCTACAATAACTGGAAAGGCCGCAGAAATGCCTACTAAGAGGATTACCGGTCTCAAACAGATGCCCTATGCAGACCGTATCAAAAAACTCCAGCTTTACTCCGTCACATATCTCCTACTCAGAGGCAATCTCTGCCTAACATACAAAGCTATGTCAAACCCACAGCTGTTGCACATGCTCCACATAAAGAAATCCAAATCCCTCCGAACTACACGCTCTAGGGACCTAAACCTCGTCACCACAATAAACAGAACATGCTGGAGGGATAGATTCCTGTCCCAGAGACTTCCCATACTTTGGAACAAACTACCTATCTATATAACAAAACTTCTCATTAGCACTCCAAGAAAAATCTTGATGATTAGATGGGAAATAGGAAATTCACCCTGGGGATCACCTCTGGGGCTCTGTTAGACAGGGACACAGGAAAATAATTTTCTTGGGTGGCGAAAGCCAGGGTACCTTTTTGGCTAGGCTTATATAGGCCCTAGGGCCAATAGCCTAGTACCTATCTATGAACCTATGAGATGCAATTTGTCAGCCACTTTGATAGGGTAACTTTGGAAACTGGTTTTCCCAATTTTGATTCAGAGAAGGAGATAAACAGTGAGTCTGCTTTCCTAATTTTTTCTGTTCTACAAAGATAGATTCGCCAATGTCTATGAACATCTAGTAAATGTAAGATATATTCTCCTTTGCTGGTAAACCTGGAAAAAAAACTGGTAAATTGACAGTACGGCTGATGCTGAATTCTGACACAACCTTTGAAAGAAAGGAGGGGTTGGTATGTAAGGTCACTATCTTTGTGAAAAAACAAGCAAGAAGGTTTAGAAGATAGTGCTTGGATCTCAGAAATTATTTTTGCAGAAATAATGGCAACCAATAAAATTGTTTTCCATGTAAGATATTTAAGGTCACATGTAGCTGCTGGTTCAAAGGGAGCCCGTGTGAAAGACTGAATCATCAAATTTAAGTCCCATGGTGATGTAGGGTCTTTAAAAGAAGGTTTTAGGAGTGTCCCTTTTAAGAAGGCCATGCTCAACTTGTGAGAAGCTATGGATGCGTCGTTAAATCCTGTATGGTAATTTAAAATTGCTGCCAGATGTACTTTAACAGTTGAAGTACTGGCACCATTTTGAAATAGGTGAGCAAGGAAATCTAAAATGTGATTGATGGGAGCTAAAAAAGGGTCAGGATTATGTTGTTGAGCCCAAAGGGCAAACCTTTTCCATTTAGTGGAATGTTTTCCTTGTCGAGGGTTTATGGAAAGATAACATTATACATCAGACAGGTGATTACAGCATATATTGTCTGGCTACTAAGGAAACTGGAGAAGCCAAGTGGTCAGCTTGAGGTTTGGTATATCCGGGTGTGACATGCCCGTTAGGTGACACAGGAGGTCTGGGATCAGATCTAGGTTCCTTGGGGGGTGAACCAGCTGAGGCCATAGGAAGGGGAACCAAATATGTCGAGGCCAATATGGGGCAATGAGGATTACTATGCTCTTTGACTTGGTGGCTTTCTGCAGAAATTTGGGAAAAAATGGGGTTAGTAGGAAGGCATAAAAGAGACTGGGGGGGCAATCGTAAAGTACACCATCCCTCGGTGACTGCCCCTGTGGAGGAATCAAGGCAAAGTAGTTGCTGTACTTTTTGTCTAGAGGGAGGCAAAAGGATTGCAGCATGGCTGGCCACAGTGACAGCAAACCTTGTCTGTCACTTTCTTGTTGAGGGACCACTCGTGTGGAAGGAGAATGCACCTGCTCAGTTTGTTCGCAATCAAACTGGATCTCCCCGGATTGTGCGTCAAGAAAAGGGAAAGCAGTCAGAAGAGATCACCCACTGCCAGACCCTGAAAGCTTCTCGACACAATGGATAAGATTTGGTTTCCCCTTGTTTGTTGATGTACCAGATGACTGACATGTTATCCGTTTGAATCGCAATCGTCCCAAAGGGAAGAATATCTTGAAATGCTTGCAACGCCAAGAGCACTGCTCTCATCTCCAGAACATTTACATGCAAATTGGCCTCTTCAAAAGACCAAGTACCGTGGACTGTCTTCCCCAGATAATACCCCCACCCTATCTGGGAAGCAGCCATGGTCACTATGGCCTTGGGCTGCTAGGGGAAAAAGGGGAGGCCATGGCACAGTTCCTCGGATTGGATCCACCAACAAAGATCTCTTTTGCAAGTGTTGGTAATTTTTATCTGGAATGATATTGAGTGATGGAAGATTGACCTCTGAGTAGCAAACAACCACTGAGGGATCCGCATGTAAAACCTGGCCAATGGAACTAAGGTTATCACTGCCGCCATTAGGACCAGGGTTCGGAGAACTGTGCGAGCTGAGATTGATGTGTTTCCTACCACTTCCTGACCTGTGACCTTATTGTTTGAACTCATTGTGGTGGAAGGGAAGCAATGGCAGTCTTCGTGTTGAGTAGTGCTCCAATAAACTCCAATGTCTGAGTTGGCTAAAGTTGTGATTTGCTGCACTTTATGGTTATTCCTAGGATAGCACAGTTCTGGAGAACCTGATCCCTTGCGTGAATGAGTTGATACCTCATGATGTCAGAGAGGTAATGAGCCAGTTGTCCAGGTAGGGAAACACCTGGAATCCCTGCAGCCTGAGATAAGTTGCTACTATTGCCATGTATTTGATGAGCACCCTGGGGGCTGTGGTAAGTCCAAAGGGCAGTACTCTGAATTGGTAGTGAATGGCTCCCAGATGAAAGCATATGTGTTTTCTGGATCACCAGCTCATTTTTATGTGACAGTAGGTGTCCTGAAGATCTATTGAGCACATTTAGTCATCCTTGCCTAGAAAATGGAGAATGGATTGAACTGTGACCATTCAGAACTTGGTTCGGTAAACAGATTTGTTTAGATTTGTGAGATCCAAAATTGGTCTCCAGTCCTCTTGGCGCTAAAAAGAACCTCGAGTAAGTTTCAGATCCTATCTGGTCTGGTGGGACCTTTTGGATGACTATTTCTAGCAGCTTTTGAATCTGGATTGCTGCTTGATCCCTCTGACTGCGTGCAACATATGGGATTTTTCTGGGAATTGTTGGTGGCAGGGAAAATGGTATTGTATAACCTCTGGATATAATCCTCTGCACCAAAGTATCTTTTGTTAAGTCTAGCCAGGCTCTCAAGTGCAGGGATAATCATCCCCCAACTGCCTCCAGAGGTGAACAGTTTTGGCCTCCATTCAGGAGTGCTGGTAGGGTTTATCAAAAAAAGATTCTCATGAGCCCTGGTTTTGTTGGCCATCTCTGCCACAAGGGCGTCGACATCCATTGGAGTCCCCCCCTGCCCCTGAAGACAATTCCTCCATGTGTGTCATGGAGAGGACCTTGACACTTTTTGAACCACATTTTCCAATCACTCTGCTGGCCTCCTGGAATAGGATCTTTGGGGGGGGGGGGACCGTATGCACATGGCAGACAAAGTCTTTCCATCCTTCTCACACCTAGACAGCATTTCTTTTACCTTAAGGCCAAAGAGAGTAGTTCTGTCAAAGCGTGCATTGACAAAATTGGACTTAAATGGCTCTGCAAAATTGCAAAGGTGCATCCAGGCATGCCTCCTCATGGAAATGCCTGAACCCGCAGCTCTTGAGGTCCCTTCGCTATGTTGATAACTAATCTCATGGAACTATTGGATATTGCCTGCAGGGTAACCAACTGAGAAGTTACTGAATCTCAAACCTCTGCAGAAACGCTTCCTGAAAGAATATTTGATAACTCCTTGGTCAAATCTCTCTGAAGTCTAATAAAGTGTGCCAAGTAGTTCAGTGACCGCAAGGTACAGGTCACTGATGCAAAAACCCATCTTCCCCAGTCTGCCCATCGCCCGCGACTCCCTGTTAGGGGATGGACAGTGAAACTCTCGTCGGCTAGTTCCTTCTCAGTGGCTGCCACAACGACCATGGCATCAACTGGAACCCCTTTCCCCCAAAACTGTCTGTCCGCAGGTGGTGCTATTATCCTGTCCAGTCTCGGAGGTATGGGTTCTACGGAGTCAGGTTCCTTCCACTCCCACCTAGAGGTCATGTCAATGATCTCAGTGGCAGGCAGAGTCACCCAGGAAGTAGAGGGTCCTGTACCAAAAGTCTCTAGGCGAACAGATTCTGTGGTGTGGGGTTGGAGGATGTCCAGCAATCTCTCTGTTTAAGGGATTTCTACGATGTCTCCAAAGGGAACAGCTTCAGGAGGTGACCGTGGGGACTCTTCCCTCTCGTTGAAATCTGTGTCTTTGGTGACAGACTCCCGTGGGGAGTTCAGGTGCTTCCTCTTGCAAGTCTTCTTCCTGGGCACTTCCTCAGTGGGATGTTCTGGGGAGGTCTTGGAAGAGGAAATCAAAATTCCCTGGGAGGGACTCTAAAGTTTGGGTACAGGATGTTCCTGTGTAGAAAGGTGCTGAGGCTCCAGGTGCTGCAGCATTATGGTGGAATACATAAGATCCAAGGGGGAAGGTTCCATCAGGACTGCCGAGGCAGAGAACACTCTCTTTACAGCTTCGACGGCAGAGTTCAAAGGAGCCAGAGAGAGAGGCTCTGATCAGAGAACTTTGTTTCCAAATCATCCCCTCTCTCCAATCCGTCAGCACCGCTCCCGCGGAGGAAGCCATAGCCAAACTGTCCAATGCTGAGAAGATAAAAAACAGAGACGACTACAAAAACTTTGGAGTAGAATGCTGCACCTCAGACCCAGTAGGCAGGCTTAGACTCCGAAAGCTCTACAGATACAAAAGGATCGGAGATCACAGAGATGATGTCGGATCCTGGAATACAGAGATCCTCGGATCCAAGACTGACAGATCCGGACAACTGGGATCCTGTAAGGCAACAGATGGTGTTAGAGGAGAAAACTGCGGGGGTGTGGTGGAAGGTCGAGTATCCTGTCCCAGAGTGGTAGGAGCCGAGGTAAACCAATCTGCCCTGTGCTGAGAGGATCTTCCTCATCATTCTCTCCACATCTTCTTCTGTGAGACTTCTGGAAGAATGAGTAGAGTGAATGAAGGGGGATGCTGGCCTCTGCAAAAAAGGTGATGGAAGTATGTCAGGAACTGGGTCCATCGAAGGAGAATATCTGGTCCTAAGATAATATGCAGTCTCCGATGGTTCTGTCTGATCAGACGTAGTGCAGGATCCATAATGGTTTGATTTGAATGGCATCCAAGGAAGCAGCTGGATCCTGAATTCTCATTTTCTTCTGAATCGAGGATGACAATGTTTTGCACTTCTCTACCAGGAAGAGTCTGAGGAAGATATGGACGAAGCAGAAGGCTTCAACTTTGGATACTGGGATATGGCTTCTCCAAAAGAGGAAGGGAAGAGACCTTTCAATATTAGTTTGTTCTTAAGCTCTGTTAAAGCTCATGGATTCAATCCGTGGCAAATAAAGCAGACTTCCTTTAAGTATACCGGGCCCAAGCAGTACACACAATGGGTGTGTGCTTCTGAGAGCAGCAAACTTATGCCGACATTTGGAGCGTTTCTTGAAAGGTTTTTCAGTTATCATGCAGTATCTGAATTAAATAATAATAAGCAGAAAGGCAATTAAAATCAGACAAGGCATGAAGAGCTACAACTAGGTCGTAAGGGAAGGGAGATATTAACAATAGTATCTAACAGTCCCAAGTATGAAAAGGAAAACGTGGAGAAAAACAGTAGCAGCAGGAAAAAGGGAAAAAAGTTACAACTATACCACTCTAAAGACACCAATGAAGAGAAAGAGACAAGGGAATACCAAATATGGGTTCTACCTGACTTAGTCGACAGCGTAGAACACCGACAACGGAATCCCGAGCTCCAGAAGATCGACAATGAAGAAGACCGACGCGAATCGCGAGTGCCAGAACATCGACAATGCAGAAGACCGACACGACGGATGACAACACCGATGCCGAGGATGCCGACATGGGAAAAGGCTGTGTGAGTATGCGGTAGTGACGGACGTTAGGGTGCGAGTCAGGTAAGTGTGGATATTGACGGTCTGTGGGGATAGGGGTGGGTTAAGTGAGTTAGGGTTAGGGAGCGGGTTAGGTAAGTGTGCGGTAGGGATAGACTTTGGGATAGGGGCGGGTTAAGTGAGTTAGGGTTAGGGAGCGGGTTAGGTAAGTGTGCGGTAGGGATAGACTTTGGGTTAGGGGCGGGTTAAGTGAGTTAGGGTTAGGGAGCGGGTTAGGTACGTGTGCGATAGTGACGGACCTTAAGGTTAGGGTTGTCGATAGTTGTGTATGTAAGGTTTAGTGTGGGTTTGTAAGGATTTTGGTGTGCTTGTGTTGTGTGTGTGGTTTGTGGAATAGGGATGTGTTTTGTTTTTTATTGTTGTTATTGTGGTGTGTGCAGTGTATGGGGTTTCGTGTTTGTGTACCGTCGGTTATTTCGTTGTCGGGTATGTGAGTTTTCGTGTTAATGCACTGTCGATTATGTGGTGTCGGTGATGTCGTTGTCGGTGTTGTGTGGTTTCGACTATGTCAGATAGAACCCAAAAATGGTATGCAAGAATTTATGACAAAGTTGTTGAATGGGCAAGGGAGAACAGAAGAAATATTAACCACAATAAACTAAAGACTAAAAACTACAGACTATGTAATGGAAAGAATTCCGAACAAAAAACTTTACTTATCTAATATAGCTTGAGAGAAACTGGTAGACCACGTCCAACAGCTAGAAGCTATTGGGTAGGTGCTTTGTGGGTAAGGGAGAAGCCTGAAAGATTTGGTGGTTGCGAGCTTTAGCATAGACTGAGTCGGATCCGACGGATTAGACCCGAACCCACTCGCTGAGGACAGAATGAAGATTGACAACATAGATCTGTACTTTTCTCTGCAATAAATGAGATTATTATTCTCTGCTGAACTGTGTTCCATGAAAGTTATCTTGTGTCTCAAAAGTTTGCTGCTGTGATTTCCTGGATCCTTCAAGCTGCCTGTATGCTACTGTACCCGAAATTGCCTCCGACCCACTTTGACAGGTTTTCTGTCAGACAAGATTTTGTTTTGTCAATACATACTTTTATTTCTTTCATAAGCAGCAGAGTCTGTAGTCTCTACAGGTAAGCTTTACTAACAACCTCTACACTAGATATAACTGTACCTGTTCAGGGTAAACTGTACATAAGAAATAACTAATCAATTAAATCTAACAACCCAAATGTTTTTGATTGGATGAATCTGGATTCTAATCAAGAAAATAACAAGGACGGAGAGTGTATCTTTGCCAGAAGCCCTGAATACCTTTCTCATGTATGAATCTGGGCTCTAATCAAAGCAAAAAGAATAAAGGAACAAATAAGATTTTTTCCTAGATTGAGAGTAGATTTATAATTATAGTCGCACATCTATGAATCTGGGTTTTTATCATGGGCACCAGTGCAAATGTTTTAAAAGAGATATGAGACTTCAGCCAGGCATATGTCTAATAAGTATGGAAAAGACTGCTGTATTTATTTGATAAAGTGGTCTGAGCTCACTAAAAAGGACAGCGCTTTACAATTTCTGGAAAAAGGTACTTTTGATAAGAAAAGTTTAGAAAATCTAAAAAATATATATGAAACCAAAAGAGAATAAAGTATCAGTATTGTTGGTCAACTTTTAAAGACTGGCAAGAAGTCAAAAATATAATTCAGTGAGACTGAAGTCACAGTTACAGGCAGCAAATAGAACAGATAATCCGTTACAGAAATGTGCAGATGAAAAATCTCATTACTGTGGTATGTATCCTTTAAAGCAAAGAAAGAAATTAGCAGTTACACAACTAGAATCTTCAGATGATGACTGGCCTCTGACCCCCCCCCCCCCCAACCAATTTTATGACAAACCTGCTTCTCGGGAAGTCAACAGATCTCTCTCTCCAAGACGGCAGGTGGAGATGAGTCTTGCTGGAACCCCTACCATTTTCCCATATACCACACAAGTTACTTCCAGTACTTCTGCTCATCCCCATGGGTATATCCAGAATAGCAGATATAGACAATAACCTCAACCCCTATCCACCTTGACAGTATCAGAGCAAATGTTAATGAGAACAGCCAACAAGGGAAAACAGTTATATCACGAAGCTAATACAAAACATGTAGGAAAATTAAAACAATTTCCTAATAAGAGCTCTCCACCAAAAAATAACATCATAAAGAAGATCAAGCAAATAGTTATGCAGTTCCTGATAATTATATATAGGGAAGAATATCAGTGAACACCCTCTTAAAATAACTAAATAATAACGAACTGCTAGCCTCCCATCTAGAAATCAACTACAATGAACACTTTGTCTTACTATCAGTATACATCCCACCTAGCAATAAACCCTCCATAATTGAAAACCTACTATCTTGGGCATCCACCACATTTAGCCAACAAACAATTATAGTAGAGGACTTCCATATCGATTGGCAAACTTGTTCCTCACATAACCCCTCCAACTACATAAACTTGCATGGATTCACTCAGATGATACACACACCAGCTAGGGAGGACAAACACAGCAACAAGCAGTCTACTCTTGGCTGGAGCCTAACTAACAAACCCTTACTACATCATTCAGGTTGTCTCCCAGACAGCCTAAGCGACCACCGGCCAACCTACATCCTGAGTCACCATAATAATTCTACCAAAAATACAATTATTTATTTATATTTTTTATTGATTTATTGTCAATTATTTATCAATTTATAAACAAGTATGCAACAAAGAACTATTTCCATACATACCTTCAAATTACTTCTTCAAAAGTGACTGGTCCCCTTTGAAATACCTCCTACTAGACTCAGCTGTCCAACATTTTAACAACAAATTTCTTGAGATCTTAAACAGCCTGGCCCCATCAGGAATATTAAAACTAAAGCTAATTACTGTTCACAGCTCTCTAAAGAAATCAAACTACTGAAACAAAGGGATAAACTCTGGTCCCAATATCAGACTAACAAAAATCATCCTATGATAATTATTGGCACATAAGAAATAAATCCAAAAAACAAATTAAGAATGACAAAAAAACTCTACTAAACCAAAATCCAACAATTACATCATAACAATCCATAAATACTCTGGGGCTCTATTAAACAACCCTACAACCAGGACAAACCACAACTTCTACCAATACCTCAAATTCAAAAAAAACTACAGCTACACAATTCAACTCTTTCTTCACCAATGCTGTCCTCTCACTTATAAAAGACAATCATAATACTCCTCTTGTCACCCCACTTGTAAACAACATTGCCAACACTACTCTCTTTCTCCATCTGGTGCAGACAGACAAGGTAAAAAGATTGTTAACTAAACTAAAACCAACATCACTCGCAGCTGATCAGCTGCCAAATGAGAATCTCAAATTGGCAGCAGAAGTCATCTGCTATCCTATATCAATACTGATCAACAGATCCATCACTGAACAATACATCCCAAAGATCTGGAAATATTTATATGTAATCCCCCCTACACAAAGGTGGATCATCATTAGACCTAACTTTAAGACAATTTCCATTCTACCAATGCTTTCAAACATTTTGGAAGAATGTATCCATGCTCAGTTACTCAATCATCTACTAACAAAAAATCTACTATCCAATTCTCAACATGACTTCCTTCCTAAACATAGCACCACAACTGCATTCTTAAGCTTCACCAACACCATAAACCCACTCAAAATTGAAAGGAAACACATCTGCTCTATCTTCCAAGACGCATTTGGGATTGGTATTCCACCAAAAGCTCTTATGTGAGCTTGCCTCCCTCAACTTATCTCAGGAGGCCGTCTCCTGGTTCCCCAGCTAACTTTCTGATCGCCAACAGGCTGTGAAGTGGCAAAAAGATCTCTCTTCTCTGCTACCAGTCATTGTTGGTGTCCCATGAGGATCAATACTAGACTCACTTCTTTTCTGTATCTTTACAAACTTCACACTGCCTCCAATCTTGCACCCTCATCCAATATGCATATGACTCCACTGTCATCTGTTCAGCACCCTCTCTCTGCCATTGAATCCTACCTACATAACTTCCAACTCATTCTAAACCCCAACAAAGCCAAATACTCTTCCAGAACAGTCACAGTAAGCTAATAGACACAGTCGGCACTTTAGAATCATCTCTTCTAACACCACAGTAATTGAACCAATCACAGAAACAAAGCTATTAGGTGTCACCATTTATAGCAGTCAGAAATTTGACAAACATTTGGCACATTTTTAAAAAAGCCCACATAAAATTCAGTTCAATTTATAGAATCAAGCCACACCTTACCAACTCCTCCAGATAATCATCAGGATACACCTTCTATCCACCTTATCATATGCCAACCCATTAGTTACAAACCTTAGAAAAGCAGTCCTAAATAAGCTAGAGGCTTGCTACTACAAAATCACCAAATTTGCTGCTAACCTTCCAAACGGAACCCATCAATGCGTTGCTCTACAACTAAAATGGCTAGAGCTAACTAACCTCTTATCCTTCAACCAACTTATAATAACCCATTCTGTCATGTACCAACCTGATACAGTGTCCTGCCCTCCAAAACTGAGTACAAACCCACACTAATAATAGACCCCCTAAGATCCTCTAACAAACTCCTGCAAAAAAATCACTAAATCAAACAACTTTAGAGACGCCCTTTATTCAAATAAAATCTCAAAAAATGTAACTCTATACCTCTGAATATTCTCACAACAGAAAATCCCACTGCATTCAAAAATCTACTTAAAACACATCTAAATGACAGCTGGACATGCTCCCGCACATTCCCAGGCTAATATGCTGTATCATTTCACCATCCCCACAATTCTTTCCATTTCTGCCCTTTCCTCCTCATCTCATCCACAGTCCTAAATGTTAATGCCACACACTCTCTTTTAATACTTAACCAAATTTTTCAAACTGTACAACTACTTTGGTAGTATCCCATAGCTGCTCTGAATTTGTTGGACGATGTGGTGATTATTTCTGTTAATCTAGTAGCTTCTTACTCATTCAGCCCTACAAGTTATTTTTTCTGGTGTTTTGTAAATAAATTGTGAGTAATGTTAACTATTGCATATTAGTTGTAGTAGTATAAGTTTTTGTTCTTGTAAAAATGTAAACAATTATAACCATCTCTGACTGTGTCCACTCAATGCTGGTTTGTATATATAACATTAAATCGTATTTCTCTTCTATGTGGAGCTTTTCTCCCCAGGCCTGTGCTGAAAAGGGGCTACTAAGCCAAGTCGGACCACCCCAGTAAACAAATGTCAAATAAATAAAAAGGCAAATGAAGAAACAGCCTCAGATTCTTCAACTGATACTGATGTACCAAATACACAAATGCACCCACTAAGAGTGGTACCAAATCCTGCAGCTGCCCATGAAAATGAAACCAAACATATCAAAAAATGGTACATCTGTGGAGTGTAATGGATATTCAGACCATTGTAGATTCTCCGTCTCCAATTCGAACATATTCAGCTAAATATGCCAAAATGCTAGAAGGACAGGTAGTTACAAAATCCAACCACTGAAGACCTTAAGACAGTAAGCCTTGACAACCCCTGACATTTCCAGAAAAAATATGGGAAAAATCTAACATAGGTGATAACATACCAAAACATACAGATGATGGGTTTCTTACTGGCATAAATAACTTATTAAAAGCTATTACTGCAGTATGACCCCCCCCCCCCCATTACCTAACTGTGCAAGAATTAAGGCCATAGTGCAAAAGGAAAATTAATGCCTATTAGTAATGCGTATTAGATGCATCTGAAACCATTTCTGGACATCCAGAAACTACAGAAGCAGTGGCAGCCACTGAGTTATCAGCTGCCTTTGTGGAAAGTTTAAGCCCAGTTCAAGAAAAATATCAAAAAAGTTTGCTTAAATTGGCCAAGTTAGGCTTTCATTAAATTGTTAACCAAGTACAATACACTAAGAAAAGAAAAAGTAGATGTTCAGCTCCAACAATTCTATACTGACTCACATGGATGGAGAAGGGGAAGAAGGAACTACAGAGGAAGAGGTAGATTTAGGATCTTTCAACCACAAGCCCAGGGACAATATTAACAAAATTACTATACCCCTCTGCCACCACAAACACCACAAGGAAAACCACTCTTACATCATTGTTTTAACTGTGGCCAACCTAGACAGTGGCAAAATGAATGCCCACTTTCTCTTTAACAGACAAATTCACCAAAGGTCCAAACACCACAGCATGCAGAAAGACATCCTCCCATGTGCAGCACTGACTGGCAGCTACCAGAATGGCAGCAGACTCATTAGGACAGCTGTGGACAGGAACCACAGCTATATTCCCTTGGTACAGATTGATCACGAAGGTCCTTTTGTTAATGTTAAAGTGGAAAATTCATCTCTTCCTTTTCTTTTTGTCAATACAAGAGCAACTAGATCTAGGATTACTTCAGCAGAGGCTGAAAATCTCCCACTTTCCACCAGAAAAGTTTACTGGAGTCTGAGCGTCCATAGTCCCATTAAACTATCCTGAAACAAAGCCTGTTCCTATTCAAATCAGTCTACTAAAAGGACAACATACTTTTATCATTAGGAATGCTGCCCCTTTTAGGTAGAGATTTATTATGTAAATTGAGATGTATTGTCTACTGTGCACTAGATGGTGCTTTTCTTAAAATCCCAAATTAACCTTTAGGATTGTAATTATCTAACATCTGTACAGATTAAGATGCCCTTTTTGCTGTTCTGACACCAGAAAAGACTTCAGGCGCTGATGTATTGGAAGTATTAGAAGGAATTCCTCCACAGCAATGAACTACTTATGAAAATGAGGTAGGGCTTATACAGGACACAGAACCTGTGCAAATACTGTAATCATGTGACCACCTGTGATGGTACTTCAATATCCTTTGTCAGCTGAAGCAGAGAAAATAATTGATCCTGCCATTTCTGCCTTGCTACAACAAAGCATAATATTCCCAACTCGAAGTCCACGTAACACTCTTATTTCACCAGTCAAGGAATCACGGAAAAACACTTGCAGATCTGTTCAAGCTTTGCAAGCAGTTAATGGACTAGTAATACTTGCTTTTCTTGCCACAATACTAATATCTATCCCATCAGACTCTATAACTTTCTAAGTTACAGATATTTCTTCCGACTTCTTTTCTATCAATACACACCCAGACAAACCGTATCTGTTTGCATTTACGTTATGGAGAACAAGAGTATATTTGGACTACATCACTGCAAGGATATGTTGAATCACCTACTCTTTTCTCTAAAGAAAAGGTCTATTTTAGTTTAGTATGTACATGATTTAGTTTTTAGCTTTTAAATACCTTCACAACTGCAAACAAGATGCTATCCTCATTTTAACCAAGCTAGGAGAAATGTAATTATGTACTCACCATAACAACAGATCCGTGTTATCTTCTTTTTGTCTGGTTCAACATGTGGGCTGTGCCTTATGCCAAAGCTTTGGATCCCGGAGTTCTGACTCCTCCCTTATCCACTTTCCACTCTGCTGCCTGAATAACCTCCGACTGAGTCTGCTGACAGACCAAAGGTCATTACGTGTTAGAACACAAAGGGGATCTGAACCAGATGAAAAGACAATATGGAGCTACTGGTATGGTGAGTACATAACATTCATATCCACTGTTGTCTTTTTTTTTATCTGATTCAACATGTGGGACAGATTCCCAAGCTACCTGACAGGTACCTGGGTGGTCTCAAGGAAAAACATTTCTGAGAATGGCAGACCAAAAGATGTGCGCATCCTGGACTGTACATCTAATTTATAGTGAGATACAAAAGTGTGAATTAATGACCAAGTTGTTACTGCATGAATGTGACTTATAGGGACCTCACTTAGCAAAGGCTGTAGAGGTTGCCATAGCCCTTTGGCTTTGACTATACAAGCATGCCTAGTGAAACAAAGACAAAAAAAATGCAATTAACTAACCATCTCAAAAGAGTAAATTTAGAAATAGATTGACCAAACTTTTTTTATTTTTTTTGGCGAAGGATATGAACAATTACGTCTGATTTTCTGAAAATCTTGGCATGATGGAGGTATAACCTGAGTTGTCTGTGCACGTCTTATGTATGTAATATATGTTCCCCTTTATTTTGAGAAAGTGGGGAAGAATCTGACTAACTACCCGAATATAGACTGGGAACATTACTCAGGCCCCAACTTTCTAGCCCAAAGGTTCCTGGAGTTCATAAATTCAAATGCCATGGAACAACTAGTCACCATTTCCACAAGAGGGGAAAATATACTAGATCTCATCATCACAAACATGGGGACAAAATGCTCCACACCGGAAGTATATCCCTCATTGGTGAGATCAGATCACAAACTTATCTCACTGGAAATCCACATCCCGCCCCCACCCCAAACAAAAAAGACCACAGTGAAGAACTTCTCTAAAGCAAACTTCACACTACTCAAGACTGGTGTGGTATCCTTCAAGGCCCCCGAGCCAGTGGAAACCACAACCCAAGCTGCGGAAGCCCTTACAAATGCCTTCTACGAACACCTCCAGGACTGCATGGATCAGGCAATCCCTAATAAAACCAAGACTCTTTCCACCAAGGGCAAACGTCCAGTCTGGTGGACCCCAGCCATAAACAAACTTTACAATAAGAGGAGAAAGCGGTTACATGATAGAGCAAAATCCATAAAAGAGAAGACACCCTTGATCATTATTAGTAAAAAAATATGAGCACTCATAAAATCATCCAATGCCAAATTTGAGAGAAAAATTGCAATAGATTCAAAAGACAATCATAAGGTCTTCTTCAGCTATGTTAGAAACCTGGGTGGAAACTCCCAGACATTCTCAGAATTAGTCCAAAATGATACAAAAATCACTGAACCCACAGACATTGCCAACATACTGGCAGACAGGTTCAGTGCAAACTTCACCCCCCTCTCCCCCCCAAAAGGAGAGATAACTATACCAGCAGAGTGTAGCCTCCCAGACATCTCTAATGAGCAGGTGAAAGCTGCTCTCTCCAAAGCTAAAAACACAGCATCAATGGGACCGGATGGTGTCCCCGGCTGTGTGCTACACGAACTCAACGAGGAACTAAACCTGCATATAAGGCAGCTGTTTAATCTTAGCCTTACCACAGGATACGTGTCCAAGGAGTGGCGTACGGCAACTGTGGTCCCACTCCACAAAGGTGGTACCTCTACGGACCCTGGAAATTACCGCCCCATAAGCTTAACAAGCCTGGTCTGCAAAGCTATGGAGAGGATCATAATGGAACTCATAAACAAAGACATAGGGGACTTGCAGACATTGGACCCGACCCAGTTTGGCTTTGTCAAGGGCAGATCATGCCTTTTGAACTTGGTCAACTTCTTCGAAACAGTCACCAAGGCCATTATGAGGGAAAGGCAGTCCATACAGCCTACCTTGACCTTGCAAACGTTTTCGACACAATACCCCACTCAGGTATTATAGAGAAACTTACCAGCTTAAATGTAAACCCATATGTCACAAGATGGGTTGCAAACTGGCTAAAGGACAGAACCCACAGGGTTAGAGTTGCTGGCGCGATGTCAGACTCCAAGCCGGTCACAAGTGGTGTCCCACAGGGCTCAGTCCTTGGCCCCCTGTTGTTCGGCATCTACTTCTCAGAAGTACAGGCAAACATAGGAGGACTATGGCTGACAAAGTTTGCAGATGACTGCAAACTGGGCGCCATAGTGGAAAGTACATCGGACACAGATATCCTTCAGAGGGGTCTCACAGAAACTGATAACTGGTGCCAGAGCCATGGCCTGAAGTTAAATGCCAAAAAATGTATAGTCATACCCTTCGGGAAAAACAAGGTAACCCCAAGCTACCATATAGGTGGCAATCCATTAAGCACAGAAGAGGTTATCAGGGACCTGGGGACCCAGGTTGACAGTAGCCTTTCTTTTGACACTCACATTGCTAAAGTGGTTAGAAAGACCTTCTACATTGCCCACCTGATCATGAAGGGATTCACATCCAGATCAAGTGAGGTCATTGTTCCCCTGTACTCTTCACTTATCAGAAGAATGATCGAGTACAATGCCCCATTCGGGATGTATCTCACCCGACACCTGCAGCAATTGGAGAGACCCCAAAGTTCCTCACCAAAGGATAAAGGGACTCCAAAATCTGTCATATGCTGCCAGACTGAAGAAACTCCAGCTCTATTCAGTCGCATACCGCCTGCTCAGAGGTGACCTGTGCCTGACATACAAGGCTATGTCCAACCCGGAATTAATGGACATGCTCCACCTCAAAAAATCCAAATCTACCAGATCCACTAGAGCAAGCGACTTAAACCTTAGCACGGATATAAATAGGACATGCTGGAGGGATAGATTTGTCACCCAGAGACTCCCTATGCTGTGGAATAAAATCCCACTCCATGTGAGGCAGAGCACCTCGCTGGCTCTGTTCAAGAGAAATCTTGACCGGTGGATGGGAGATCGTAGGTTTACCCCGGGAATCATCTCTGTGTCACTGCTGGACAGAGGCACAACAAACTAATGGGCACAGTATTTTTTAACATAAGGGGTGGCGTAAGCCACAAAACTTTGGGCTAGGCTTATAAATGCTTTAGGGCAGATAGCCTAGTATAAACCTATGAACCTATGGAGATATGCTCTAGAGAGAAGAGGAATGAAGGTCAGCAGGACTAAGACAGAATATATGTGTGTGAATGAGAGGGAGGATAGAGGAATGGTGAGGATGCAAGGAGTGGAGGTGGCGAAGGTGGATGAGTTTAAATACTTGGGGTCAATAGTTCAGAGTAACGGTGAGTGTGGAAGAGAGGTGAAGAAGAGAGTACAGGCAGGATGGAGTGGGTGGAGAAGAGTGTCAGGAGTGATTTGTGACAGATGAGTACCTGTAAGAGTGAAAGGGAAGGTCTACAAGAGGGTAGTGAGACCAGCTATGTTATATGGGTTGGAGACAGTGGCATTGACAAAAAGGCAGGAGTTTGAGCTGGATGTGGCAGAGTTAAAGATGTTAAGATTTACACTGGGTGTGACGAGGGTGGACAGGATTAGGAATAAGTACATTAGAGGGTTAGCCCAGGCTGGAAGGTTTGGAGACAAAGCCAGAGGCGCAAGATTACATTGGTTTGGACATGTGCTGAGGAGGGATGCTGAGTATATTGTGAAAAAGATGCTAAAGATGAAGCTACCAGGTAACAGGAAAAGAGGAAGGCCTAAGATAAGGTTTATGGATGTGGTGAGAGGACATGCAGGTGGTTGGTGTGACAGAGCAAGATACAGAGGACAGGAAGAAATGGAAACAGGTGATCCGCTGTGGTGACCCCTAACGGGAACAGCCAAAAGATGATATATATATATATATATATATATATAGATATATATATATAGATATATATATATCTACATATACATATATATGTATATGTATATATATATATATATATATATATATATATATATATATATATACATACATACATACATCATACACACACACACACACACGTACACAAATATATATATATATATATATATATATATATATATATAAATATATGTACATATATAAAAAATACAGATATAGAAGCAATGTAAATACTCGTTCCTCCAAAAGCCAGGGACGGGGGTTGGTGGGAGAGGAGTTGAGGAAGAATGAAGATGGACAACACAGATAGAACGTTATGGTAAGTACATAACTTCTTTATCTGATGTTGTCAATCTTCATTCTATGCTCAGTGACTGAGACAACGTCCATAGCTACCTGTATCCAGGGTGGACTCAAGAAAGGATATTCCTGAGGATGATAGAACCAAATGATGCCCTACCTCTGGAGACCAGATCCAACTTGGAATGAGTGATAACGATATGAGGAGTACCCCAAGCTGCTGCTGCACAAATATCATCCACAGACATCCTTGATTGAAAAACCATGGAAGTGGCCATGGATCTAGTGGAGTGTGCTTTCAAGGGATGTGTAATAGGAATGCCCAACTTAGCATAGTTAAAGGAGATGGCCTGCACCTGTCGCCCTTGGGATTCTGGATACTGGCTAAGGGTCTTGCCAACCCTATAGTGCCTTTAAGCAAGGATCAAATGACAAATTCACCACCGTAACAGGTATAAACAAGCAAACTCTGAGGGTAATGCCACTCAATGCTAAAAGTCTAAACCTGAAAATGCATTCACTCGAGGCACTCGTTAAAACGGAGAACATCGACATCTGTTCAGTGACAGAGACCTGGTTCAAGGCTCCAGAGAGCACTCCCCTGCATTACCAGGCTATAATTCATACCACACCTTTCGGCCACCTAACCTGGACCGAAACACTAAAGGCGTGTCCATATTCATTAAGGATATCCACACCTCCAGGCTAGCTGCTCAGCATAATGCATCCGAGATTATCCAAGTGCAACTAACTCTGGGCAAGACTGCAATCCAAACTGTAACTTGCTACAGATCCCCCACCATGCCCCAGGATTCCCACTCCTGATTTCTTGATACACTGGAAAATATTAGGGTACAAACCAACACCTTCATAATAGGTGATTTCAACTACCCCACCATTAACTGGGAAAACTTCTCATGTACCAACTCTTTTGTTCAACGTTTTCTGGAATTCATAAATTTCCATGCCTTGGATCAGCTTATCCACACCCCCACCAGGGGCAGCAATATCCTAGAACTGGTCATTACCAACAAGGCCAATTCCTCATTGGTCAGATCCAACCACAAGCTAATCACCCTAGACATCCACATCCTGCCCCCACCCCCACCCCCATTAGGGAAACCACTGTAAAAAATTTCTCTAAAGCCAACTTCATGCTTCTTAAGGCAGAAGTGGCAAACTTCACATCACCCAGGCAGACGGACAATAGAGGTACGACTGCTGAATCCTACACAAATGCACTTTATAAGCACTTACACAAGTGCATGGATCATGCTATCCCAAAAAGAACCAAGACGCTATCCTCAAAAAAAAAAGGAAGCCAATCTGGTGGTCCCCTGCCATAAACAAACTCTACAACAGAAGAAAGAAACTGTTGCAAAAAAAAGAGTAAAATCCCATGATTGGAGGAACTCCCTGGTCAGCCTCAGTAAGAAGCTGAGATCCCTCATAAAATCCTCCAAAGCTAGTTACGAAAACCAAATCGCCACTGATTCTAAAGACAACCACAAAGCATTCTAAATCTATGTCAAGAATCTCAATAGCAACACTCAGATCTTCTCTGAGTTACAGCACAATGGCACTAAATATACAGAACCAACTGATATTGCCAACATCCTGGCAGATAGGTTCAGTACTAACTTTACCCCTCTCTCACCTCCCAAAGGGCCCATCTCTATACCGGAAGAATGCAAACTTCCTGTAATCTTGGCTGCACAGGCAAAACCCACACTCTCCAAAGCCAAGAACACAGCATCCATGGGACCTGACAACATCCCAGGCTGCATTCTACACAAACTACAGAATGAACTGGCACCCCACCTAAGCACCATGTTCAGTCATAGCCTCACCTCAGGCTTTGTGCCACTGAATGGCACACAGCGACGGTTATCCCACGCCACAAAGGGGGAGCCACCACACACACTGGGAACTACTGCCCCATTAGCCTAACGAGCCTGGTCTGCAAGGCAATGGAACGTATCATCATGGAACTTATAAACAAAGACATTGATAATCTCCAAACTCTGGTTCCTACCCAGTTTGGGTTTGTAAAAGACAGATCGTGTCTCCTACACCCGATAGAATTCTCTGAAGCAGTCAAAGCCATACACGTGGATAAGCTGGTTCACACAGCCTATCTAGATCTCACCAAGGCTTTTGACACCATCCCCCACTTTGGAATTATAGATAAACTCACTAAACTTAAGATGGGCTGCCAACTGGCTCACTGACAGAACCCACACTGTGAAAGTAGCAGACTCCAAATCTGACTTCAGACCAGTGACAAGTGAAGTACCACAGGGTTCAGTCCTGGGTACTCTCCTGTTTGGTATCTACTTTTCTGAAGTACAGGCTAACGCAGAAGGTCTTCGGCTAACGAAGTTTGCAGATGACTGCTAACTAAGAGCCATAATCGAAACTCCTAACAATGTGGACATCCTACAAAAGGGCCTCACTGAGACAGATGCCTGGTGTCCAAACCATGGCCTCAAGCTCAATGCCAAAAAGTGCAATGTCATCCCCTTTGGTAAAAACTCTGAAGCCATTAGCTACCACATAGGTTTTAGTCTTAGTCTACTTAACACTGAAAGTGTGATAAGAGACCTTGGGACACAGGGGGACAGTAGTCTCTCCTTTGATAATCACATTGCCGCAGTAGTCAGGAAATTCTTCTACGTGGCACACCTCATCACTAAAGGATTCTCATCCAGGAAAAAAGAGGTCATTGTTCCCTCTCCTTGTCACTCATCAGACCCATTATAGAGTACAATGCCCCTTTTGGTATGTACCTCAAAAGACATCTACAATAACTGGAAAGGCCGCAGAAATGCCTACTAAGAGGATTACCGGTCTCAAACAGATGCCCTATGCAGACCGTATCAAAAAACTCCAGCTTTACTCCGTCACATATCTCCTACTCAGAGGCAATCTCTGCCTAACATACAAAGCTATGTCAAACCCACAGCTGTTGCACATGCTCCACATAAAGAAATCCAAATCCCTCCGAACTACACGCTCTAGGGACCTAAACCTCGTCACCACAATAAACAGAACATGCTGGAGGGATAGATTCCTGTCCCAGAGACTTCCCATACTTTGGAACAAACTACCTATCTATATAACAAAGCTTCTCATTAGCACTCCAAGAAAAATCTTGATGATTAGATGGGAAATAGGAAATTCACCCTGGGGATCACCTCTGGGGCTCTGCTAGACAGGGACACAGGAAAATAATTTTCTTGGGTGGCGAAAGCCAGGGTACCTTTTTGGCTAGGCTTATATAGGTCCTAGGGCCAATAGCCTAGTACCTATCTATGAACCTATGAGATGCAATTTGTCAGCCACTTTGATAGGGTAACTTTGGAAACTGGTTTTCCCAATTTTGATTCAGAGAAGGAGATAAACAGTGAGTCTGCTTTCCTAATTTTTTCTGTTCTACAAAGATAAGATTCGCCAATGTCTATGAACATCTAGTAAATGTAAGATATATTCTCCTTTGCTGGTAAACCTGGAAAAAAAACTGGTAAATTGATAGTACGGCTGATGCTGAATTCTGACACGACCTTTGAAAGAAAGGAGGGGTTGGTATGTAAGGTCACTATCTTTGTGAAAAAACAAGCAAGAAGGTTTAGAAGATAGTGCTTGGATCTCAGAAATTATTTTTGCAGAAATAATGGCAACCAATAAAATTGTTTTCCATGTAAGATATTTAAGGTCACATGTAGCTGCTGGTTCAAAGGGAGCCCGTGTGAAAGACTGAATCATCAAATTTAAGTCCCATGGTGATGTAGGGTCTTTAAAAGAAGGTTTTAGGAGTGTCCCTTTTAAGAAGGCCTTGCTCAACTTGTGAGAAGCTATGGATGCGTCGTTAAATCCTGTATGGTAATTTAAAATTGCTGCCAGATGTACTTTAACAGTTGAAGTACTGGCACCATTTTGAAATAGGTGAGCAAGGAAATCTAAAATGTGATTGATGGGAGCTAAAAAAGGGTCAGGATTATGTTGTTGAGCCCAAAGGGCAAACCTTTTCCATTTAGTGGAATATGTTTTCCTTGTCGAGGGTTTATGGAAAGATAACATTATACATCAGACAGGTGATTACAGCATATATTGTCTGGCTACTAAGGAAACTGGAGAAGCCAAGTGGTCAGCTTGAGGTTTGGTATATCCGGGTGTGACATGCCCGTTAGGTGACACAGGAGGTCTGGGATTAGATCTAGGTTCCTTGGGGGGTGAACCAGCTGAGGCCACAGGAAGGGGAACCAAATATGTCGAGGCCAATATGGGGCAATGAGGATTACTATTCTCTTTGACTTGGTGGCTTTCTGCAGAAATTTGGGAAAAAATGGGGTTAGTAGGAAGGCATAAAAGAGACTGGGGGGGCAATCGTAAAGTACACCATCCCTCGGTGACTGCCCCTGTGGAGGAATCAAGGCAAAGTAGTTGCTGTACTTGTTGTCTAGAGAGAGGCAAAAGGATTGCAGCATGGCTGGCCACAGTGACAGCAAACCTTGTCTGTCACTTTCTCGTTGAGGGACCACTCGTGTGGAAGGAGAATGCACCTGCTCAGTTTGTTCGCAATCAAACTGGATCTCCCCGGATTGTGCGTCAAGAAAAGGGAAAGCTGTCAGAAGAGATCACCCACTGCCAGACCCTGAAAGCTTCTCGACACAATGGATAAGATTTGGTTTCCCCTTGTTTGATGATGTACCAGATGACTGACATGTTATCAGTTTGAATCGCAATCGTCCCAAAGGGAAGAATATCTTGAAATGCTTGCAACGCCAAGAGCACTGCTCTCATCTCCAGAACATTTACATGCAAACTGGCCTCTTCAAAAGACCAAGTACCGTGGACTGTCTTCCCCAGATAATACCCCCCACCCTATCTGGGAAGCAGCCATGGTCACTATGGCCTTGGGCTGCTAGGGGAAAAAGGGGCGGCCATGGCACAGTTCCTCAGATTGGATCCACCGACAGAGATCTCTTTTGCAAGTGTTGGTAATTTTTATCTGGAATGATATTGAGTGATGGAAGATTGACCTCTGAGTAGCAAACAACCACTGAGGGATCCGCATGTAAAACCTGGCCAATGGAACTAAGGTTATCACTGCCGCCATTAGGACCAGGGTTCGGAGAACTGTGCGAGCTGAGATTGATGTGTTTCCTACCACTTCCTGACCTGTGACCTTATTGTTTGAACTCATTGTGGTGGAAGGGAAGCAATGGCAGTCTTCGTGTTGAGTAGTGCTCCAATAAACTCCAATGTCTGAGTTGGCTAAAGTTGTGATTTGCTGCACTTTATGGTTATTCCTAGGACAGCACAGTTCTGGAGAACCTGATCCCTTGCGTGAATGAGTTGATGCCTCATGATGTCAGAGAGGTAATGAGCCAGTTGTCCAGGTAGGGAAACACCTGGAATCCCTGCAGCCTGAGATAAGTTGCTACTATTGCCATGTATTTGATGAGCACCCTGGGGACTGTGGTGAGTCCAAAGGGCAGTACTCTGAATTGGTAGTGAATGGCTCCCAGATGAAAGCATATGTGTTTTCTGGATCACCAGCTCATTTTTATGTGACAGTAGGTGTCCTGAAGATCTATTGAGCACATTTAGTCATCCTTGCCTAGAAAATGGAGAATGGATTGAACTGTGACCATTCAGAACTTGGTTCGGTAAACAGATTTGTTTAGATTTGTGAGATCCAAAATTGGTCTCCAGTCCTCTTGGCGCTAAAAAGAACCTCGAGTAAGTTTCAGATCCTATCTGGTCTGGTGGGACCTTTTGGATGACTTTTTCTAGCAGCTTTTGAATCTGGATTGCTGCTTGATCCCTCTGACTGCGTGCAACATATGGGATTTTTCTGGGAATTGTTGGTGGCAGGGAAAATGGTATTGTATAACCTCTGGATATAATCCTCTGCACGCAAGTATCTTTTGTTAAGTCTAGCCAGGCTCTCAAGTGCAGGGATAATCATCCCCCAACTGCCTCCAGAGGTGAACAGTTTTGGCCTCCATTCAGGAGTGCTGGTAGGGTTTATCAAAAAAAGATTCTCATGAGCCCAGGTTTTGTCGGCCATCTCTGCCACAAGGGCGTCGACATCCATTGGAGTCCCCCCCTGCCCCTGAAGACACTTCCTCCATGTGTGTCATGGAGAGGACCTTGACACTTTTTGAACCACATTTTCCAATCACTCTGCTGGCCTCCTGGAATAGGATCTTTGGGGGGGGGGGGGGACCGTATGCCCATGGCAGACAAAGTCTTTCCATCCTTCTCACACCTAGACAGCATTTCTTTTACCTTAAGGCCAAAGAGAGTAGTTCTGTCAAAGCGTGCATTGACAAAATTGGACTTAAATGGCTCTGCAAAATTGCAAAGGTGCATCCAGTCATGCCTCCTCATGGAAATGCCTGAACCCGCAGCTCTTGAGGTCCCTTCGCTATATTGATAACTAATCTCATGGAACTATTGGATATTGCCTGCAGGGTAACCAACTGAGAAGTTACTGAATCTCAAACCTCTGCAGAAACGCTTCCTGAAAGAATATTTGATAACTCCTTGGTCAAATCTCTCTGAAGTCTAATAAAGTGTGCCAAGTAGTTCAGTGACCGCAAGGTACAGGTCACTGATGCAAAAACATGCTTCCCCAGTCTGCCCATTGCCCGCGACTCCCTGTTAGGGGATGGACAGTGAAACTCTCGTCGGCTAGTTCCTTCTCAGTGGCTGCCATAACGACCATGGCATCAACTGGAACCCCTTTCCCCAAAACTGTCTGTCCGCAGGTGGTGCTATTATCCTGTCCAGTCTCGGAGGTATGGGTTCTACGGAGTCAGGTTCCTTCCACTCCCACCTAGAGGTCATGTCAATGATCTCAGTGGCAGGCAGAGTCACCCAGGAAGTAGAGGGTCCTGTACCAAAAGTCTCTAGGCGAACAGATTCTGTGGTGTGGGGTTGGAGGATGTCCAGCAATCTCTCTGTTTAAGGGATTTCTACGATGTCTCCAAAGGGAACAGCTTCAGGAGGTGACCGTGGGGACTCTTCCCTCTCGTTGAAATCTGTGTCTTTGGTGACAGACTCCCGTGGGGAGTTCAGGTGCTTCCTCTTGCAAGTCTTCTTCCTGGGCACTTCCTCAGTGGGATGTTCTGGGGAGGTCTTGGAAGAGGAAATCAAAATTCCCTGGGAGGGACTCTAAAGTTTGGGTACAGGATGTTCCTGTGTAGAAAGGTGCTGAGGCTCCAGGTGCTGCAGCATTATGGTGGAATACATAAGATCCAAGGGGGAAGGTTCCATCAGGACTGCCGAGGCAGAGAACACTCTCTTTACAGCTTCGACGGCAGAGCTCAAAGGAGCCAGAGAGAGAGGCTCTGATCCGAGAACTTTGTTTCCAAATCATCCCCTCTCTCCAATCCGTCAGCACCGCTCCCGCGGAGGAAGCCATAGCCAAACTGTCCAATGCTGAGAAGATAAAGAACAGAGACGACTACAAAAACTTTGGAGTAGAATGCTGCACCTCAGACCCAGTAGGCAGGCTTAGACTCCGAAAGCTCTACAGATCCAAAAGGATCGGAGATCACAGAGATGATGTCGGATCCTGGAATACGGAGATCCTCGGATCCAAGACTGACAGATCCGGACAACTGGGATCCTGTAAGGCAACAGATGGTGTTAGAGGAGAAAACTGTGGGGGTGTGGTGGAAGGTCGAGTAGCCTGTCCCAGAGTGGTAGGAGCCGAGGTAAACCAATCTGCCCTGTGCTGAGAGGATCTTCCTCACCATTCTCTCCACATCTTCTTCTGTGAGACTTCTGGAAGAATGAGTAGAGTGAATGAAGGGGGATGCTGGCCTCTGCAAAAAAGGTGATGGAAGTATGTCAGGAACTGGGTCCATCGAAGGAGAATATCTGGTCCTAAGATAATATGCAGTCTCCGATGGTTCTGTCTGATCAGACGTAGTGCAGGATCCATAATGGTTTGATTTGAATGGCATCCAAGGAAGAAGCTGGATCCTGAATTCTCATTTTCTTCTGATCCGAGGTTGACAATGTTTAGCACTTCTCTACCAGGAAGAGTCTGAGGAAGATATGGACGAAGCAGAAGGCTTCAACTTTGGATACTGGGATATGGCTTCTCCAAAAGAGGAAGGGAAGAGACCTTTCAATATTAGTTTGTTCTTAAGCTCTGTTAAAGCTCATGGATTCAATCCGTGGCAAATCAAGCAGACTTCCTTTAAGTATACCGGGCCCAAGCAGTACACACAATGGGTGTGTGCTTCTGAGAGCAGCAAACTTATGCCGACATTTGGAGCGTTTCTTGAAAGGTTTTTCAGTTATCATGCAGTATCTGAATTAAATAATAATAAGCAGAAAGGCAATTAAAATCAGACAAGGCATGAAGAGCTACAACTAGGTCGTAAGGGAAGGGAGATATTGACAATAGTATCTAACAGTCCCAAGTATGAAAAGGAAAAGGTGGAGAAAAACAGTAGCAGCAGGAAAAAGGGAAAAAAGTTACAACTATACCACTCTAAAGACACCAATGAAGAGAAAGAGACAAGGGAATACCAAAAATGGTATGCAAGAATTTATGACAAAGTTGTTGAATGGGAAAGGGAGAACAGAAGAAATATTAACCACAATAAACTAAAGACTAAAAACTACAGACTATGTAATGGAAAGAATTCCGAACAAAAAACTTTACTTATCTAATATAGCTTGAGAGAAACTGGTAGACCACGTCCAACAGCTAGAAGCTATTGGGTAGGTGCTTTGTGGGTAAGGGAGAAGCCTGAAAGATTTGGTGGTTGCGAGCTTTAGCATAGACTGAGTCGGATCCGACGGATTAGACCTGAACCCACTCGCTGAGGACAGAATGAAGATTGACAACATAGATCTGTACTTTCTCTGCAATAAATGAGATTATTATTCTCTGCTGAACTGTGTTCCATGAAAGTTATTTTGTGTCTCAACAGTTTGCTGCTGTGATTTCCTGGATCCTTCAAGCTGCCTGTATGCTACTGTACCCGAAATTGCCTCCGACCCACTTTGACAGGTTTTCTGTCAGACAAGATTTTGTTTTGTCAATACATACTTTTATTTCTTTCATAAGCAGCAGAGTCCGTAGTCTCTACAGGTAAGCTTTACTAACAACCTCTACACTAGATATAACTGTACCTGTCAGGGTAAACTGTACATAAGAAATAACTGGGCCCAAGCAGTAGACACAATGGGTGTGTGCTTCTGAGAGCA
Organism: Protopterus annectens; assembly: GCF_019279795.1. Taxonomy (NCBI): domain Eukaryota; kingdom Metazoa; phylum Chordata; order Ceratodontiformes; family Protopteridae; genus Protopterus; species Protopterus annectens. The sequence continues at coordinate 1,547,488,657 of NC_056743.1, read as the reverse complement.
GCAAACTTATGCCGACATTTGGAGAGTTTCTTGAAAGGTTTTTCAGTTATCATGCAGTATCTGAATCAAATAATAACAAGCAGAAAGGCAATTAAAATCAGACAAGGCATGAAGAGCTACAACTAGGTCGTAAGGGAAGGGAGATATTAACAATAGTATCTAACAGTCCCAAGTATGAAAAGGAAAAGGTGGAGAAAAACAGTAGCAGCAGGAAAAAGGGAAAAAAGTTACAACTATACCACTCTAAAGACACCAATGAAGAGAAAGAGACAAGGGAATACCAAAAATGGTATGCAAGAATTTATGACAAAGTTGTTGAATGGGCAAGGGAGAACAGAAGAAATATTAACCACAATAAACTAAAGACTAAAAACTACAGACTATGTAATGGAAAGAATTCCGAACAAAAAACTTTACTTATCTAATATAGCTTGAGAGAAACTGGTAGACCACGTCCAACAGCTAGAAGCTATTGGGTAGGTGCTTTGTGGGTAAGGGAGAAGCCTGAAAGATTTGGTGGTTGCGAGCTTTAGCATAGACTGAGTCGGATCCGACGGATTAGACCCGAACCCACTCGCTGAGGACAGAATGAAGATTGACAACATAGATCTGTACTTTCTCTGCAATAAATGAGATTATTATTCTCTGCTGAACTGTGTTCCATGAAAGTTATTTTGTGTCTCAACAGTTTGCTGCTGTGATTTCCTGGATCCTTCAAGCTGCCTGTATGCTACTGTACCCGAAATTGCCTCCGACCCACTTCGACAGGTTTTCTGTCAGACAAGATTTTGTTTTGTCAATACATACTTTTATTTCTTTCATAATCAGCAGAGTCTGTAGTCTCTACAGGTAAGCTTTACTAACAACCTCTACACTAGATATAACTGTACCTGTCAGGGTAAACTGTACATAAGAAATAACTAATCAATTAAATCTAACAACCCAATTGTTTTTGATTGGATGAATCTGGATTCTAATCAAGAAAATAACAAGGACGGAGAGAGTATCTTTGCCAGAAGTCCTGAATACCTTTCTCATGTATGAATCTGGGCTCTAATCAAAGCAAAAAGAATAAAGGAGCAAACAAGATTTTTTCCTAGATTGAGAGTAGATTTATAATTATAGTCGCACATCTATGAATCTGGGTTTTTATCATGGGCACCAGTGCAAATGTTTTAAAATAGATATGAGACTTCAGCCAGGCATATGTCTAATAAGTATGGAAAAGACTGCTGTATTTATTTGATAAAGTGGTCTGAGCTCACTAAAAAGGACAGCGCTTTACAATTTCTGGAAAAAGGTACTTTTGATAAGAAAAGTTTAGAAAATCTAAAAAATATATATGAAACCGAAAGAGAATAAAGTATCAGTATTGTTGGTCAACTTTTAAAGACTGGCAAGAAGTCAAAAATAAGGAAATGGAACCTGCAGTTAGAGGCCTAAAATATAATTCAGTGAGACTGAAGTCACAGTTACAGGCAGCAAATAGAACAGATAATCCGTTATAGAAATGTGCAGATGAAAAATCTCATTACTGTGGTATGTATCCTTTAAAGCAAATAAAGAAATTAGCAGTTACACAACTAGAATCTTCAGATGATGACTGGCCTCTGATCCCCCCCCCCCCCCCAACCAATGTTATGACAAACCTGCTTCTCAGGAAGTCAACAGATCTCTCTCTCCAAGACGGCAGGTGGAGATGAGTCTTGCTGGAACCCCTACCATTTTCCCATATACCACACAAGTTACTTCCAGTACTTCTGCTCATCCCCATGGGTCGATCCAGAATAGCAGATATAGACAATAACCTCAACCCCTATCCACCTTGACAGTATCAGAGCAAATGTTAATGAGAACAGCCAACAAGGGAAGACAGTTATATCACGAAGCTAATACAAAACATGTAGCAAAATTAAAACAATTTCCTAATAAGAGCTCCCCACCAAAAAATAACATCATAAAGAAGATCAAGCAAATAGTTATGCAGTTCCTGATAATTCTATATAGGGAAGAATATCAGTGAACACCCTCTTAAAATAACTAAATAATAACGAACTGCTAGCCTCCCATCTAGAAATCAACTACAATGAACACTTTGTCTTCCTATCAGTATACATCCCACCTAGCAATAAACCCTCCATAATTGAAAACCTACTATCTTGGGCATCCACCAGATTTAGCCAACAAACAATTATAGTAGAGGACTTCCATATCGATTGGCAAACTTGTTCCTCACATAACCCCTCCAACTACATAAACTTGCATGGATTCACTCAGATGATACACACACCAGCTAGGGACGACAAACACAGCAACAAGCAGTCTACTCTTGGCTGGAGCCTAACTAACAAACCCTTACTACATCATTCAGGTTGTCTCCCAGACAGCCTAAGCGACCACCAGCCAACCTACATCCTGAGTCACCATAATAATTCTACCAAAAATACAATTATTTATTTATATTTTTTATTGATTTATTGTCAATTCAATTTATAAACAAGTACGCAACAAAGAACTATTTCCATACATACCTTCAAATTACTTCTTCAAAAGTGACTGGTCCCCTTTGAAATACCTCCTACTAGACTCAGCTGTCCAACATTTTAACAACAAATTTCTTGAGATCTTCAACAGCCTGGCCCCATCAGGAATATTAAAACTAAAGCTAATTACTGTTCACAGCTCTCTAAAGAAATCAAACTACTGAAACAAAGGGATAAACTCTGGTCCCAATATCAGACTAACAAAAATCATCCTATGATAATTATTGGCACATAAGAAATAAATCCAAAAAACAAATTAAGAATGACAAAAAAACTCTACTAAACCAAAATCCAACAATTACATCATAACAATCCATAAATACTCTGGGGCTCTATTAAACAACCCTACAACCAGGACAAACCACAACTTCTACCAATATCTCAAATTCAAAAAAAACTACAGCTACACAATTCAACTCTTTCTTCACCAATGCTGTCCTCTCACTTATAAAAGACAATCATAATACTCCTCTTGTCACCCCACTTGTAAACAACATGCCAACACTACTCTCTTTCTCCATCTGGTGCAGACAGACAAGGTAAAAAGATTGTTAACTAAACTAAAACCAACATCACTCGCAACTGATAAGCTGCCAAATGAGAATCTCAAATTGGCAGCAGAAGTCATCTGCTATCCTATATCAATACTGATCAACAGATCCATCACTGAACAATACATCCCAAAGATCTGGAAATATTTATATGTAATCCCCCCTACACAAAGGTGGGTCATCATTAGACCTAACTTTAAGACAATTTCCATTCTACCAATGCTTTCAAACATTTTGGAAGAATGTATCCATGCTCAGTTACTCAATCATCTACTAACAAAAAATCTACTATCCAATTCTCAACATGACTTCCTTCCTAAACATAGCACCACAACTGCATTCTTAAGCTTCACCAACACCATAAACCCAATCAAAAATGAAAGGAAACACATCTGCTCTATCTTCCAAGACGCATTTGGGATTGGTATTCCACCAAAAGCTCTTATGTGAGCTTGCCTCCCTCAACTTATCTCAGGAGGCCGTCTCCTGGTTCCCCAGCTAACTTTCTGATCGCCAACAGGCTGTGAAGTGGCAAAAAGATCTCTCTTCTCTGCTACCAGTCATTGTTGGTGTCCCATGAGGATCAATACTAGACTCACTTCTTTTCTGTATCTTTACAAACTTCACACTGCCTCCAATCTTGCACCCTCATCCAATATGCATATGACTCCACTGTCATCTGTTCAGCACCCTCTCTGCCATTGAATCCTACCTACATAACTTCCAACTCATTCTAAACCCCAACAAAGCCAAATACTCTTCCAGAACAGTCACAGTAAGCTAATAGACACAGTCGGCACTTTAGAATCATCTCTTCTAACACCACAGTAATTGAACCAATCACAGAAACAAAGCTATTAGGTGTCCCCATTTATAGCAGTCAGAAATTTGACAAACATTTGGCACGTTTTTAAAAAAGCCCACATAAAATTCAGTTCAATTTATAGAATCAAGCCACACCTTACCAACTCCTCCAGATAATCACCAGGATACACCTTCTATCCACCTTATCATATGCCAACCCATTAGTTACAAACCTCAGAAAAGCAGTCCTAAATAAGCTAGAGGCTTACTACTACAAAATCACCAAATTTGCTGCTAACCTTCCTAACGGAACCCATCAATGCGTTGGTCTACAACTAAAATGGCTAGAGCTAACTAACCTCTTATCCTTCAACCAACTTATAGTAACCCATTCTGTCATGTACCAACCTGATACAGTGTCCTGCCCTCCAAAACTGAGTACAAACCCACACTAATAGACCCCCTAAGATCCTCTAACAAGCTCCTGCAAAAAAATCACTAAATCAAACAACTTTAGAGACGCCCTTTATTCAAATAAAATCTCAAAAAATGTAACTCTATACCTCTGAATATTCTCACAACAGAAAATCCCACTGCATTCAAAAATCTACTTAAAACGCATCTAAATGACAGCTGGACATGCTCCCGCACATTCCCAGGCTAATATGCTGTATCATTTCACCATCCCCCAATTCTTTCCATTTCTGCCCTTTCCTCCTCATCTCATCCACAGTCCTAAATGTTAATGCCACAGACTCTCTTTTAATACTTAACCAAATTTTTCAAACTGTACAACTACTTTGGTAGTATCCCATTGCTGCTCTGAATTTGTTGGACTATGTGGTGATTATTTCTGTTAATCTAGTAGCTTCTTACTCATTCAGCCCTACAAGTTATTTTTTCTGGTGTTTTGTAAATAAATTGTGAGTAATGTTAACTACTGCATATTAGTTGTAGTAGTATAAGTTTTTGTTCTTGTAAAAATGTAAACAATTATAACCATCTCTGACTGTGTCCACTCAATGCTGGTTTGTATATATAACATTAAATCGTATTTCTCTTCTATGTGGAGCTTTTCTCCCCAGGCCTGTGCTGAAAAGGGGCTACTAAGCCAAGTCGGACCACCCCAGTAAACAAATGTCAAATAAATAAAAATGCAAATGAAGAAAGCCTCAGATTCTTCAACTGATACTGATGTACCAAATACACAAATGCACCCACTAAGAGTGGTACCAAATCCTGCAGCTGCCCATGATAATGAAACCAAACATATCAAAAAATGGTACATCTGTGGAGTGTAATGGATATTCAGACCATTGTAGATTCTCCGTCTCCAATTCGAACATATTCAGCTAAATATGCCAAAATGCTAGAAGGACCTGTACAGTTACAAAATCCAACCACTGAAGACCTTAAGACAGTAAGCCTTGACAACCCCTGACATTTCCAGAAAAAATATGGGAAAAATCTAACATAGGTGATAACATACCAAAACATACAGATGATGGGTTTCTTACTGGCATAAATAACTTATTAAAAGCTATTACTGCAGTATGACCCCCCCCCCCATTACCTAACTGTGCAAGAATTAAGGCCATAGTGCAAAAGGAAAATTAATGCCTATTAGTAATGCGTATTAGATGCATCTGAAACCATTTCTGGACATCCAGAAACTACAGAAGCAGTGGCAGCCACTGAGTTATCAGCTGCCTTTGTGGAAAGTTTAAGCCCAGTTCAAGAAAAATATCAAAAAAGTTTGCTTAAATTGGCCAAGTTTAGGCTTTCATTAAATTGTTAACCAAGTACAATACACTAAGAAAAGAAAAAGTAGATGTTCAGCTCCAACAGTTCTATACTGACTCACATGGATGGAGAAGGGGAAGAAGGAACTACAGAGGAAGAGGTAGATTTAGGATCTTTCAACCACAAGCCCCGGGACAATATTAACAAAATTACTATACCCCTCTGCCACCACAAACACCACAAGGAAAACCACTCTTACATCACTGTTTTAACTGTGGCCAACCTAGACAGTGGCAAAATGAATGCCCACTTTCTCTTTAACAGACAAATTCACCAAAGGTCCAAACACCACAGCATGCAGAAAGACATCCTCCCATGTGGAGCACTGACTGGCAGCTACCAGAATGGCAGCAGACTCATTAGGACAGCTGTGGACAGGAACCACAGCTATATTCCCTTGGTACAGATTGATCACGAAGGTCCTTTTGTTAATGTTAAAGTGGAAAATTCATCTCTTCCTTTTTTTTTTTGTCAATACAAGAGCAACTAGATCTAGGATTACTTCAGCAGAGGCTGAAAATCTCCCACTTTCCACCAGAACAGTTTACTGGAGTCTGAGCGTCCATAGTCCCATTAAACTATCCTGAAACAAAACCTGTTCCTATTCAAATCAGTCTACTAAAAGGACAACATACTTTTATCATTAGGAATGCTGCCCCTTTTAGGTAGAGATTTATTATGTAAATTGAGATGTATTGTCTACTGTGCACTAGATGGTGCTTTTCTTAAAATCCCAAATTAACCTTTAGGATTGTAATTATCTAACATCTGTACAGATTAAGATGCCCTTTTTGCTGTTCTGACACCAGAAAAGACTTCAGGTGCTGATGTATTGGAAGTATTAGAAGGAATTCCTCCACAGCAATGAACTACTTATGAAAATGAGGTAGGGCTTATACAGGACGCAGAACCTGTGCAAATACTGTAATCATGTGACCACCTGTGATGGTACTTCAATATCCTTTGTCAGCTGAAGCAGAGAAAATAATTGATCCTGCCATTTCTGCCTTGCTACAACAAAGCATAATAGTCCCAACTCGAAGTCCACGTAACACTCTTATTTCACCAGTCAAGGAATCACGGAAAAACACCTGCAGATCTGTTCAAGCTTTGCAAGCAGTTAATGGACTAGTAATACTTGCTTTTCTTGCCACAATACTAATATCTATCCCATCAGACTCTATAACTTTCTAAGTTATAGATATTTCTTCCGACTTCTTTTCTATCAATACACACCCAGACAAACCGTATCTGTTTGCATTTACATTATGGAGAACAAGAGTATATTTGGACTACATCACTGCAAGGATATGTTGAATCGCCTACTCTTTTCTCTAAAGAAAAGGTCTATTTTAGTTTAGTATGTACATGATTTAGTTTTAGCTTTTAAATACCCTCACAACTGCAAACAAGATGCTATCCTCATTTTAACCAAGCTAGGAGAAATGTAATTATGTACTCACCATAACAACAGATCCGTGTTATTTTTGTCTGGTTCAACATGTGGGCTGTGCCTTATGCCAAAGCTTTGGATCCCGGAGTTCTGACTCCTCCCTTATCCACTTTCCACTCTGCTGCCTGAATTACCTCCGACTGAGTCTGCTGACAGACCAAAGGTCATTACGTGTTAGAACACAAAGGGGATCTGAACCAGATGAAAAGACAACATGGAGCTACCGGTATGGTGAGTACACAACATTCATATCCACTGTTGTCTTTTTTTTATCTGATTCAACATGTGGGACAGATTCCCAAGCTACCTGACAGGTACCTGGGTGGTCTCAAGGAAAAACATTTCTGAGAATGGCAGACCAAAAGATGTGCGCATCCTGGACTGTACATCTAATTTATAGTGAGATACAAAAGTGTGAATTAATGACCAAGTTGTTGCTGCATGAATGTGACTTATAGGGACCTCACTTAGCAAAGGCTGTAGAGGTTGCCATAGCCCTTTGGCTTTGACTATACAAGCATGCCTAGTGAATCAAAGACAAAAAAAATGCAATTAACTAACCATCTCAAAAGAGTAAATTTAGAAATAGATTGACCAAACTTTTTTTTTTTTTTTGGCGAAGGATATGAACAATTACGTCTGATTTTCTGAAAGTCTTGGCATGATGGAGGTAAAGCCTGAGTTGTCTGTGCACGTCTTATGTATGTAATATATGTTCCCTTTTATTTTGAGAAATTGGGGAAGAATCTGGTAAATCCTTTTTTATACTTAAATTTTTGGAAGAAAGGGAGGATTTATGAAAGATCAGGGAGACAGCCTTGCATGAAACTGCCTGAAGGTCTGACATCGTTTGGCATAGTGATGCCAACTAAAAATACAGTCTTTCAGGACAGAAATTTTATATCTGTTGATGCTGCAGGCTCAAAGGATTTCTGAACTAAGGACTGTAGCAAAATGGGGATATCCTAGGGAGGGAATGGAATCACAAACTGGAGATCTCAATAAAAAAGTACCTTTTAAGGCGGCCTTAATTTGAGAGAAGCAATGGAAGTGTTGTTGAACTGTACATGAAAGTTTGAGATGGCTGCCAAGTGTACTTTAACTGTGGAATAACTACACCAAGACATGAAAAGTTCCAGAAGAAATTCAAAGATTTTTGGAAGTGGTGCTGAAAAGGGGTTTAAACTGTTATTCGACAGCCAGATAGAAAAGCGTTTCCACTTGCTCTTGTAAGCCTTTTTTTATAGAATTCCTTTGACAGACCTGAATGATTCATGCTACAGATGAGAAAGCTTGACATCTCTTCTCTGGCAATTGTTAGAACTGGAGAAATGAAATTAGTTTTAGGATCTGTAGGTAAAGTAGAGGCATCCTGGAGGGGTGTGTGAGGAGATCCGGGAAAGGATCCAGCACCTATGGTGGGTGAAACATACTTGTCGAGGCCAGAAGAATACAATGAGGATTACTTTGGTCTTGCAATCCAATGTTTTCTGAATGAACTTGGGGATAAGGGGAAAGGCATAAAGAAGACCTGGGGGTCAAGGATGGATTACAGCATCTCTCAGTGACTGACCCTCCACAGGGATAAGGGAAAAATAATGCCTGCATTTTTTCTTTAGGTGAGAAGCAAAGAAATCATAACAAGGTTGGCCCCAGTGACTGAAGGCTTTCGCTGCCACTGCTACACTGAGAAACCACTCATGAGACACTAATATCATTCTGCTCAACTTGTCTGCTAGGATGCTCCAGATATATGTGTTGCTACTCAAAAGCAATTCGAAGACATCATCCACTGCCAGACTCTCGTGGCTTCACAGCAAAGACGGTATGATCTGGTTACACCTTGAATGCTGATGTACCAAACTACTGACATGTTGTCTGAATGTATGGTAAACACATCCTTAGGCAGATAGATAGCCCTGAAGAGCCTGCAACGTAAGGAGAACTGCTCTTTCCAAGACACTGATGTGAACGTTGGCCTCTAATGGGAACCAGATTCCTTGGACTGTTCTCCCTTCAAAATGCCCCCCACCCCACCCAAGCAGGATGGTGTCTGTCGTCATTGTGGCTTTGAGTACTGGAGGAAAAGTCATCTTCCCAGAGTGAATCAGATGTAACCCACCACTGGATATGGGTCTTACAGATCTGCACGAGTTGAATTTTGTGGTGAATGGCTGAGTTCTCTGGGACCGCTGCACAGCTAATGTCCACTGTAGAATTCTCATGTGGTATCTGGCTAATGAGACCATTACTAGGGAAGAAGCCATTAGTCCTAGAAGTCTTAATATCAGCTGAGCTTGGGGGGTGTGGATGATTTATTACCTGAAGAGCATCTGATTTTATTGATTTGATCCGCATTGAGCATAGCTTTGCTAATTGAAGAACAGTGTCCATCTGGAAGCCTATGAATTCTAATGGATTGAGCAGGCTGTAATCTGCTCTTCTTTATGTCTACTGAAACACCCAGGATGGATGATAGTTCTAGCAGGTATGACTGGTGTATTCGAAGTAGATCCCTGGAGGTAGCAGTTCATTGGTTCATAGAAGATTCCTTAGCTAATGACTTTACAAGCCTAGCCAATATAACCTGATTTTACCCACTATATGGCCCCTAGGGCATGAGGATGGAATGGATTTGTGCCTGTCCATTGACTATCTTACAAATTAGTTGAAAGACAATCATCTATACATGGGAATACCCGGATCCCTTAAAACCTGAGAAAGACTGTTACCACTGCCATTACCTTGGTGAATACACAGGAACAACAGTGAGACCAAAAGGCAGTTCTCTGAATTGGAAGTGATAGGCTCGCTGCCAGAAATGGAGAAATCTCAGACTGCCTCTGGATCTTTGTGTGATAGCAGGCATCCTGGGAGATCTATACAGCACATCCAATCATCCTTTCTGTGAAGTAGAATGGGCTGTGTTGTGACCATCCACAATTTTGTCTGTTTTACAAAATGATTTAATCTGCTGAGATCCAAAACTGGTCTCCGGTCCCCTGCATTGTCTGGGACTAAAAAACTTGAGTAGACTCTGGATTCTAACTGGTCTTGGGTGACCAGTTAGATGACTTTTTTGACCAGCAACTTCTACTGCTGCAGATTTTAGCTGAGTGGGTGGAATGTTGGCAATCTTTTGTTTTATCCTCAGGGTTTTTAAAAAGAGAACTGTATAACCTCTGAAAATTATCCTTAGCACCCATAAATCTTGTGTCCTCTATTGCTAGGCTACAGAGTATAAGGAAAAGTGTCCCTCAACTGCCTCCAGAGTGAAACAGATGGGCAAGTGTCCATTAACACTGGAAACCTTTCTCTGTGAATGGGCCATGCAAACTTTGATTTTGCAGACTGCCTCTGCCTCTGGGGTGCTGTCCTGTGGATTTACCTCCACTTCTGTCTATGGAAGCCTGTCCCCAGAACTGTCCTGATAAAATCCTTGAGATTTTATAACTACATTTTTCTTTCTCCTCTTTGATTCCAGGGGAAGGATCTCTGAGGGGTTGAAAAACAGATTCCAATGGCAGACAAGGCCTTACCATCCTGTTCACTTCTGGTAAGTGTGTCCTTGACCTTCAGTCCAAACAAAGTGGAACCATCAAATGGGGCATTTATGAAAGATGTTCTGAAGTTTCTGCAAAGTCACAAAGCTGCATCCAGCCATGACAACACACAGTACGCCAGTACCAGCTGCATTATCTGCTGCATTGGAAAGCAGTCTCATGGATACACATTCGTAGTGAATTGCACGGTTGACAACTGCCTCTCTACGCGCTTTTGGACATCTGCTGGTAAGTTACCACGAGAGAATTTGAAAGTTTCTTTATCAAATCCCTCTGGAAACATTAAATGAGCTAATGAGCCACATAATTCAGCGCCTGAATAGATAAAGTTGCTGAACTGACTTCCTGCTATGGGGAAGAACAGAGAAACTCTCTTTGGATAGTTCCTTTTTTGAGGCTGCCGCTACCACCATAGTACTTACAGGGGGACCTTTAGCCCAGAACTTCATATCCCTTGGCACATAAAATTATACCTGTTTTTTTCTAGGAATGGGTACTACCACATCAGGCTCCTTCCAAGCTTTTTCAGTAAGGAGGTTGACTAATGGATCGGGAAAGGGGACCACCCAGGACAATGAAGGGCCAGACCCAAATGCATCGATAAACACCAACTCATTAGAAGAAGGAACTTAGGTTGACCCCCACACATTGTTTCATCAGTTCTAGAATGTCTCCAAAAGAGATGTCTTGAGGAGGGATCTTGGAGAACCTTCTCCTTCATCTAAGTCAGTATCTTGGGTGACAGACACAGGAGAGGAGTCAATAGGCTTCATTTACAAGTCCTATTCTGGGAAATGTGCCTTGGGACACCCAAATGAGACACTGGCAAGGGACTCGAGGGTTGAGTAGTCTCAAAGCCTAATGGATCCTTTTGTTCCTGCTTAACAGAATAAGAGGAGGAGGGTAAAGGCTTCAGAGGGAGTCCGGATGGATCCAAACTTTGGGAAGATACCAGACATCTTATTCAAGCTAAGGCCCCCTCCACAGCCTCAAAAACCATTTCAGCCACTGGAGCAGAAGAAGAGCCAGCCAAACTGGAAAAGTCATAAGTCCTCTTGAATCAAATGGCTGAGGGACCTGAGAAGGACCTTGGAACTGAGCCAAGGCCCAGAATGTACAGTTGTGCACACCTACCATAAATGTAGATGTTAGAGTGTCTTCACTGTTGCAGTCATGACTGTAGGGTTCTCCCTTGCCGGCAGGCAGCCCTCGGTCGGCCAGAATTCCAAAGTCTGGGTCCAGCGTCGGCTGTTCAACCATGCTCCCTGATGTCAGAGCGCCAGGAGTACAAAACTAACAGCCGACGCCATCTTCTCCAGTTTTTCTTGCCCCAGATGTCAGGAGTCCCAAAATGAAAAAGGTCCCATAACCCTTGCAAATACACCTCAGAAGAATGGTGAAAAAAGGAAACACACAAAAGTAAAAATAAGAGGGGACAGGAGGGAGGGAAACCCAGACTGCAACAGTGAAGACACTCGAACATCTACATTTATGGTAGGTGTACACAACTGTACTATGTTCATCGTGTTTCACTGTTGCAGTCATGACTGTAGGGTAGAATCCCAAAGCTGAAAGAAAGGGAGGTGGTCATAAAGAGGAAGGGACGGCTAAAAGGCCCTGCAAGACTGCAGAGGCAAAGCCTGCCCTAGACTTAGAGTAGAGAGGTAGATTGTAGTGCTTAGAAAAAGTATGCACTGAACTCCAAGTTGCAGCTTCCAAAATGTCTTTGGTAGGAACTCCCCTGAGGAAGGCTGCAGAAGTGGCAGCAGCTCTGGTGGAATGAGTCCGTATACTCCCTGGGATTTGCTTTCCATGGTGAGAATAACAAAATCTGATTCCATGACATTTAGAAATGGTGTGTTTTGAAATGGCTTTACCTTGGGAACTTAAAGCATAAGAAAAACAATTGTTCTGATTTTCTGATGTCCTTGGTTCTGTCCAGGTAAAAACATAGTTGTCTGTGTACATCCAAGGAGTGTAAGATCCTTTCCCCTTTATTTTGAGGAGCGGGGAAAAAGGTTGGCAAGTGGATAGTTTGATTTAAAGCCACTTTGGAAACCACCTTAGGCATGAAGGAAGGATGAGTCCTCAAAGATACACTGTCTTGATGAAAAATAATATAAGGTTCCACAGCCATAAGAGCTTGTAACTCTGAAACTCTCCTGGCAGAGGTTAGGGCTAACAGGATAGCTGTCTTCCAAGATAAAAACTTGATGTCAGAAGAGGCAGCAGGCTCAAAAGGAGGCAAGGTTAGTTTTTCCAAAACATAGTTGAGATCCCAAGCAGGAATGGGAGGTGATCTAGGAGGTCTTAAGTTCTTAGCTCCTCTGAGAAACTGTCTCATGAGCTGGTGGGAAAAGATGGGAGGGTCTGTATTATAATGAGCAGAAATAGCAGAGGCATGTATCTTAATGGAAGAGAAAGAGAGACCCTTATGTAAGAGATCTGTCAAGTAAAGTAAAATTAAAGTAATGTTAGGAAGAAGAGGATCAGAATCCTGAGCCTGCATCCAGGAACAAAATCTTTTCCATTTTCCTGCACAAGATTTTCTAGTGCTAGGATGTCTGGCTTCTAAAATGACATCCATAACCTGCTTGGGTAGTAAAGAAGAAATCAAAGGCCCTGGATTAACCAGGCCGCCAGGCTGAGAGTTCTGACATGAGAGTGTAGAACCTGACCCTGATGTTGGGACAGAAGGTTCGGAGAATGAGGTAAAACCCAAGGGGGCTCCAGGCATAGGTTTTTTAGAGTTGGATACCAAAACTGCTGAGGCCAATTTGGAGCCAGCAAGATTATCATCATGGGCTTGTCCTGTTTTATCTTCAATAAAACCTGTGGAAGAAGAGGAAGGGGCGGAAAGGCATATCCCGAGAAGTTCCTCCAACTGAATGACAGGGCATCCACTTTCCAAGCTTCTCTGTGGAAAGTCCTGGTGCAAAAATTCTGTAGTTGATGATTGAGATGGGATGCAGAGAGGTCTATGTGAGGACATCCCCAGACTGCTATCATCCTGAATATTTTGGTGTCCAGCATCCACTCGTGTGGATCCAAAAGGTTTCTGCTCAGACTGTCTGCCAGGAAGGTTTGTTTCCCTGGTAGAAACTGAGCTTGAAGATCCAGATTGCAAGCTACAGCTGTGTTCCATAGATCCATGGCTAGTCTGCAAAGGGGGTAGGAATGAGATCCCCCTTGCTTGTTTATGTACCACATAACTGTGGTGTTGTCTGTCCGTATTAGCAGTTGTCCTGGTTGTAAAAGATTCCTGAAGGCCAACAGAGCTTTCTGAACGGCTAACATTTCCTTTAAGTTGATATGCAGGTGCTTCTGATCCTTTGTCCAAAGGCCCTGCAGACAATTGCCCTGAAAATGGGCTCCCCAAGCATAATCCGAGGCGTCCGAGGTTAGAATCTGAGTGGCAGGAGGCAGACGGCAGAGTTTCCCTTTGTTTAGAGCACATGCCCTGGACCACCAAAGAAATTCCTTTTGAAGGCAAGGAAGGACGGAGATCAGTATGTCTAAACTGTGGCAATGCTGAGACCATACACTTTTTAGGTACCACTGTATTTTCCTCATGTGTAGTCTTGCATATGGTACGAGAAGGATGCAGGAGGCCATGTAACCCAAAGCCTGCAGGAATTTCCTTGCAGATAGTGGAGTTAAAGTTGCCAAGGTTCTGAAAGTTGAAGCCAGCTGTAATTGTTTTTTTGGATGTCAGAAATGCCATCTGGGTTGTGGTGTTTAGAAGTGCACCCAGAAAAGTTATCTGTTGTGATGGTGTCAAATTTGACTTTTTTTGTTTACAGAGAATCCCAGGAACTTGAGGAGGTTCTGTACAAATTCTAGATGCTGTCTGCCTGAATTAGACAATCGTCCAGATAAGGGTAAATTTGAATTCCCTCGAGTCTGCAGTAAGCTACTACTGGAGCCAGGCATTTGGTGAAGACCCTGGGCGCAGTAGACAATCCAAAGGGCAGCGCAGAGAATTGAAAGTGCCTCGATCTGGCCTTGAACCTGAGGTATTTTCTGCGATCCTGCCTGATGGGAATGTGTAAATATGCCTCCTTTAAATCCAAAGTTACCATCCATGCATCTTTGGGCAGCATTGGAAGTAGCTGCTGTAGAGTAAGCATCTAGAATTTTGGAATCTCTAGAAAAGACCGACAGATCCAGAATGGGTCTCCATGAGTTTTGCTTCCTTGGGACTAGAAAGAGCCTTGAGTAAAAACCTTTTCCCATCTCTGAAAGAGGAACCAGTTCTATGGCATTCATAGCCAAAAGAGCTTCCACCCGGTTTAAGGCCTGCGTCCATTGATGTTTTGGAAGGTCTGGCCATCCGCTTGGCCTTGGCAAGGTATGAAAATGGAATTTGTAACCTCTTAAAACCACATCCAAAACCCACTTGTCTTAGGTTATTTGAGTCCAATTTTGATAAAAAAAGAGAGAGTTTTCCTCCGAGAGGGGCTTCCAGGCAAGAAGTTCCTGTAGCCCAACAGAGGGAGTCATTGAGTTTGTTTCCTTTGAGTTTGTGACCTGTCCTCTCCTCCCCTAGGGGTGGAAGCAGTCCACTGTCTTGGTCTATAAGCAGCTTGTGTTTGAGGCCTCCCTCTGGAGCGTCTATATCTACCCCTCTGAGGCCCGTCTGAAGTGGGAAAGGACCAATTTTTGAAGGCCAATTCCTGCTAAATCTAGGTGGCTGTACTTATAAGAAATCTTTAACTGTTTGCATGGATTTTGCCTTATCCTCCATCTTTTTAATCACCTCTTCAGCTTTTGATCCAAACAAAACATTATGCTGAACAGGAGCATCCAATAATTTAGCCTTTACTTGTTCAGGCAAATTTTGTTCCTTTAGCCATGCATGCCTTCTAATGACTGTGCCAGAGGCCGCAGCCCTACAAGAAGCCTCCAAGGCATCAAATCCACAGTGTAAACCATGCTTCCCAACCTGTTCAGTGGCATGCAGTAAGTCATGTAATTCCTTATCTGCACAGGCAGAAATGGAAGTAAGCTTTTGTTTTAAGACAGACAAGAGAAATTGCTGGTATTTTAGCATATGAAACTGACAGTTTAAAGCCCTAATGGACAAAGTAGCAGAAGTGTACACCTTTTTGCCCCATCTTTCCAAGGATCGAGAATCCTTTTCAGTAGGAATGGGATTTTTGGCAGAAGCGGCCTTATCTCCCTTAGGACCCTGAGAAATGGTTTCAGGGTCAGCAGAAGGGTTCTTGTATAAAAACTGATGGGAATCAGGAACCCTGTAATATCTATCGGGCTTAATAGGAGCAGGAGGAAAAGAGTCCGGGGTTAAGTTAGCCTCCGAAAAGGCATCATCCACAATATCCAAAACAGGAGGAATAGCCAGGGGTCTATGTTGGGGAAGAAGAAAATCCCTCAGTCTTTTCTTGGATTCCGAATACTCCTGTCCTTCCCAGTGGAAATGTTCCCTCATTTCATGCAAAGTTTTCCCAAAAGAGAAATCCTCAGGGGGAGAAGCTGAAGGAATGGATTCTTCAGCATCAGAATCCTCATAAGGAGGGAAAGAATATTCCTGATCAGATGAAGAAACTGAGGAAACAGAAGCCTGATCAGAGGAATCATAATAAACATCCTGCCTTGGCCTTTTATCTGGAGGGGGATGTGAACCCCTAATCATAGTAAGTAAATCCTCCGCCATCTTGAGTAACTGTTTCTGTGACTTGGGAGCCGGTTCAGAAGAGGCCTGTGTTGTAGTCTTTGATTTAGAAGGAGTCTTTGCCTTTGTCTTTGGCTTTGCCTTTACTAGTAGCTGAGTAGGCCTGAAAACCCCTTCGGAAGCTGGTACCTGCAGAGCGGCTCCGGACCCATCCGAAGGAGCATTGTCCGAAGGTCCTGCAACAGAAATATTTAAAGGCCTGGTTGGCTCCTCATGAGAGTCCATTTCGGCCGTCGGTTCTGAAATGGCCGACGACAGGGGCTGCAAAAGTGCCTCACTGACAACGGCCGAACCTGAAGCTGGCTCCGCTTGTGCGCTATCATTAGATTTGGACCTCGGAGGCCTGTCTTTATCCTTGCGATGTTTGTGAACTCCGGTAGCCGGGACCGTATTCGACGACATTTTGTAGTTAAAGCGCCTACCGAAGTAATGAAAAGCAAAATCGTACCTTCGCTTAATTGTACGTTGATTGAATCTAGCACAAAACCGACAACTAGCTAAGTCGTGGTCAGGGCCTAAGCAAGGAATACAGCAAGAATGAAAATCCTTATGAGGTATTTGCTTCCCACATGAAATACAATTATTAACTTTTTCTGACATCGGAGTGGAGCAAGAAAAAAGTTTCCCCAACGGGGTACTTAGCTTTGAGTGGAGAAGAAACTCTTCGGACCGAAGTATATCAGAAAAATTCGTCAGGAGTCAGCCGACCGGCACTTGTGAACTGCTATCACCGCACGGCAAGAAAGACTGGAGAAGATGGCGTCGGCTGACAGTTTTGTACTCCTGGCGCTCTGACGTCAGGGTGCATGGTTGAACAGCCGACGCCGGGCCCAGACTTTGGGATTCTGGCCAACCGAGGGCTGCCTGCCGGCAGGGGAGAACCCTACAGTCATGACTGCAACAGTGGAACACGATGAACATCGGCAACAATAGTGTGGAAACTCTGTGTCAACTCTACCACCCGAGCCCAGACACTGCGTCTATATAATATTACCGAAAATGTTGAACGCTCAAAAAAGCGAAAATTCCGAAACTCAAACTCTGTATTGTGGGGCGCTGCTCCCTCCACACCCCCGCTAAATATATATTTCAACTCTGAGATCGCACTACAGTGAGGAAAGGGCAAACATTCCAATCTTCAATGTACTGCGATCTCAAAAACGGAACAGAGTTTTCGGTACTTTCGCTATTTTCATGTTAAACATTTTGAATTTGCAATAACGTGATATAGATCCCAAACACCGACACTAGGTCTGGGACTCTGCTGGACCAGGCAGCATCAGAGTCGAGTGAGTCAGAAAAGATGTCAAAGCCAAAGTTTCTAGCACTGTCAACTCTGACGATGGTACCACGAGAAGGCTGGATCCAATATGCACTGCTTCCAGGAATAATAGGGAGGGAACAGGAAGCTGAGAAGACTGAGCAGTCAGAAAGGAAGGGACTGATCCCGGATTCTTTCTCAGGGTCGCAGCCGGGAGGACTCCCATCTGAATTTGAGCCCTCGGAAACCTCATCAAGATTCGGCAGACTTCAAATTCCGTGAGACTTCAGTAGAACTGCCAGACATACCGTTCAACCTGGAAACAAAAATCTGGACAAGGCCCATGAAAAATAGGTACAAATCTGTACGCTGATTAATGTAAAATTTGCATACATAATTACACAACCCAACCCACTCCAATGGAATTGTGAGATACCAACTTTCAAACGCAAACTGAAGAACAGAACAAAAATATAGCACCAGAGTCCCCCTGCAGCCATTCCAATGTCCCATTACCTGGCTATTTTACCCCATTTACCATAAACACTAATGTGTGCATACTGCTTTACTTGAATGATTATTTGGATTTTATTGTTTTACATTTTATAGCACAATGCGCAAACACTAATAGATATCTGCTAAACAAAGCAATACTGTCTCACAATGAAAATAGACTTGGCATTAAACTTCTCTGCCCCTCAAACTCACACTCATTGAAACAGCACTGAAACCCACACCACATCCAAAGAAAATGCATCTGGCCAGTGGTGGATAAAGATTACCTCTTTTCAAATCAGAGGCCCCTTGCACACAAAACAACATGCATTCGTTCTTTGATACACCTTCCTGACTTTATTAAATTATATTCCTTGTATAATACAGCACACTTGTTAGACTTGAGTTTGAGCGCATTTTAAATTTATTGTTTAAACATTTTTCCAGTAGGCAATGAAACAAAATTGCATAAACCAATAATGACAAAACTGCCATTTTCAGAACATTTCCATCATAAAGGTCTACTTCCACACACAATTGCATTTCAAATTTATTGTTTGAACATTTTTTCCAGTAGGCAATGAAGCAAAATGCATGCACCAATAATGACACAACTGCCCTATTCAGAACATTTCCATGCTAACAGTCTATTTCAACACACAATATTATATAATATATATATATATATATATATATATATATATATATATATATATATACACACACACAGAATCACAGTATGTTGCACAGCTTCTTGAACTTATTTTCAATTGGGGGGGGGGGGGGGGCAAAAGGCCAAACACCAGGGAGGGACAATTTTTAAACACTGCTTGTATAATTTTGGAAAGTTGCTTGCATAAAATGTTGTGTTACCACCATGCATTTCACTGCACCGAACAAGCTCTGCACTAGAACTACAGACTGCATGGGCTTCCTGGAAAACACAGGTGACTGAGAGGTCTTAGAAGGTTAGAATTAATGGGTGACCTTATAACACTGGATAATGTATGACACAAGGGAAAAAAATTGCTGTTTCAATATTTTTTCTCATACAGTAACACACTGCTAATTGCCTCAAGAGGAAAATGAAGAATAAGAACCATGTTAGAATGGAAGAGATCAAAGGGGCTTATTTAAGAGAAGAATGACGTAGTTGTGTCTTGTGATATGTCATGTGGAGTAGAAGAAGAAAACATTTCTGTCATAGTAAAACAGCGAATGCCTGGAGAAGTAGTAGTCGTTGTTTGTCTTTTGGCTTTTCCCGTTAAGGGGTCGCCACAGCGGAACACCGGTCCGCTAATGATTGGCAGTAGATTTTTACGAAACGCCGAGGTGCCAGCTCGACGCCCAACCTTCAACGAAGGCACGCCCATTTATGCACGCATGTTTTTCAAACGCTACCCAACCGCGGGGAGAACATGCAGACTCCACACAGAAGGCACTCCCAAGCCCAGCCGAGAATGGAACGGGAGAACCTCTTGCTGTGAGGTAACAATGCTACCGCTGTACCACCGAGTGTAAAAAGGCATGAGGAGAATTCATTCTGCTCCTAATCATCTCTAAATCTGGATAAGTTGTGGCTTCAGTATTGTCATTATGCAACTGAAGAGAAAAAAAAGCTACATTACAGGGCATCCCAAGCCTTCCAGAAAGGTCTCTTCACTACAAGAGCTGAGTGAATATTCACACTGAGGCACAGTTGTTTTGTTTTCCTTGGAATATAAATTATTAATTTCTTGTAAAAATGTGTCAGGAGAGCACACACACCAACGACTGCATTGAACAAGCTCTGCAGTTACCTCTCTAAATAATTCAACACACCAACGGCTGCACCGAACAAGCTCTGCGGTTACCTCTCTAAATAATTCTGAATCCTCCTGCTGCTTAATGGCTCTGCAGGTGAAGAAATCCTGTGCACTAAAAGTAAATCCTGCATCATACGAGACAGCCTGAACAGCAGACATGGCTTTAAAAGTAAATCCTCCTGTATTCAGTCCCAGTATCATGCCTGAACGGCAGACCCAGTATTCAAACACGCGCGGCATGCTGACGTCATCATGCACGTGATGACGTCCGCTCAGAAAAGCGTGAAAATCAAAAAATAGCTTTGAAAAATCGGAAATAATGGGGTGCCACTCGGGAATCGTGGCACCCCATTATTGGGACGCCAAAACTTGGCAAAAAACAAGTTATTCGTAACGGTTGAGAGGCTTGCTGCCAGATCTGGATGAAGAAGCTACTGAAACAAGCTTCAAAGGTGCTGTCTGCAAAACTGATGAATGAAGCACAGGACTGATTGCAGCAGGAGTAAAGGGTGACTTCAGTGACAGAGTCTGGATCCAAGAAACAATCAGATCAGACTGTCTATGAACATCTGGTGCCGAACCCGCAATAACTGTGAGGTTGGGAGAACTTTTCTTGGTTCACTCCAGACAATCTTCGGACAGCTTTGATTTCTCTTCAGTTTTCTCCTTCAACAATTCTCTTTGGATCTACCCTTTCTATTTTCTTCTTGTTAGAGGGAGGAGAAGAAGTGGACGCTTTACGATCCAAGGACATTATGGAACCTGTCTGGGGGGGGAGAAGGCTTTTCAGTACAAGTTTTTCTGTATGTCCTTGAAAGGCTCTGGAGCTGAAGCTGGCACATGTAGAACAAGAAATGTGTAGGTGCAAGGGCCCCAAGAAGTATACACACTGAAAGTGTGGGTCTTGGGGGATGCGTATTTTATGCCTGCAGAAAGATTACTTTTTGAAGCTTCTGGACATGAGAGCTATCTAACTACATTGAATATAAAAGTACTACTACTATACAAAAATGTATCTAAATCTAAGATTACTATAAACGAGAATAGACACAGAAACACAGAGAGAGACAGAGAGAGAGAGACAGAGAGAGAGAGACAGAGAGAGAGAGACAGAGAGAGAGACAGAGAGAGAGACAGAGAGAGAGAGACAGAGAGAGAGACAGAGAGAGAGAGACAGAGAGAGAGAGACAGAGAGAGAGAGACAGACACACACAGAAGAAAAACTGTAGAAATATCAAAGACAACACACTCTCTCTAATACTAAGTTAAATATACAGTAAATCCTAACTTATTAAATAGTTCTATAAAGGGTGGTAGAAAAAAGCATTCATTTGTCGTGAACTATGGATGAGCTCTCAGTGCATGTGTCTGACTTTCACAAGCTGCAAATGAGATCTGAGGTAATTCAGGCAGGAGAAGGGAATTAAGGGTAGGGGAGGAGTCAGACCCCTCAGATCCAAAGTTTTGGCATCAGGTGGTGAGGTCGGATTTGGATGGATCCGACAACCTACATGTTGAATCTGACAAAAAAAAGACAACATCAGATGTAGGATTCAAAGTCAATAAGGATAAATTGCAGTTCTGAATATCATATGTTCAAGTACTTGGACATCTTATTTGAGAAGCTACAAGACACATCTTGCATTTATTCATTGCTGCAATAAAAGATGAATCACATCCAACTACATTAAAACAGTTACAAGCTTTCCTGCGGCTGACAAGTTATTGTTGACAATGGATGTCTAATTCTGCAGATGTAGTGAAACCATTACTAGAATTATTAAAGAAAGATAGCCCTGAATCTTTATTCTAGCAGGACCATTATGAACAAGCTTTGTTCAATTAAAAACCTTACTTTCAAACACTCCTGCACTTGGAATACCAGATTACTCAGAGATTTCCATTGTTCTGTTGTGAAATAGATAAAGTAGCATTAGGATTTTAGCACAATGTGCAAAATGATTGCATACTTTATCTTGATCCTGTAGCAGTAGCCCTCTCCCACTGCTTTAGGATGGTATCCGTGACAGCGCACTTGGTAGAAATTACGGTTGCTCTGACTCTCGGGCATGAGACCTACTTGGCAATTCTACATTCTGTAGAGTCATTGCTACTAAATACTAAGATGTAATACTTATCTGCTGCATGACTGTCTAAACATGAATTGTCTTTTCTTAACAGGTTCATAGGTAGGTACTAGGCTATCGGCCCAAGAGCCTACGCAAGCCTAGCCAACAAGGTTCCCTGGCTTACGCCACCCAAGAAGGTTATTTTCCTGTGCCACTGTCGAGCAGAGACACAGAAGTGATCCCCGGGGTGTATTTCCTATTTCCCATCCACTCATCAAGATTTTTCTTGAAGAGTGCTAATGAAGAACTTTGCTTGACATAGATGGGTAGCCTGTTCCAGAGTATGGGAAGTCTCTGGGATAGGAATCTATCCCTCCAGCATGTCCTGTTTATTGTGGTGACAAGGTTTAGGTCCCTAGAGCGTGTAGCTTGGAGGGATTGGGATTTCTTTAGGTGTAGCATGTCCAACAGCTCTGGGTTTGACATAGCTTTATATGTTACGCAGAAATCACCTCTGAGTAGGCGATATGCTACGGAGTAAAGCTGGAGTTTTTTGAGGCGGTCAGTGTAAGGCATTTTTTGAGTCCAGTAATCCTCTTTGTGAGGTACTTCTGTGGCCTTTCCAGCTGCTGCAGATGTCTTGTGAGGTACATTCCAAAAGGGGCGTTGTACTCTATAGTGGGTCTAAAGAATGTCGAGTAGAGGGGAATGATGACCTCTTTTTTCCTGTATGAGAACCCTTTTATGATGAGGTGTGCCACGTAGAAGGACTTCCTGACTACTGTGGCGATGTGACTATCAAAGGAGAGACTACTGTCCACCTGGGTCCCAAGGTCTCTTATCACGCATTTGGTGTTAAGCAGATTGCTGCCTATGTAGTAGTTCATGGGTACAGAGATTTTACCAAAGGGGATGACACTGCACTTTTTGGCATTGAGCTTGAGGCCATGGCTCTGACACCAGGCATCTGTCTCAGAGAGGCCCTTCTGTAGGATGTTCACATCATTTGGGGACTTGACTATGGCTCCTAGTTTGCAGTCATCTGCGAACTTCGTTAGCCAGAGGCCTTCTGTGTTAGCCTGTACTTCAGAGAAGTAGATACCAAACAGGAGTGGTCCCAGGATGGAACCCTGTGGTACTCCACTTGTCACTGGTTTGAGGTCAGATTTGGAGTCCGCAACTTTTACAGTGTGGGTTCTGTCAGTGAGCCAGTTGGCAACCCATCTTGTGATGTAGGGATTTATGTCTAGTTTATTGAGTTTAGCTATAATTCCAGAATGGGGGATGGTGTCGAAAGCCTTGGCGAGGTCAAGATAGGCTGTGTGAACCACCTTACCCTCATCTACGGCTTTGGTGACTGCCTCAAAAAAGTCGATCAGGTTCAGGAGGCATGATCTGCCTTTCACAAACCTGAACTAGGTGGGATCCAGAGTTTGGAGGTTACCAATGTCTTTAAGAGTTCCATGATGATACGTTCCATGGCTTTGCAGACCAGGCTCGTCAGGCCAATAGGTCTATAGTTCCCGGGATCAGTGGTGGCTCCCCCTTTGTGGAGTGGGATAACTGTTGCTGTGCGCCATTCAGTGGGCACAAAGCCTGATGCGAGGCTATTATTGAACATGGTGCTTAAGTGGGGAGCCAGTTCATTCTGAAGTTCGTGTAAAACGCAGCCTGGGATGTTGTCCGGTCCCATGGATGCTGTGTTTTTGGCTTTAGAGAGTGCAGCTTTCACCTGCGTGGTTGTGATTACAGGGACTCTGCATTCTTCCTGTATAGATATGGGCCCTTTAGGGGGTGGGGGGGGGGCTAAAGTTAACACTGAACCTATCTGCCAGGATGTTAGCAATATCAGTTGGTTCTGTAATTTTCGTGCCATTGTGCTGTAACTCAGGGCAGATCTGGGTGTTGCCATTGAGATTCTTGACATAGCTATAGAATGCTTTGTGGTTGTCCTTGGAATTAGTGGCGATTTTATTTTCGTAGCTAGCTATGGAGGATCTTATAAGGGATCTCAGCTTCTTACTGAGGCTGACCAGGGAGCTCCTCCACTCATGGGATTTTACTCTCTTTTGCAACAGTTTCTTCCTTCTGTTATACAGTTTGTTTAATAGCCTTTCTTTGCAGATTGTTCGATGTCCACCACTTAATCCTGCTTCATATTTCCTACAGTGGATGAAGGAGAACTCCATAATTATTGTGTTGTAGATAACTCTGTGCTTCTTGCTAGATCACACTTAAAAGAGGCTCCATTACAGAATTTCAAATTTGTCAACGGCTCCTGTGTTTGAAAAGAAAATTAACACCAACCTTTTCCATTTGTACTCAGGACAAAATTTGCTAACTGGACAGTTAAGTGGAAATGTGTCGGCTCAAATAACTGAACTTGTGGCTATTAATGAAGCCTGTAAAACTGCGAAGGACAAGTCAGTTACTATTTTCATAGACTCACATTAGGATTATGGAGTATTTCTTGACTTTGGGGCACTAGAGATAAAGAGGGTATTTGACTTCAGCAGGGATAGTTATTAAAAATGCTGTTTTTGTTCATGAACTGTTGAATGCATTACTGTTGCCAAGAGAAGTAGCGGTGGTCAAATGTGCAGCGCATAAAAATGACGATCCTTTCATTTCTAAAGGCAACAGCTTTGCAGATATGGTGGCAAGACAAGCAGCACTGTCTTATTGACAAGCAACACTGTCTTATCCTGTTCAGGTTTCATTTTTGCAGCAACTCCATGAAACTAACAATATTTCTTTACAGGACTTATCTTTTCAGAATCATAATGAGGATTCTGAATGGATGAGGTGAATACATCATGGCTGTAGCCTTTCTCCAGACTTATTTATTTTGGTACCACCCGGATGGGTGACTAGTACATCCACAAAATTTCTTAATTCAAGTTAGTTAAATCCTACCATTTACCTTTTCATTTAGGTACACATGCCCTAATAAAAGAAATTTCAAAAGAATGGCATGCATCTCAACTTTCAGAAGTCACTCAACATTTTGTTAACGCCTATTTGTTTAGAACACTGTCTCACAGACTGTGTTGGCACCCATACAAACACTGAAAAAGCAGTGAGAGATATTTTGTATTACTCAGTGAAATTTTCACTAAACTACCACAAACACAAAAGTGTAAATATGTGCTTTTTGAAGTAGATGCTTTTCCTGGATGGGTAGAAGCTTATCACTGTGCAAAGAATGATGACAATACAGTAGCTAAAAAGAACTAATACCAAAGTGTGGTGTTCCTTGCTGCATACAATCGTATCAGGGCATGCATTTTACTAGTCAGATAATAAAACATCAGAATGCAATACCATTGCCTAAACAGACCACAAGCCTCAGGGATTATAAAAGGAGCAATCAGATAGTAAAAAAAAATTAATAAGTTATGTATTCACCATAACATTCAATCTGTGTTGTCCATTTTCATTCCTCCTGAACAACTTGGACAATTGGGTTTGGATCTGTCCCTCAGATCCGACTCAGCATTTTTTTACAGCTTGTGGCCACTAGAACGTTCAAGTTCCTTCCTTACCCATAATGCTCTATCCCTTAACATACCTCAGATCTTGTTTGCTGGTTATAGTTTCAGAGGAAAAATTAGTACACTGGTAAAGAGAAACTATTATCTGGAGCTCAACTGAAGGAACATTGGTCCTTTATAACTTTCTCGTTCTTCAAGAAGTAATTAGCTAAAACAGGTAGGAGGTTGGTGGGAGGGAGTTGAGGAAGAATAAAAATGGACAACACAGCATGTTATGGTTTGTACATAACTTCATCTGATGTTGTCAATTTTCATTCATTCCTCAACAGAGTCCCCAGCTATATGAATTACCATGAGGTCTCTAAGGAAGGACATTCCTGAGCACTGTTGAGTCAAAGGCTGCTGTTCTCCTTTAGACCAGATCCAATTTGTAATGAGTAATAAAGGTATTAGGATTAGCCCAAGTTGCAGTTGCACAGCTATAGTCCATGCAAGACCTGGATAAAAATACTGATGATGTTGCCATGGACCTGCTTGAGTCGGCTCTCAAAGGTTTTCGCAAAGAAGCCCAATTTGTTATAGACAAAGGATATGCAATCAGTTTGCCATTTGTCTAAAGTTACTTTTGCAATTTATGCAAATACAAACGCAACTGCTTATGAACGTCCAACAAATGAAACATGTATTCACCTTTGTTTGTGAAATTTGGAATGAAATTGAAAGATTAATGGGATGACTGATGTTGGATTCTGACACTACCTTAGGAAGAAAGGAAGGATTGGTTCATAGTGCTACCCTATCTCTATGGAATATTAAATAAGTAGGCTTAGAAGACAAGGCTTGAAGTTCAGAAAGTCTTCGAGCAGTGGTTATAGCTACCAAGAAGATAGCTTTCCAGGTTAAAAATATTAGTTCACATTTTACTGTACCACCACTGACGATACAAAAACCAAGAAAAATAGAAGTGCCAGTACCATCCAATGAAGCAGACAACGATTGTTTTAGCGCTTTCAATCACTTTTAATATTCTGTGACCTTCCTCAGAAACAAACTTTTCTAATTGTCACTTCTTTAAATACTCTTACACAGGAAGTTACATCACCATTTGTCATAAACTTTGCAGTTAAAAACATATAAATTCATATAAATTCCAATAAATATTGTGAAAATAAATAATAAATGATGTAATAAAACTGTTTAAATTACCTGTATAGTAAAAAACATTTTAAATTTATTGTGTCATTTAATCCTGGGGGCATGTCAGCTCCCAGGTACAGTTATAATAAGCCTCTTTGCACTCTAATATATTGTTTAAATCCCCACTAAAACTAATGTTATCCACTTTATCCAACACAAAGAATTCAAACTTTTTAAATTCCCTGCACCTAATGGAATGTCTGAATAAAGCATTTGATTTATCATTTTTCTTGATAGCCAGATTATGCTCATAAATACGCCTTTTTAAGTGTCTCTTTGTCTTCCCAATATAATACTGTTTGCATGTTACACAACTTGCTGCATAGACAATATATTCACTATTACAATTGTAATAGTGTTTTGCCCAAAATGTCTCATTACATTGTCCTAAAGTAACGAAAGAAGTGTTGCTAATGTACCTACACTGTTTACAGTTATTACAGCTGTAGGTTCCCTTTTTTATTGTGCATGC
Source organism: Protopterus annectens (assembly GCF_019279795.1). Classification (NCBI taxonomy): domain Eukaryota; kingdom Metazoa; phylum Chordata; order Ceratodontiformes; family Protopteridae; genus Protopterus; species Protopterus annectens. Next base: position 1,547,461,455 of record NC_056743.1, on the reverse strand, counting down.
TCTTGATAATTTTCTAGTTGGTCCTTCTTGATGTTCTAACATACTTTTAATATTTAAGACCTTTTTATACGTGAACATGGGAGTTGGACCTACAATGTCTGCCAAATCCTTATTACCTAATATAATTTTCCAATTTTCTAAAATAGTATTCTTAATTTCCCACATTTCATCAACGATGGGAATTGGAAAACATGTTCTATATTCATTCTTGACTTCTTTTGTATTTTGTAGTTCAAATAACCCCCCTGCTTCCACCATGATGTCAATAGACTGTAATATAGGTTTGGCTACATTCTTTCTCAAAAGTGATACCTCTTTCTCTATCTGTTTGATCCATTTTTTGTCATAACCTCTTCTTTCAAATAATTTACTCAAAATGTTTCCTTCACTTACAAATGTGTCTTCCCTAGATGTCAATCTACTAAGCCTTATGTACTGTCCTTTGATGACACCTTTTTTCATGTGTGTGGGATGTAAGCTTTCACTATGTAAATACTGGTTTGCAAAACATGCTTTTCTATATATTTTGCTTGTGAAAGTCTTAAACTCATCATCAATAGTTATATTGATGTCCAGAAAATTTGTAGTTTCACCAAAATTACCAATTTTGAATTGTAAAAAAGATGTCGTATTGTTTAAATCATTTACAAATTCTTGGAATTCCAATTGATTTCCTGACCATAGAAATATCAAGTCATCTATAAACCTGTAATAAATCTTTACCTTCACAAAACTTGGATGTGTCTCTAGGTGTCTTTGCTCCCAATTTGCCATTACAATATTTGCAAAAGCGGGAGCTACCCTGGCACCCATAGCTACACCCGAAATTTGTTGATATATTTTACTGTTGAAGATGAAAAAATTATTTTCCAATATTAAATCCATCAAACTGCAGCAAGTATTAATTTTAATACTTGTTAAAGTGGTGTTTTTGTTTAAATATTCTCTCATATATTCTATTCCTGTCTGTTGGTCTATTGATGTGTAAAGACTTTTGACATCCAAAGTCCCAAAAAATACAGGTGTTCCATCCAGGGTGTGATTCCTGAGAATTTCCAATAAATGCCAGGAATCTCTCAAATAATATTTTGACTTTTGTACTATTGGATTCAATATTTTATCCAACCAAACAGAAATATTTTCGGTTTTTGCCCTCCTTGCTGCTATAATAGGTCTAAATGGTCCGGAACATCATGGTGGAAGCAGGGGGGTTATTTGAACTACAAAATACAAAAGAAGTCAAGAATGAATATAGAACATGTTTTCCAATTCCCATCGTTGATGAAATGTGGGAAATTAAGAATACTATTTTAGAAAATTGGAAAATTATATTAGGTAATAAGGATTTGGCAGACATTGTAGGTCCAACTCCCATGTTCACGTATAAAAAGGTCTTAAATATTAAAAGTATGTTAGAACATCAAGAAGGACCAACTAGAAAATTATCAAGAGCATGCACAATAAAAAAGGGAACCTACAGCTGTAATAACTGTAAACAGTGTAGGTACATTAGCAACACTTCTTTCGTTACTTTAGGACAATGTAATGAGACATTTTGGGCAAAACACTATTACAATTGTAATAGTGAATATATTGTCTATGCAGCAGGTTGTGTAACATGCAAACAGTATTATATTGGGAAGACAAAGAGACACTTAAAAAGGCGTATTTATGAGCATAATCTGGCTATCAAGAAAAATGATAAATCAAATGCTTTATTCAGACATTCCATTAGGTGCAGGGAATTTAAAAAGTTTGAATTCTTTGTGTTGGATAAAGTGGATAACATTAGTTTTAGTGGGGATTTAAACAATATATTAGAGTGCAAAGAGGCTTATTGGCAACTGTACCTGGGAGCTGACATGCCCCCAGGATTAAATGACACAATAAATTTAAAATGTTTTTTACTATACAGGTAATTTAAACAGTTTTATTACATCATTTATTATTTATTTTCACAATATTTATTGGACTTTATATGAATTTATATGTTTTTAACTGCAAAGTTTATGACAAATGGTGATGTAACTTCCTGTGTAAGAGTATTTAAAGAAGTGACAATTAGAAAAGTTTGTTTCTGAGGAAGGTCACAAAATATTAAAAGTGATTGAAAGCGCTAAAACAATCGTTGTCTGCTTCATTGGATGGTACTGGCACTTCTATTTTTATGAGTTCACATTTTCCTGCTGGTTCCATAGGAGACCGAGTTACAGTTTGCAGAACTAAATTTAAATCCCATGGTGGAGCTGGATCTTTAAAAGGTGGTCTCAGAAGAAGAGCACCCCTTAAAAAGGTCTTTCAAAGTTTTGGGGAAGCTAACATGGAATTCTTAACTCCGATATTAAAATTAGAAATAGCAGCTAGTCATACTTTAACAAGTGAGGAACTAGCCCCTTCATTAAAAACTGTAGCCAGGAACTCAAAAAACATTATGTACTGGTGCTGAAAAAGGGTCAGTGTCTTTTTGCTGTACCCAAAAAACAAATATTTTCCATTTACTACTGTAAATCTCTTTAGTGAAGCTTTACTGAAAGTTAAAAATATATGATGGACATGAGAGGACAGTCTAGGTTATCTGGCTATCAATGGAAGTGGAGAAACCATGCAGTCAGCTTTAGGCCTTGGATGCCCAAGTGAATCATGTCTGTCGAGTGAGACAGGAGATCTGGAACTAGATACAGACTCCAGGGAGGGTACACTAGATGAGGCTAAAGAAAGAGGAACCAAATCTTACAAGGCCGATAAGGGAAAATGAGGATGACTTTGCTCTTCAATCGAGATGCTTTCTGAAGATATTTGAGGATTAAGGGTACTGGGGGATAAGTGTAGAGGAGAAAGAGTGTCTCTCACTGATTCCCCCAGTGGGGGTATCAGGACAAAGAACCTGCTGCACTTGTTGTTGAGGCAAGATGCAAAGAAGTTGCAACAAGGTCAGCCCCACTGGCAGAATATCTTTTCCACAACTCATGTTGAGAGACCACTCATGAGGTAACAAAATGGACCTACTCAACTTGTGTACTATCATGTTGGATCTCCCTGGAATGTATGTTGATGTCAGAAATTGACTGAATGACATCGACCACTGCCACACTCTCAGAGCTTCTCAACACAAAGGGTAAGATCTGGTGCCTACTTGTTTGTTGATGCACCATACACTGACATTATGAATCACAATAGTTCCTGAAGGGAGAGCGTCTTGAAAGGTCTGCAACGCTAAGAGTACTGCTCTCATTTCCAGGACACTGATATGCGTGTTGGCTTCTTCAGGGGACCAGGTACCTTGGACTGTCTTTCCCAAGACTTTCTCCCCCCACCCTATCTGGGAAGTGGCCACGGTCACTATGGCTTTGGGATGGGCTAGAATGAAGGGACGGCCTTGTCAAGTCAAAGTCAGAGTCAAAGTAAACTTTATTGTCATTCAGAATTCAGAAATCACACAAGTACAACAACTGAACGAAATTCCATGTCTCTGGACTCAGTGTGCAGACAACATATAGACTATTTTCTCAGACATTTACACATATAACTGCTAGCTATTACCATGACAGGCATGCAGGTAAACAGACTAATATTGCACATAATTAGAAACTTTTAGTTATGTACTCACCATAACTTCAGATGTTTGGGATCCATCTCGCCTACATTCTGAATGATGGGTTCGGAGCCGATCCCTCGGCTCCGACTCGGCACGCTTATGCCAAAGAGCGAAGTCTCTTATTGGCTGAGCTTACTATATCCCAGGATGCACCACTACCAGTCCCCCAGATCTAGTTTGTCCGCATACATGCACACACGCATACCCTGCTTATATAACATCGTCAGATGAAACAAGATAAAAACAGTTGAGCTCAAAACCGTTCAATCTCTTCTGATCTGCAAGGCAGGGGAAGGAGGGTGGGTATCAGGAATGTAGGCGAGATGGATCCCAAACATCTGAAGTTATGGTGAGTACATAACTAAAAGATGTTATGTGATCCTATCTCGCCTACATTCTGAATGATGGGACAGCGTCCTAGCACCTGAATCCTGGGTGGCTCACTGGAAAACACTCCTGAGTACCGTGGAACCAAATGATGCTCGTCCTTTAGATGCCACATCCAATTTGTAGTGGGAAATGAAAGTGTGCGGGTTGGACCAAGTAGCCGCAGCACAAATTTCCGATATAGCGAGCTTGGAATGAAAGGCTATAGAAGTAGCCATAGCTCTGGTAGAATGAGCTTTGATAGATGATGTAAGTTGTTTATTCGAAGAAGAATAGGCCTGAATTATGCAATCTCTGATCCATTTTGAGGTTGTAGCTTTTGTGATGGTTTGGCCCAATTTATTATCTGAGAAGGACACAAACAACTGGTCTGACTTACGAAGTTGCTGAGTCCTGTCTAAATAGAAGCGTAATTGCCTGTGAACATCCAATTTATGGAGAGTGTATTCTGCTTCATTAGAGAATTTTGGAAAGAAAACTGGTAGCTCTAGAGATTGTTGAAGACAGAAACTAGAACAGACTTTTGGGACAAAGGATGGATTAGGCCTAAGTGATACTCTATCCTTGTGGAAAATCAAGTACGGTGGTTTAATAGATAGGGCTTGGAGCTCTGAGACTCTTCTTGCAGAGGTAATAGCCACTAAGAATGCCGTTTTCCAAGACAGATATTTTAATTCACATGTAGCAGCCGGTTCAAAAGGGAGAGATGTTAATGCGCGAAGCACCAAATCAAGATCCCACGGAGGTGCCGGATGAAAAACTGGTGGTCTTAACAGACTGGCACCTTTAATGAACTTTTTGCATAGTCTGCTGCTCATCAAAGGAGGATCCGTGGATTCATGGAATTTAGAGATAGCAGCTAGTTGGACTTTAATAGTTGAGACAGAAGATCCCTGATTAAACAGGGATGTTAAGAATTTCAAAACCTCTGGGACAGGAGCAGTGATAGGGTCTAAGCCCTTGAGTTGAGCCCAGATAGCAAACCTCTTCCACTTACTGAGGTACAATTTGTTAGTGGTGGGTTTGTGGGCCGAAGATAAAATGTGAACAACTTCGGGCTCTAGTGTGTGTCTTCTAACTAAAGTTGGAAGTGGAGGAGCCAAGCTGTCAATTTTAGAGATTGAAGGGACTGATGCCAATGTCCCGACTGATGGATTAGCAAATCCGGGATCAGGTCTAAGGTCCACGGATCGTCCACTGCATGCTTTTTCAGGTAAGGAAACCATATCTGACGAGGCCAGTATGGGGCAATCAGAATCATTGAAGACCCCAGTTGAGAAGCTTTTGAATAACTTTGGGAAGGAGTGGAATTGGAGGAAAGGCATAAAGTAGCCCTGTTGGCCAAGGTTGTGCTAGAGCATCCATGGCTGGTACTTCCTGATGTGGAATCAAGGAGAAGAACCTCTGGCACTTGGTGTTTTGTGGAGTTGCAAATAGGTCGCAGCACGGCGTCCCCATCTCTTGAAAACCTGGGCTGCTACTGTGCGGTTTAGAGACCATTCGTGAGGAGAGAGAATTGTCCTGCTTAATTTGTCCGCCAATACATTTGACTTTCCCGGGATGTGGGTCGCTACCAAGAAGCGGTTGGTAGCTACAGCCCATTCCCACACTCTCATGGCCTCTCTGCAAAGGGGATACGATCTGGTCCCTCCTTGTTTGTTCAGATACCAAACCACCGACATGTTGTCTGTGTGGATGGCGATGATGCCCTGAGGAATAAACTTGTGTAAGGCCTGTAGGGATAGAAGCACAGCCCTCATCTCCAACACGTTGATGTGGAGAAGAGCTTCGTCCGGAAGCCAGGAGCCCTGAACTAGCCTGCCCAGACAATGCCCCCCCCACCCTATCTGGGAGGCATCTGTCGTCAGGGTAACCACTGGAGGGGGGAGAACAAAGGGTTTTCCCTGATCCAAGTTGGATGTCTGAAGCCACCAGCGAAGGTCCCTTTTGCATATTTCCGTAATCATGATGTGATGATTGAGGGGAAGATCCTGAAAGGACCATTGAGTTGACAAGAGCCACTGAAGAATCCTCATGTGTAATCTTGCTAGAGGAACTAAAAGAACCGTGGCAGACATTGAGCCTAAAACCTGTAGGACCATCCTGGCTGGGGCTTTGGATCTCGAGATTAGAGCTTGAACTTGGCCCTGTAAAGTTCGGATCCTTTCGGCAGGAAGAAAGACGCACATCAATCTTGAGTCTATCTCTGCTCCTATAAACTTTATGCGTTGAGAGGGCAGCAAGACAGACTTTGACCAATTGAATGTAATCCCTAGGGAAACACCCAGGAAGATGGTAGCTTTGAGGTTGTCCATTAGTAGATGCCTGGTGGTGGCAGTCAGGAGCCAGTCGTCGAGATAGGGAAACACTTGGAATCCAAGACTTCTCAGGTGAGCCGTCACTACTGCCAAACACTTGGTGAACACCCTGGGGCTGTGGTGAGACCAAAGGGCAGAGCACAAAATTGGTAATGACTGACTCCCAGGCTGAAGCGCAGATACCTTCTGGACACCTGATGTATCGGTATGTGATAATAGGCGTCCTTGAGGTCTATGGAGCACATCCAAACATCCTTCTCCAACAACGGGAGAATGGATTGTAACGTGACCATTCGGAATTTGGATTTCGTGACGGATTGGTTCAGTCTGCTGAGATCCAATATTGGCCTCAGGTCCCCTGTCTTTTTTGGCACTAAAAAGAAGCTGGAGTAATTTCCTGATCCGATCTGGTCTGTGGGGACCGGTTGGATGACTCCTTTTTCTAGCAGCTTTAAAGCTTCTGCGGCTGCTATTTCCCTTTGACTGGGTGGTGGGTCCGGGATTCTCTTGGACGGTGGGGGTGAGTATGTGAATGGGATGGTGTAACCTCCGGCAATGATCCGAAGCACCCATCTGTCCTGAGTGATTGACTCCCAGGCTTTTAGGTGCTTGGCAAAACGACACCCGACTGGCTCCGGAGCAGCACAGCCGGGCAATCCCTCATGATGTGTGGGAGGCTGAAGAGCCACGAAAGGACTCGCGGTCTCCAGAATTGCGGGGCCCTCTGCCGCCTCTGGGACGGCGTCTCCCTGAAAAATTTCCCCGTCCTCTGCCTCTGGACGGCGAATCTTCCTGCTGTTGGGAGAAAAACTTGCGAGATTTGCGGAACCACATTTTCCCCCCTCCTTTAGCCTTGGGATAAGGCCGAAAGGGAGTGGAATAACGGGCACCTACGGCAGATAAAGTTTTTCCCTCTTGCTCACAGCGGGTAAGGGTGTCTTTCACCTTGGGTCCAAACAATGAGGACCCATCAAAGGGAGCGTCGGCGAAGGAAGACTTGAAGGCCTCCGCAAACTGACACAAGCGGAGCCAGGCTTGTCTACGTAGAGCCACGCCTGTGCCTGCCGCTCTACCCGCCCCTTCGGCCGCATAGGAAATGAGCCTCATGGACGAGTTAGAAATTGACGTAAGGATAGCCAACTGAGAGCTAACGGACTGGGCTAGCTGCTCAGGTAGGTTACCCGAGAGCGAATCTGACAACTCCTTGACCAGATCCCTCTGAAGCCTGGTAAAATGTGCCAAATAATTCAGAGACCTTAAGGTAAAGGCCGCTGAAGTTAGGGTGCGCTTCCCGTACCTATCCATACTCCTAGACTCCTTATTAGGAGGATGGATGGACGTTGAAGCCTCTGCCACGTCCTGTTGTGTAGCAGATGCCACCACCATGGCATCTACAGCCACGCCTTTAGTAAGGAACTCCTTCTCGGGGGGGGAGCAGATAAAAATTTATTTGGACGAGAAGGGACTGGTTCCACGGTATCTGGATGTTCCCACGCCCTCCGACAAACTAAATCCAGAAGCTCGCCGAAGGGCGGAGACACCCAGGAGGCGGAGGGCTGAGCCCCAAAGGCCTTGAGGAGCACTGACTCGTCAGCAGAGGGGGGTTTGGATATCCAGCCGCCTCGTTGTTTGAGGATCTCTAAGATGTCTGCAAATGAGACATCATCCGAGGACGACTTCGGGGACCCCTCTGCATCATCCATATCAGTGTCCGATGTAATAGACTCGGGGAGTCCACGTGCTTCCTCTTGCACGATCTCTTCCTTGGGGTTCCTCTGAAGACAACTCCGAAGAACCCTCAGGAGGAGGGGAACCCCACTGGGGGTAACCTCAGGCCTCGGGGCTCCGCTGGCTACGGACAGGGGAACTGCCAAAGACCCAGTCTCCACGCCCAGGGAAGGTGCTGGTAAAACCGGAGAGATGGTCAAGAGGACTTGGCCAAGGCACTCCTCATGGCCCTGAAAGCCGGACCCCAGAATCCTGGGAGTGTCCGGACTCGAGCCGTGATAGCCGACGGAAGTCCCGCAGCAAGCACCGAGGGGAGGCTCGGAACCGAAGCATAGGTCCCAAACATCACCCCGGGTCCAGCCGAAGAAGTCCGTGTACTAAACTTGGACCCGAAGGCCCGGGTTGGAGTAAGGGTCGGAGCCGACCCTGAGATCTCCACCGGCTCCAACAGCACCTGCTCAGCGGAGCCAAGCGGTCGGAGGAGGAATGGCAATGGGGTGGGCCAAGGTCATCGGCTCCGAAACCAGCTGGGTCGGAACCGAAACAAATTTTTGGAAGACTGGGGACTGGAACAGTCTTTGGAGCACCCTGTCTATATCAGAATCCGACATCCTCGAAGACCGAGAGGAAACAGAACGGGTTCGAAGGCCTCTCCATCGGCCCCAAAGGGCTAGGGGACCGGCTCCGAGGCGACTCGATGAGTATCGGCGCCGAAGGAATACTCACAGCAGATTCCATCGGTGCCGAGGTAGACTTCGGCGCCGAGGAGGAAGTGTCTGAGCGGGCGACCCTTGTCGGCTCCGAGAGCAGTGGAGCCGACGAAGGTGACCCGCCTCGATGCCCCAGCCATCGGCTGCGAAGCCAGAGGAGTCGATACTGGTGGCATCGAGGCAGACCGTTCCAACCTCGGCTCCGAAGTCTTTGGAGCCGAAGGAGAGGCCTGCCTAAGTTTCTTGGCAGTCGGATCCGACGGACTGGTCGGAACCGAAGCTCTTTTCTTCTTGGCCGGAGCAGGAGAGGATGCCAAGGCTTCTTCAAAGGAAGGTTTAACTAACCCCTTAAGAATCAATTTATTTTTCCTCTCCTGGAGGACCCTTGAGGAAAAAGCGTGACATACACTGCATGACTCCTGCAAGTGCTTTGCCCCGAGACAATATACACAGAGCGAATGATCGTCTGTGATAGACATTTTAAACCCGCATTTCGAACATTTTTTAAAGCCCGAAGGCCTAGGGGTTTGAGACATGATGTTACACAAATTTAGTCACTGACAGGAAAGTAAATCACTAAAGTCTTACTGATGATAAAGCTAAGCTTACAGTAATAGCTTAATGCACACACTTCCTGTAAAAAAAGAACAGGGAACTCTAAACCAACTATAAATTTACTAGAGACCCTGTAAGTAATTAAGGTTGATAGTCCGGGAAGGCCCTGGATGGAGGGGGGCCGAAAACAAACTCAACCCAATCACACACAACAATTTTACATCCAAATCGTACACAAAGTTAGCGATAGCCGTTAAAACAGCTTTTGTGAGCAAAACAGCAAAAAACTGACAGAAAAGTTAGTTAATAAAACTACTCAGCCCAGCCAGCTCGAGACCACGTCTTCGCAGGGAAGCGGCAAACGAGATCTGGGGGACTGGTAGTGGTGCATCCTGGGATATAGTAAGCTCAGCCAATAAGAGACTTCGCTCTTTGGCATAAGCGTGCCGAGTCGGAGCCGAGGGATCGGCTCCGAACCCATCATTCAGAATGTAGGCGAGATAGGATCACATAACATCACATTTTAACACTTTTTGAAGTGAACGCTTACTTGCATGAGTTAAGACATTGCATTGATCCTTGCAAAAAAAGACACATTTCACTAAGGCACTGTGAACATTAGAGTATTGCACTATGGTTAATTTATGAATTTGCAACATGTATTGCACTGAAAGAAGAGATATTTTACTGAACTGCTACTGCCCTAGATGGCCTATAAGTTACAGTCATGGTGAATGTTGCACTAAGTATTAGATGAGACTGGTAACCAGGTTAATGCACAATTTGAGACAGTTTCTGCTGACCCAGGTGGCCATCATGGAGTTTAGTGAACACTAGAGTTCAGCAGCTCGATGACATGAGGGAAATAGCTGTTCCTGAATCTCATAGTTCTGCAACGTATGCTTCGGAAGCACTCTCCAGATGACAGATGGAGGAACAGTCTGTAAGCAGGGTGAGTGCAGTTTTTAATTATTCCTCTGGCCCTGCTGAAACATCTGGATAAGCACAAGTCGTGGATAGGTGGTAAAGGTGGTCTTAATGACCCTCTCGGCTATCTTCACTACTCTCTGGAAGGATTTGTGCTCAGAGATAAAGCAGCTCCCATACCATACTACCAGGTTATTCATCAGGACGGTGCCTCTGTAAAAGGTAGTGAGGGCTGTCGAAGGGAGATTCGCTCTCCTCAGCCTTCTTAAAAAGTGCAACCTCTGGTGTGCTTTCTTGACTACGGCATTTGTATTTGTATATACGAGTTCAAAGACAAGTGCTCATTGATGTGCACTCCCAAAAACTTTGTGCTTCTCACTCTGTCCACTGTTTCCCCATTGATGGTGAGGGGAGAATGTTCCTTGCGATTTTTCTGTAGTCCACAATTATCTCTTCTGTCTTAATCTCATTTAATGCTAAGTTGTTATATCCACACCAGGTAATCAGTTATTCCACCTCATCTCTGTACACCGTTTCATTATCATTACTGATGAGGCCCACCACCGATGTGTCATCAGCAAACTTGATGATGTGATCTGTATTTTACCTGGCTGTACAATCATGTGTTAACAGGGTGAACAGCAAGGGACTTGGTAAACATCCTTGCGGGACTCCAGTGTTAAGAGTGATGCTATCTGAGGAGTTACTTCCTGTGCACACTTTCTGAGGTCTGTCTGTGAGAAAGTGAAGAATCTAGTTACAAAGTGGAGTGCTGACGCCTAGTTGGAGTAGCTTCATTACCAGATGAAGAAGGGTGACAGTGTTAAAAGCAGAGCCGAAGTCAATGAATAGTACCCTCAAGGTGCTTTTATTCTCAAGGTGTTCCAGCGATAGATGGAGTGCTAGAGAGAGATGGCATCTGTTGTAGAGTGGTTTGCTCGGTAATCAAACTGCAGAGGGTCAGATTTAAGTTTTCTATCTCATTATAGTTACATCCTACTTGATATGAAGGTGAATGGTGAAACCAGCTGCTGCATAGAGTAATGATATGGTAGCTACAGCTTGATGCTTCTAATTCACACGATCTTAATCAGGCCATTTCTAGCACCAGCGAATTAAAGTTTGGATATTTTAAATTATAAATTTCGATGTTTACAATTTTGCTGCATCTTCTATGTTTGTGCTGTTTTGTGTGTTTATGTTCAACATTCACATTTCATCATTGCACTGTACCTTTAATGTTTATGACAGGGTTTTGCAACATTGTAATTGATTGATTGTTTTTTTTTTTTTTGTAAGTGGGAGTGTGTCTATGGTAAAGTGTTTAACTTAAATGTTTCACTTTTAGTATGCTACAGTTCTGAAGATGTCTATGTTTTAGTACAGACGAAGGCATTCAATCGATGTGTTGATAAAGCTTTTCTCCAAGTCATTTTGCCACCTAGTCATTGCTTCTTGAAGTTCTATGGAAAATTAGATAAGGCTGACTCACCCTAAGAGCATGCAATTCAAATACCCTTCTTTCAGAGGTCAGAGCTAACAGTAAAACTGTTTTCCGTGTTAAGAACCTCAAGTCAGCCAGATTAGCTGGTTCAAATGGAGCAAGTGTTAGCTTCTCTAACAAAATTAAAACCCCAAGGAGACACTACCCATTTTCTTGAGGGCTTCTTAAAAAAATCCTGCCAAGAATATTTCAACATAAAACTGTATTGAAAGAGGAAGATTCATGGGCAGACATGCTGAAATAGACAACAGATAAACCTTGGTAGAGGAATAAGCAATGTCATAAGATAAGTAACTCACACAAATATTGTAAAGCCAAAGAACATCAAGTCCTGAATGGGTGCTGGTTATGTTGTTGGCACCAACTACAAAATCTTTTCCATTTGCTAATATATGATTTTCTACTAGCAGGCTTTCTTACATTCATTAGTACCTGCTGCACGTACTCATTAAACATGTACCTAAAAGGAATTAGACCCTATTATTCAGGCATTCAATTAAAGATGAATGATGTCAGGGTGTATCAAACATTCCTGTTCTTGTGTGACTACATGCAGTCTTTGAGGAAGCTTGTGGTAATTACCCCTGGCCATTTCCAAAAGAAGGAAGAAACACAGTTGACTGGGCCAGAAGGAAGTCACCACAATGATCTTGGGTGATTTCTTCTGAATGTTCAGAAGTACCCTGAATATTAGTGGAAAGGGTGGAAAAGCATACAGGAACAATCCAGAAAGCTCAAATCAGGATTGGTATCCCAGCTGTGACTCAGAGTGACAGGGCTACGAAGAAACACAGCAGAGAGGATTAATCAGATAAAATCACTTTAGCTAGCAATTCTAGGAGATTCTTTCTATGATATCCTCCTTGTGGAAGGAATAAAGACAAATTTTTAAAGTTTCAAATAGTTTATTCATTTTTTCCAGGTAGATCAGTAAATGTTCTTGTTCTAATACAGTACATTCAAGAGGTCCGTTATTATTTAATTAGATCTGAATATTCATGAAAGACTTGTGATGGTTTACCAGCTCAACAGCCTGGTGATAGTCTTGTAAAAGCAAACATTTTTCACTGATCAAGGTGTAAACCACTCAACTAGATGGACTTGCTAAAGCTCGGGCGAAAAGTGCTTTCTTAACTATAGTTCTACAGTGATAGCTCATGGTGTGAAGTCTTGTTTTCTCTGTTAAAAAAAAAAAACAAACTAAGAATGAGGTTCCACAGGCTGCTGATCTGGTAAATCCTCATGGGTCTTTCAGGAATATTCAAATAAGGGACTAACCTCTAAGCTGTGGGACTTGTTTTTCCATCACCCAGGTTTTCTCCCAATCAGCTTCCCTGGACCCTTCCACCATTGTCTGTGAGTGCCTTTGAATATCTGACCTGTTGAATTCATGAATTAGAACAACACCACCTGTTCATCTACCTACTTATAGGTTCATAGGTAGGTACTAGGCTATCTGCCCGAAGGCATTTATAAGCCTAGCCAGAATGTGTTGGCTTTCCCCGCCTCCTTAAATTAGTTCCATGTGCCTCTGTCCAGCAAAGCCACTGAAGTGATCCCCGACGTAAACTTTGTTTCCCATCCACTCGTCAAGATTTCTTACTTCACTGAATAAACTTGAACTGCAAGAAGGTGTCTTATTCTTCTCATAGGGACAGTATCAGAGAAACAGCCTTCTAAATCTAACTAAAATGATTTTATCTGGCCTAATCCTTTGCACACTAGTTATATGTCAACAGAGTGAGGCAAAAAGTAGCCTTGCATTTCTACACAGAATTTTCCCAGTAGGAAAGCAATAAGGTAAAATAGGGGTAAGACATAAAAAAGGCTTCCCTGAAAATGCCTTCACTATATCTATTACTATCCCCTTCCTTTTACCCCACCAGTGAGAGAGAGAGAGAAATTTCAGTAGCACTGCATTCTTCGATGTAGCAAACAGGCTAGCCTCAAGAGTGCACCAGTTCAAAAAGACTGCCTAAAAGAGTTTCTAATGAAATCAAAGTTCTTGATAAGGTCTTGGGTGACAAATCAAGGCGTTTGTAGCATGACTGAAGGCCATGAAATTGACTGCTACTAAGAAAATGCTCCAGGTATTTGGCTCACTCCTGTCCATAAGCTGTGTTATTCTTCAGCAACCATACAACAACCTCAGCTCTGGCTTCTCTAGTACGTAGACAGTTATGAACACAGCCATCACTGCAAGGAGGCTAAGATGAAAGATGTTTTCCGGTAGACTGCACTGGCCCTGAACCATGCCATACCTCAAGTGACTGTCATACCCCCACCCCACCACCAGACACATATCTGACATCAGGAACTGTTCTGGAAAGGAAAAAAAAAAGAAAAACTCCCATTTCCAGGCAGTGGGTTGGTATCCACCAATCAAAAGAGCACTAGATATTGAGTAAGGCCTTGAAAATCTGTCTGTGAAGCTATCAAGTGAAATGGGTGAAGCACTGGCACTTGTGGCAGCATAAGCATTGTGATTAGTGCCAAGATCTGATGGTCACAGGTTCATTTAGAATATTTTGATATATAGTTTTTTTATTTTGGCAGTGAATGCTGGGACATCCCAATGACGTACAGCAAATGAACGTCAAAGCTGTACAAAATGCTAGAAAGAACTGGACATATTGGAGGAGCACACCCCCCTTTGACTTGGCAAAGAGATTTCATGTATATAACCTGAGCAAGTGAGCAACAGATTTTAAGAATATTTGTGAGAAAAGGCAAAGGAAAGACTTATTCAGGTGTTCATGCACATCAGATGTTCCATCAATGAAAGATCTAGTGGTTTCCATGCAGCAGAACAGAAAGTCAAACTATTACCGTAGTAAATGCATAGTAATCTTACCTTGAACTTTGAATATTCAAATGCATCTCCATAGCCCAGTTCAATATCACTCTTTATCTAGAATAACTAGCAGTGCTTTGTAAGTATTGGTTCCTTGAAGCGATAACAAAGCTTCAAGACACAAGGCCAGCAAGAGCCCACTGAATTGATTTGTGACTATGCCTTTGTATTGTCATGTTCATTATGATAAACATGGCAAAAAAGGCAACATAAAACATAAATCATTTACTAGCTACAGCTCTAAGTTAGTTCAGCTAGCACTATTAAACTACAGCATTATACAGACAAAACTCTACCTGATAACTTTTCAGTTTCCTCTAACATTTTTTCCAGGTCTCTGTTTAAGTCTCCTAACATTTTTAAAATATTTTCATGCTTCTTTTCACAAGGTTCACATTCTGTCATCTAAAACAGGAGAGAAAGATATAATTAATAATATTCATAATACAACTTTATTCATTTGTTGTTCCTCTGAAACCAACTTTATTCTATTTAGGGCCATGGGAAAGTTAAAGCATATCACAGCAGGCAATGGATGCAAAGTAGGAAAAACAGTCCTAGACATGAAGCTAGCCTATGGTAGGAAGTAGAGACGTGCGTGCACACACACAGGCACGCAAACACACGCACACTAAACAAAAACACACTCTGTGGCATATCGTCTACTCAGAGGCGATCTCTGCTTAACATACAAGGACATGTCAAACCCTGAGCTGTTGGACATGCTCCACTTAAAGAAATCCCAATCCCTCAGAGCCACACGGTCTAGGGATCTAAACCTTGTCATCACAATGAACAAAACATGCTGGAGGGATAGGTTCCTGACCCAGAGACTCCCCATACTCTGAAATAGACTGCCCATACATGTCAAGCAGAGCGCCTCCTTGGCCCTCTTCAAAAGGAACCTTGACGATTGGATGGGAGATAGGAATTTCACCTAGGGGATCACGTCAGCCGCCCTGCTAGACAGGGGTCCAGGGAAGTAAATATTGTGCGAAGAAATATACAGGGAATTTTTATGGCTAGGCTTGTATAGGGCCGATAGCCTAGTACCAACCTATGAACCTATATGGCCTGTAACCGACTAGACAATTTAGAAGACACTGAGTTCTCCTAACACCACCCCTAGTGTTCAGTACAATTCTCACAGCTTGGACTAACTGCCCAGTAGGGGGTTGGCAAATTAGCACTATGGTGAGAAAACTGATTCAGAGACAGATATGGCCGTAGTGAGAAAGACCTCATTAGCAGCTCACTGCCACACCTTTGAGTTGGACACTAGCACTGTCAGACCAGACGACGTTATTGTTCTCCCTAGCAGCCCATGCATCTTGTTATCAAAGGCACCCCCTTACACACACACACACACACAAACGCAAACATTCATACGTCCATGTGCACTCACACGCACCCCCCCCACACACACACAAACACACATCAGTCATTCCCACACAGTCCCACGCATACACTAAAGAACAAATAGGCCCCCCCCACACTTGATCACACTGCTGAAAACACTAAGCCACACACCTGAATGCACAAACGAAAAACATACATATAGACACACACACATACACACACATACACACACATACACACATACACACATACACACACATACACACACACACACACACACACACACACACACATACACACACACACACACACACACACACATACACACACATACACACACACATACACACATACACACACACATACACACACATACATACATACACACACATACATACATACACACACACACACACACACACACACACACACACACACACACACACACACACACACACTCTCGATTCCCTACCTAGCCCTCTAGTTTAACCACCCAGGCAGCCATACAGCCACATGCATGCCACCACAGACATGTGCACACACCTCCAAACACGTACACCCAACACACATCCCACCCCCACATCTCTGAACTTTCTGGCACCTTGAGTACTACTCCTATAGGAATGATGGGCAACCACTGTGTTTTGAAATCAGTCATTTTTTCCTCTTGGAGTAAAATTTTACTCAGTTGAGTGATTCTCTGAATTGCTCAGCTGAAAAAATTGGGAAATGGGGAAATCTGCATTAGCATGTGGCTATATCCATGAGACCATCTTCCACACTGAGACCCCACAAGGGGAAAATCTCAGTGATACAGCAGTCTGTGAATGTGAAAGGCTTAGTAGTATGAAGTAGAAACCTTCCAAATTCTTCTACATTGTGCTGTGCCTTTCTGAATCCTAGGAAACAGCTTTAGGGTGTTACAGGAAATAACCATTTACCTAAAAAAATAAATAAATAGAAATATTCAAGCTCTGCATAAAAGGCACCCCACACAGGAACTAAAGCAAAGAACACACAGCTTTTAGACAGCAACACTAACTACTGTACCACTGCACCAAACAGATTCTCATGTAATACATACCTAAATTGGTGTCAGAACAAACAATGAGTTACAGTGTGAAAGGGTATGGAACCATTACTTCAACTTAGTACAATTATAGAAGTTCTACTTACATGTAACAATAGATGTTCAGATTTGCTCATTGCAGCATAGCCTATTGATAGTGTCTTATCAAGGAGATAGCACCCAGCCAGCTTGACAAAGCTCTAACTCCCTCCCTCACAGTCACTCTGGCTGCCGATACGCTGCACCTTTTCTGGAGGGATGTATATCAGCAACCAGAGTGTGGCAACTCTTCAACATCCAGAGCCAACAACCAAAACTCATTAATCACCATAAATATTGTTCAAACAACTGCATCAGTAACAACCATAACAAAGGAGGTTGCGTCCCATCTCCACTATCTACAAAAGGGGATGGTGCATGGGTGCACCCACTGCAGCAGTGAAAAAATAAATTAGTGAACAAATGTGAGACTTTAGAGCATAACCACATTTGTGAAATATGGCTTTATAAGAAAAAAGTAACTTAACAAAACACCAATGAACTCGATGAAAACCATCAAACTAATTAAAATAAAACAAAAACGGTAAACGTATTCAAACTTTACTGCAGTAAAAACAACATACATAAACCAACTGGTAAGTGCTTTCATTCTTAACACAGAACTTCATCAGACCAAGTTGCTGATAATTAAAACATATTTAAATAAACTACCTAACATTACATGACTACAAGTCAATGAATTAATCCATTCCTTTTCAATACAACTTTGTAGTTCTCCCTATCATTAATTTCCAGAGAACTACATGCATTTTATTTAATCTGCCAACAATATTCTTTCCAATCAAGCTCATCTTCAGCATCCCATTTCATATTAAAATTATGAACTTGATCTATAACTGAAAATGTAAAATTCACATCCTTAACATTTTTAAAATGCTTCTGGTTCACGTTTGGTTAAAGTATTACTCCCACTGCTCAAAGATGCTCATACAATCTCATATTGAACTCTAACAGTTCTACCAATATAAAAAGTGGGATAAAATCCACATAAAACTATGTACACCACATACTGTACAGTTATATTTGTTATATAATCTAATTTCATAATTCCTTCCTGTGAGTCATATTTTTTCACCAACTAAAATAGGATAGCACTAAACGTTTACCTCTATACCTTATACTTTTGGACTTGTATATTGTTAAATGATCCCAGTGTCACAATCTGATACTTAATTTTGTAACCAAGATTTGAAGAAAAGGCACCCTATTGCATATTCTGAACCGTTTTGAGCCAGGGACATAATGAGATAAAGCCCTGTCTGTGAACTACACAACTCAGGTTGAGTTATCAGCTTGTGTACTTGACAGCTAAGTAAGGAGAGCAACATGCTCATTCGGGGGAAGGGTGTGGGATCTGGATAACTACTGCCACCACTGGCAATTCAATTACTGTCAGAGGGTAGGGGCAGAGTTGAATGGTTAGGGGTTGGTGCATGGAAGATGTGGACACGGCCACTCAAGTTGGTGGCAGTACCTCTTGTCAGCTTCACAGAAAAGTGTGTGCTAGCTGATACAGGGCCATATGTAGTCTTTTTTGTGATATAAGTGCCCGCATCACTACTCAAGGGAAAGGCTCAGGGCCTTACACAAAAAACAGGTCTCATTGTCAAGTATGCTGACAAGAGTAACAAACTCCCCAGTGTTTGCCTGGATGATGGTCTCACATCATTGCCCTTGCCATGGAGAATCTACAAGGTTATTCCTTGTACCTCTAAGGAAAGAATGGGGTCAAGTCCAATTGGCTCAATGGTCCGCAGGCACAGGGGGAAAGTAAAATATGTAAATATTAACTGATATCTGAAACATCAAGAGGGCTGCTTTTACAAACTACTATGATACTGTCACACTATGAATGAAATTTGACTTTTATGGTAGGCTGGCCATTCAGACTGCTATCAGTGAATGCACATGCTACATGTGATGAGCAGTGAGATCTACATGCAGCCAGCTGGTCTTTTAACAGCTCCGCAGTGCTGAAAGGAATGATTGCTGTACTTTGCCCCATCTACTCAATGTATACATTTCAGCAACAACATAGTGAAGCAGCTCCCTAGCACCAACGCCTCTTACAGTGACAATGCTGGAAGATCAATTCAGGAATGTCTCCCTGAAATAAAGCAGCCCATTTATGACTCTATATTGCACATGAAGTTTCATATTACTTAAAAAAAAATATTATCTTCATACTGCCTAAACAACCACTATTCACCCAGGCTCACCTAGAACACTGCAGAGTGGCAAAATCTCTACTGCCTACTGCTTCAGCTAGTGACACTGGTGATTACCTAATCACATAGTAAATACCCTAAGAGAAGACTGGCCTTTTTTTTTTTTCTTCTCACATTGTGGCTGTCTAACTCACTTGTTTCAGCTGATCCAGTTTGGGACACTGCCCCATCTATTAATACACCCATTCATACATATATACACAGTGGTTGTTTTTATTTTTGTATTATAAAACTGTCAAGTTCTATATTTTTTAATCAACTGACAGTCCCTACTGTGAACACCCTCCACTCATGCCCACCATTCTGAGCTACATGTTCCTTCTCTTCCCCTAAATGAATGCACACTGCTACCAGAGACTGACTAAGTTTGACAAATGGCCATAACTAGACCATTTCCTTGGTATTCTGTGTTAGTATTTCAACACATCATCAACTTGACATCGCTTCAAGAACCGTGGCATCATTATCTTTCAGTTCAATCTGAAGGCTTATTTTGCACTCCCTTCAGGACAAGACTGCACGGCAATACTACAATAATACATATGATGAGATTCTAAAGTTACTGAGATGAAATTTGTCTTCAAGTTCTTGACATCTGCCAGTGGTGTGATCCTGTGTTTCATTTTGTGAAGGTCTTTAGGTGACTGGTTTTCAAATGAACGGTCAGAAATTTCTATATTCAAGGTACGCAGGTGACTTACTAGTTTTTTACTGAGTGGTCAAAATTTCTATATTCAATCTAGATGACCCACATCATGATATATGCACTGTCAGTATGCAAGCTCCCAAAACATGACTTTATACTATGTCCAGAAAAATCCCCTTTCATGACAGACTAGCAAACTGACACAGCCTGGTTCATAACAATTCAGACATGTTTATTTTGAAAATGTCCAGACCATCTTTCATTTCACATTCTACACCAACTGTAACCATACAACATTTTCCTGATAAATGCATCTATTTTTTCTTATTTTTATCTGCATTGCATTAATGGACCTTGAGCTCTTTTATAATGTAAAATGGCTACAGTCATTACTAAAAAAAGTGGAAGACTTAAGCATTCGAGATATTTCAACAAGGTTTACAAAAATGACTAAAATGATTCTTTATTATGCACAATAATAATGATGATGATCATCATCATATTAATGTGTAATACAAGAAGAAAACTATAACGACTTTTTAAAAAGTGTTACTTGTAAGGTACGCATTTTTTGAAAATATTGTCATAAATAGTATTTGTAGTGAATGGAGCACCATAATTACATTCCAATATCACAGAAAAGACAAAGCAGTTAAGCACTTCTACAGTGCAAGACCTGATTTTAACTGTTAAGCACCTGTGTGTGTGTGTGTGTGTGTTGGGGGTAGTATCATGAAAGTGCACAACTACGTGCACGGATATGTAACAAAAGTTCCGATTGTCTGCTTATTATCCTACTTAATGGATGAGTTACATTTCTTGCTTTCTATGTTCGGATAAACCTGATTTAAACCTGTCCTTCACATTTTTAAAATCCAGCACTGTGTTTGATTCTATAGCCTCACTAGAAAAGCTCCTCCATGCTTTAAGTCATTACATGTATTACATGCTTCTATGCGTTATTGTAAAACCTTGTGTAAGTGCTTCCTTGTATCACATCTAAAGCCCTCCTGGCACTATAAGCCAGTGCCTTATTCTTGTATACCTTCTCTTTGAAATTTGGTATTCTTTTGGACATTATTCCCTTGAGGCACATAAATAACTGTACCTAAATTCTTTCGCCTTTCTTTAATAGCACACTGTGTGCATGTTTGTGTGTATATGTGCGCACGCACATACGTACATGTACAAATGTATCCATGTGCCTGTGTGTCATATTACTTTAGATGAATCACATTTTAATGAGGATGATCTCAAAAGCTACTCTGAAGTATTATATTATTGCTGAAACTAGCCCGTGAATGAAGGAAATACTTTATTTAGGGTACACTTTTAATAGTCAATTGATAACTCATTGACTTTTGTGTCACTCATTAGAACTAGTCAACTTCTGTTTCATCAGACAGTTTTCCTGTTGTAACTCTAAAGATCACAGAACTATAGGGTAAGGGAGTTTTCCCCTTAAAATCTGAAGGTAAACATTTCAGAGTTAGCATATTTAGAGTAAACATAAGGGCAGAAATGATTAGCCCTTATTTACGATGGGGGCATTTTAGGCTGCTGTTCAGTCTCTTCTCAGTGTGTTAGCATACCTCTCAATTTCTGAATATTAAAAATTACAGGAGGAGGTCAAAAAAAGGAAGACTTTCTTTTTTTTAATATAGAAGGCTTTACGATACCAGACTAAGTTAATGACAATGCATCTGTGAAAAGAGTTAGTTTGGTTATTTGAAGAAAAAAATCTTCTCTTTCCTGTAATTTAATTCAATTATGGTGTTATTTCTCTTCCAGCAATACAGTTCCAGTATGGTTAAAGGGGTGTTCAATCTTTCTGGTTTGGATACCATATTCCAAGCCTGATATTCCAAGGACTGCAATTTTTTCTGTCCTTGAAATATAAACAGGTGTCCATACAAAGCAGATGAATGTTGAATAACGGTAATATGGCCCACTGAGCTTTGCCACAAATAACATGTGGCCCCAAGTAAAAAAAAAAATGGAAACCCCTTAGTTACCAGAAACCAGCCTGCACTTTTTAAAACTTTTAAATTTCTTGCCTTGGAATCTGCCTGCCCAACTTATTTGAGTACTTCTCTCACGCTATAGCACAGGAGTATGTTTCCAGCTGCATGACATACCCTAGATAAAGGGAAATTGCTATTTTTTTTTCCTTTCAGTTACTGCCCACAGTCTTAAGCAATTAGTCCTCAGTCTTGCTGATGATAATGTGCATAGTGTGGTGGAGCCTTTCTCCATTGCTTTTGCTGCAGATCAGAGGAGAAACTGTACTGATGCACATAGGTGGCCACATTTTTGGATAGTGATCCACTTGCTAGAGACATTTTTCTGCAACATGTAGCTACTAATTTGTCATGCTTAATAATTATGATTTTGAAGTTGATATGTACAACATAACAAATTCAAGAGGCATAAATCCATCTATCCCTTGTTGACTCTGTTAGTCCCACTATGCTAGCAGCCAGTTTTCACTGGAGACCCAAGATGGTATTAATACTATCACATGTAGTGCAAATATAAGTGCAAAAGTAGAATGCACAAAGACATCTAGGTCTCAGTAAAAAGAAAAAAATCTGTAACAGCACAAATTTAAGAACAGGAGATTGCTCCTATGTTGGTACAATGCTGAATTTTAATGACAGATAGCAGAAACTATAAAAGCAAAAGACTTCTGAGCAAATACAGCATACTTCTACAATGAGGATATACACCTCTTCCCACTGCAGACACTGGTGAATAACAGGTGCAATCTGCATGTCTCTTACAAGTTCTCTTCAAAGTGTACGATACATCTCATGGTTTACACAGAAAAATGTGACAATTCCGGAAGATTGTGGAAGAGTTCTGTCAGTATTTGAAGGACTACAACATGGCAGCCTTAGAAAAAATGCAGTTTAGTTACTTACTTTGTTGACGATTCACAATTCCTGGGAATAGGTTAGAGCAGTTCCAAGAACAATGGAAATATGGGTAATCCAGACAAAAAAACATAAACCAGGTTCTGCAAGTTGTGCAAGATGCCACTGACTTACTCTGCTGTCATTTTCAATACCTAGACATTAAAAAAAAAAACTTCTTTATGCCTAGCATAACACATGGAAAGGGGGCTTGAAATGGATTCGGGGAACCAGAGGACTAAGCAAAATAAGATAATGTTAGTACAGAGGAACTCATAATGGCCATTTTGTGGTAAAACACATTAAAAATTTATTTTTATTTTATTTTACATTTGTTGACCGGGCTAGTCTAGCTAGATATATTTCCATTTTCAGTAGAGGCCCGGGGAGAAAAGCTCCACATAAACATAAGCAATTAGAACATAAACAATTAGACATATTGTTAATAAACACATTGAATAAAAATAAGAAAAAAAAGTAGTAATAAAAGAAATAGTAATAATAATAAAGCCTGGTGATAAAGTTAACAAAACTAAGGCACACCGTCAAAAAGTCATGACTAGAGTTAGGTCAGTTTCAAAACTTTTAACATAATTAAAACAATCTATGCCATAAGGCTCCTACTATAATAGGAAAAAAGGAAAAGTACAAGTGGATAGAGAAGGAGAAACGTGTACGATAGAGAGAGAGGGATGAGACAGTGGTCTAGAAATGGGAGAAGAAAATGAAAAAAAGACAAACAAGAGGATATTGGAGAGGTAAGAGAAATGGGTCAGAGCATAGAAGGAATAAAAGGGAAAAGAAAGGTAATTATTAGGTCTTCAGCACAAGATAGGGTAAAAAGGTCAGGAGAGGGTGGGAGAGAAGTCAGTCAGGTGTATTACATGAGCAAAGCCAGTGGTTTTGGAAGTACAGTTTGATTTGTTGTTTGAAGAGAGGTAGGGATGTGATTAGAGTTATTTCCCTAGGTAGCAAATTCCATACTCGGCCTACAGTATTAGTGAATAAAGAGTCACCAGCTAAGTTGTGAGCTTTTATTGGTTTGGTCAAGAGTTTAGAAGAGGAGCGAAGGGAGGCAAGATTGTTATAAGGGAGTAAGAGCTGTGATAGAATAGGGGTGTTATCAGGTTGGTACAGAATTTTATGGGCAATAGTAAGTTGTGAGATTATAAATTGATTTTTTTAGTTCTAGCCAGCCTAGAAGTTTCAAATTAAGGCAGTGATGGGTTTTGAAAGGGTTACCAGTGGCAAAGCGGGCAATGCTATTATAGCAAGTTGCAAGTTTGTTTAGGTTAGTTTTCTTGAGGTTAGTGAAGATAGAAGAGGCATAAAAGAGAGTGGATATGAGATGGGAGTGGGCAACAGTAGCTCTAGCAGATGGGGTGAGAAAAGGTTTAATACGGTATAGGGATCCAATCTTTCTGTTTACTGATTTGATGGTGTTGTTGATGTGTTGATCAAAAGAGAGATTATTATCAATAGTTATGCCAAGCAGTTTAGTTGTTGAGTCAGGAGAGATGACTGTGTTGTTGTTTGACAGGATAGTGAAATGTAAAGGAGATGTACGAGTGGTGGGGGTGAAGAGGAGGAGTTTAGTTTTTTTAGCATTAAGGAGGAGGTATTGTCTAGTAAACCAAGTTTCTACTGTGTTGAAGATATTTTGGGTTAGTGAGATTAGGTTAGATGAGGAGGATGCTGAACAAATAATAGTGGAGTCGTCAGCGTATTGAACGCAGGTGGCTTGAGGAATTACAGAGTGGAGATCATTGATAAAGAAGGAGAAGAGAAGTGGGCCAAGAATAGAGCCCTGAGGGACTCCAATAGAAATGGGCAGTAAGGAGGAGATGTGGTTGTCCCAAAGAACGGCTTGTTGTCTGTTGCTGAGATATGAACTAAACCATTTTATAGTAAGTTTATCAAATGACAGGGATTCAAGAATAGTAATTAAAGCAGAGTGGTTAACCATGTCAAAAGCTTTTGAGAGGTCAATGAATAGAGCAGAAGAGAAAAGGTTATTATTGCGATTGTTGTTGACAGTATCAACAAAGGAAAGGAGGACAGTGGTGGTGCTGTGGTAGGGTCTAAAGCCATGTTGACAGTTAGCTATAATATTGTGTAGGGAGAGATACTGTACAAGTTGCTGATGAATACATTTCTCCATAGTCTTTGCTAAAGGTGAGAGAAGTGCAATTGGTCTAAAGTTAGAGAAGTCAATCGAGTTACCGCCTTTGTGTAGAGGGATAATATGAGAGACTTTCCAGATGTCAGGGATGGTTCCCTCTTGGATGGTCCTATTTATAAGTATAGTTATTGGGTATGCAATTTCTTTGGCTGCCTTTTGCAGAAAAAGGGAAGGGAGCTTGTCGGCAGAGGGGGTGCAGGGTTTCAGTTTGGAGATAAGTCTAAAGCTGAAAGAGGTAGAGATAGGTTGTAGAGAGAAGTTGTAAGAAGAGTCTACTAGATTATTTGGAGGGTAGAAGTTATTAGTGTTCAGTTGACTAGCAAGAGATTGAATGGTTTCAGTAAAGAAAGAGTTAAAAGCATTTGCAGTTTGGTGAGGGGTGTCTGAGTCAGCGTTTAGTGGGGAGGGAGTTTTGGCAGTTCCTGGTGATAGGAGTCTATTGATTGAGGACCAGAATTGTTTTGGTTTGTTATAATGGGTTTCTTGTAGTTCACAGTAAAACTTTCTTTTGTCATTTATTATAGCTTTTTTGGTTAGGTTTCTAAGTTGGCGAAAATGAAGGAAATCAGAGCTAATTCTATGGCATCTCCATTTGGCCCAAACCTTGTTTTTAAAGAGGATTAGTTTCTTAGTTTCATTTGAGAGCCATGGGGCTGAATTTGATCTCATTCTAATGGTTCGCTCAGGAGCATGTTTATTCAAAATAGAAAGAAAAGTGGAATTAAAGAATAATACTGCTTCGTTCAGTGGTATTATTTTTAAGGGGTTCCAGTTACAAGCTCTGAGTTCGTTTTGAAATAGGTCAGTATTAAAGTGTTTGGTAGAACGAATATTTCTTATATTAGGGAGGTGTAGATAGTTTTCTCTCTTGTAATATAGGTTAAGCAATGATCACTGAGATCATCAGGCATAGTTCCTACTTTATATGTGATGTTAACTTTGTTTATGAGTAAGTATCCAGTCTAAAATAGTCTGTTTTTTACTTTGTTTATTAAGCCTTGTAGTAGAGGTAATGGTTTGGGTGAAACCATTTAGGTTAATGTGAGAAGTGGGATTGTCAGAGTTAATAGTATTCCAGTCTATATTAAAGTCACCAAGAATTATAGTTTCTTGGGGGTAGTTAATGGAAACCCAACTAAGAAAGGCTTCTAAGATAGGTATATTGTTGCAGAGTGGTATGTACATACAGATGATGTAAAGGGCTTTCTTTGCATTTAGTTGGAGTTTAGTGATGATGGCTTCCACTTTACTGTCTTGGGTTGGACAGGCTGAAAGGGTAGAGATGTTGAGATGATTCTTAAACAGAATCGCTCAAGAGTATGGTTGCAGATTGTGCAATAACTTTATGAAGAAACTCAGGAAATCTCACTGGCAGAGTTTTCAGGTGTCCTTGTTTTCACAGAATGTCTCTATTTTGCATCATATTTTCTGTCTGTTCCTCATGTTTGTGTTTTTTTTTTTTTGGACAACTGCTGAGGACTGCAATCATTAAATAATGAAAGGCATTTGAGTTTCAGCCTTCATATTCTTAAGTATGCAAATACAATACTTACAATATTTCTCTAATTTGATCCTTATTATTTTTTACTCTGTCCCTGATTCTTGCTGTTAGCAGGTTTTATTTCTTTGTCTTAGAATCAAAGGAAAGAAAAACCCAGCCACCTCAGAAAATTGCGGAAAGACTTCCTCTTTGTCTTTCCGCAAGACAATCTGCAACCATACTCGAGTACTATATGGCATAAAAATGGTTAAAAACTCCAAAGGGCTATCTGAGGGCAGAAGTCTGAGTAATCAGGGCTGGTGTTAGCATTTTGGGGGCCCCCAGCAAATGTCAAGTTGGGGGCATCCTTGGCACTTCCAGTCTAAGTATCACCCTATCCCTGCCACACAGACTGACCTGTAGCTACCATGCTCTTACATTACAACAGGCCTATGTACTACACTATGTTAGCCCAACTCACAAAGGGACATTTAGAGTTACTGGCATTTAGTTGCAGCAATGATGCACTGCACCAACTGTATGTACAGGTCTGGACTTAGGTGAAATGGCACCCTAGGCCTACAGACTACACACACAGAACCTCTGGTCTTCCCCTCTGTTTTGAACCTCTGGTCTTCCCCTCTGTTTTATCCCTATCTGTGGCTCCACAAACTATGCACATTATTTTTTTTCTTAATATCTCACATTTTGCCTTACATTTCTTAGCTTTTTCAAGAAGCCATAACTTTCTATATGCTCTGAAGTGCATTTAAAAGTTTTTTTACACTACGTTTTCATCCAATGATAGCTTGAAAAGAAATTATTATTAAAGAAAGAAATTCAGTCTAGCTGTCCCGCTTTAGCTTTCCCTGCATCCTTAAACCACACTTTTCTTGTCCAAGACAGCACAGTAATAACCATTTAGGAAATAACAATAACAAACCAGGGCTAAAGAAACCATAGGGTTACAGGTGCTCTGGGGTGCATTTTAGAGCATTTCCCAGCCTTTTAATCCAATGGTGGACTAAACAAAAATCATGAATAAGAAAAGACTTTCAGTCTTATTTTTTTTCTTTCAAGAAAGACATAAGCTATGCCCAAGGCTTAATGTTTAAAGCTGACAAAAATAGTACCTCACAATAAACTGACAAGGTAATTGTGAGGATACACATGGGAATACTTCCTGACTCCCTGCCCCCTCAAAAAAAAAAAAAAAAGAATGACAGTCACTGCCTATGCATCTGTCTGGTGTTAGACTGGGATGAAAACCAAGGTTCAAACTGCCACAGTCATGTAGTTCAAGTGACTGCTGACATGCATATAACACAGCATGCCTCCTCACTCTTCACCCCTCGCCCCTAACCACCAAAATCACTTGTATATGTGCCTGATGTGTGATTGTGAGAAAAGTGAAAAAAATAATGATGACAGTAATGTTCGTTGCTTCTAGACAGTACAGTGTCCCTACACAACTATAGTAACTTTCTCTGTATGCCTCTGAGGTCTGTGAGATAAGTAAAAGAAACAGTGTCTTCAACCCAAACACAAACTATAATGACCTCCTGTACACACATCTAAGGTTTGACTCTGAAAAAAATTATAGAAGTAATAACCACACAATCCTCACCCCCACACATATAACCTACAGTAGCTTTCTGTATACACAGACTTGAGCAGGGCTGTTTTTAGAATGAATACGTTTGACAGCAGAGGCCATTTAACAGGGTCTTATCACAGCCCTGTTCAGGTTATAGAGTGTAATCAAAATTAATAATTGTTTTTCTCCCCACTCTTCCCCAACCAGCAACAGCTTTTGTAGGCCCCCCACATAGTCAAGGATGATAAAGGGAGCCCCGTTTCCATTTATTGAGCCTGAGGAGTGGGAGGCCATCAGACGCCTAGAAGATCTAAGTGTTTGAATGATCTGCGATGTATTTTATGCCTTACTTTTGAAATATAATTACTTGTTAGCTGCATTTTTTTACTGATACCCAGAAGAATCATGTATGTGTCCTGGCATTTGTGGATGTGTTCACAGATAAAAATAGAGATATTTTTTATCAATACACACACGTGCACACACACTAGCAATAACAAGTTTGTACTTATTTCAGCAAATAGCAATACACTGCATAACACTGGCACTGCCACACTATATTAATGATTGCTGTTTAGCAGTTGTCAAATAGCAACAGGGGGCAAGTCATTTTTATTTACCTAACTGATGAGCAATGTATACTTGTCATTGTCCCTGATTTTACAGACCTTCCATGATTTTGCTCTCCCCCCTTAAAGAGTTTGATTTGTCAGGAAATCATTCAGGATTAAAGACAGTGAATCAGGACATCAAAGTTTTATACTAATTATAGTTCAATACATGCATATCGATGCAACTGGTGTTATTCTATTAAGTTTTTAAATGAATTATATTTAAAACATGTTCCCAATTTTGAGCCTTTATTCTGTTTTATTCTGCTATTATTTTTGGTATTGTGGTGAATTCTTCAGCAAAGAAGGTGAGAGTAATAGTATCTGGTGTTTTACCATATTTCTAAAACTTCCTGACAGAGAAAACCATCCCTGATGATTGGAAGCATCAGCTCTTCTTAAAATCCTAGGTTTACACTGAGATCAGTCACTCTGGGCTGCTGATCACTTTAATGCTTACCTTCCTCATTTTTTTATTATCAGCTTCATCCTAGCAGTGTCATATCACAGCCATGTCCAGGTTAAAAAGCATAATCTGGAAATTAATATTTTTTTTCTCCTCATTCTTCCCCAAACAGCAACAGCTTTTGCGGGGCTCTCACACGGTCACGAGTATTGCTGGTACCTAAAGCTAGCTATGTTTTTAGTTTTAGTGGAATGTCCAGCAGCAGGGTTTAATTAAGCCAGAAGCACCATGTCAGTGGTAAAATATTTAATGGAACTGCAAGCCTTGTAACTTGATAAAACATTGTTACTATAACCAAAGATATTTTTGAATTTTAAAGGAGAGACATAAAATTTATTGCCCACCTGGTTTAGTAAGTATACAAGATTGCTGTATTAGGATTGGTTTGTTTGACAGACATGTTACAAAATATCAAGGTAACTGTTGTGGTTAGGGGCCCCCCCAAGAACAGGGGACCCCCAACGACCTTAGGGTTCGCTGGTGCCTAAAGCCGGCTATGTGAGTCATAGTACTATATCTAAATTATAGCATCTTACAGGGGTTAGCATTTAGCACAGAGAAAAGGAAATAGTCAAAGCATCTAATTTGTTCATTTGTATGCTATCATGATTCCTTTTATATTTGTTGAGATTAAAAGTGGCATTTTCAGCTTTCAGTTTCTGACTGCCTCTCAGAATTTCAGAGCCTGTTAGTGGATCACTCAGATGATTTCCAGCATGTGAAATTTGTTATAATTATAATACAATATTATGTTTTACGTTATCCTCTTTGCATACCTCTCAAGTGTACCTCATTATGAGGAATGTACCTCATTTGGGGTCTTAAAAAGTTCATGTTCCTCGAAGTTCCTCATTGAAAGACTCTGTCACACATTCAGTGTTAGGAATTTTTAAGTGAAATTCATGGTAAATAGAAATTAATCATATTAATTAATTAAAAGATCTTCTTTATAAGTAAAACCAGCATATTTTAATCATCCTATGACCTTCCTAGTTGAAGTTGTTAGTAAGTCATTAGTATTTGTTCCACATTTTGCCCATTTGTTCCACATTATGAGGGTTAGTGTTCCTCATTTTGGAGATAGAAGGTTGAGACCTATGCCTCTTTGAACGTCACTGTATCGATAAAACTATGGTTGTTGACGTCTCAACTGTCCCCGATTTTTATTTGCCCCCGTTCTATTTTTTTTTTTCAAGATGCTCACTTGAAGATTACAGCCAGTCAGTAATGTGGAACATTTTTCATACGTCTTATTGTTAAGAAAATGCAAGTTCACACAAAGTCTGTTATTGTGCGAAGTGAAGTGACAGAATTCCAAACTTCCGATTAACCATCATATTGGCCTTTAATACCATATTAGAGGATCAGAATGAGGGTCACTTTTTTAGAATCTTAGGTCTTCACACTATAGTCACTAATAAGCTATCATTTGTATATATTTACTTTTAATTTACGAACTTTTTAACTAGTCCGATTTTAATAAAGAAAGCAAAACCAACTTTATGGGAAAAGTCTCAACAATGTCGCGCCTAAATCATAACAAATTATAGGTACCTTTGCTTTTATATGAATTGCCTCCACCGTCAGATTTTCTGGCCTACGAAGACAAAACGTTTTTGTACTGTACTAATAGATTTTGACACTTCGGCAGCCAGATGGTTAACTTACTCTTCTTAGCTTTAGCCACTCATATAAAATATGAACTCGGACAGTGAAAAACAAAAACTGGTAGTCTATGTACCGTTAAAACGTTTCAACTATGGCGTTGCTGAATTGAAGGGTACGTCTAATATCGTGGGTTGACAAAATGGCGCTAAGGGAATCGTTGTGACTTTCCCGAAACCACAAGCAGCTTGCGGGACACGCCCAAGTCCAGTTGGTGCACTTATATCTCTGTCTTCATCCTAAACGTAAGTAGGCACCTGGTATGACGTGGGCGTGTCAGTGTCCAAACACAATTAAAATTAAACGTTTTTGTTGTTTACAAATTACAAAATGTAAAAATAAATAAAAATAAAGTTTATATTTTTATTTTTGAATTTCGTGATTGGGCAGTCAACAGGAGTATCATTTCCGTGTATTATGGACTTTTTTTTTTGAGAGTCATGCTTGCAGCAACATGTCTACCATACCTCTCAACCTCTTACTGCCAGAATCTTCAAGACAGAGGCTAAAATAATGGGAGACAAAGGTCCAGAAACAAAGACACATTTAAAATATTGCTCTTACAAACTTAGAGAGTTGCTAGAATAACAGGACTTGTGTTAACATACATTTTCTGAACAATATGAAGTCTGAAACTGAAATGTATATTATTATTTATTGATTTCAGTCCTCTGTGATTTGCCAGAAAAAAAAACACACATTTTATGAAGAACAAAGCAAAAATACCAGGCAAAAATCTGTACATTCTGTGAATATCTGGACAGTTGAGAAGTATGATGTTGAGGCTTTAAAGAAATTACATTCGGGGATGGCTTCATAGGTTCATACTAGGCTATCTGCCCAAGGGCATTTATAAGCCTAGCCCATAGTTATGTGGCTTTCACCACCCCTTTAGTTTGAATAAAAACTATGCCTATCATTTTTCTGTGCCTCTGTCAAGCAGTGACACTGAAGTAATCCCTGGGGTATATCTGCGATCTCCCATCCATTGGTCAAGATTCCTCTTGAACAAGGCCAGCGAGGTGCTCTGCCTCACATGTACCGGGATTTTGTTCCACAGCATAGGGAGTCTCTGGGTAATGAATCTGTCCCTCCAGCACGTTCTATTTATAACCGTGTCAAGGTTTAAGTCTCCCGCCCTTGTGGTTCTGAGGGATCTAGATTTTTTGAGGTGAAGCATATTCATCAAATCTGGGTTTGACATGGCCTTATATGTCAGGCACAGGTCACCTCTGAGCAAGCGGTATGAGACTGAATAGAGCTGGAGTTCTTTCAGTCGGGCAGCATAAGACATATTTTTGAGACCCTTTATCCTTTTGGTGAGGAACTTTTGGGGCCTTTCAAGCTGCAGCAGGTGTCTGGTCAGATACATTCCGAACGGGGCATTGTACTCAATCATAGGTCTAATGAGTGATGAGTACAGGGGGACGATGACCTCCCTTGATCTAGATGTGAATCCCTTCATGATCAGGTGGGCGATATAGAAGGTTTTCCTAACTACTTTAGCAACATGAGTGTCAAACAGAAGGCTACTGTCAACTTGGGTCCCCAGATCCCTGATGACTTTTTCTGTGCTCAGTGGATTGCCACCTATATGGTAGCTAGGGGTAACCTTGTTTTTCCCGAAGGGTATGACTATGCATTTTTGGCGTTTAACTTCAGGCCATGGCTCTGGCACCAGTTATCCGTTTCTGTGAGGCCCTTCTGGAGGATATCTGTGTCAGATGTGTTTTCCACTATGGCCCAGTTTGCAGTCATCTGCAAACTTTGTCAGCCATAACCCTCCTGTGTTTGCTTGTACTTCAGAAAAGTAGATGCCGAACAAGAGTGGACCCAGGACTGAGCCCTGTGGGACACCACTTGTGACAGGCTTTGAGTCTGACATGGCTCCAGCAACTCTGACCCTGTGGGTTCTGTCACTTAGCCAGTTTGCAACCCATCTTGTGATGTATGGGTTTACATTCAAGCTGATGAGTTTTTCGATGATACCTGAGTGGGGTATTGTGTCAAGGCCTTTGCCAGGTCGAGGTAGGCTGTATGGACTGCCTTTCCTCATCAATGGCCTTGGTGACTGTCTCAAAAAGTCAACCAAGTTTAAGAGGCAGGATCTGCCTTTGACAAAGCCAAACTGGGTTGGATCCAAAGTCTGCAAGTTCCCTATGTCTTTATTTATGAGTTCCATTATGATCCTCTCCATGGCTTTGCAGATAAGGCTTGTCAAGCTAATGGGGCGGTAATTTCCAGGGTCTGTGGAGGCACCGCCCTTATGAAGTGGGACCACAGTCGCCATGCGCCACTCCTTGGGTATGTATCCTGAGGTGAGGCTAAGATTAAACAGCTGTCCTAACTGTGGGTTTAATTCCTCGTTGAGTTCATGAAGCACACAGCCGGGGACACCATCCGGTCCCATGGATGCTGTGTTTTTTGCCTTAGTGAGGGCAGTTCTCACCTGGGCGTTGGAGATGTTTGGGGGGCTACAATCCTCTGGAATAGATATCTCTCCTTTTGTGGGGAGAAGTTTGCACTGAACCTGTCAGCCAGTATGTTAGCAATGTGTGTAGGTTCAGTAATTTTCACATCATTTTGAACTAATTCTGAGCATATCTGGGAGTTTCCTCCTAGGTTTCTAACATAGCTAAAGAAGGCCTTATGATTGTCTTTAGAGTCCTTGGCGATTTTTCTCTCAAAATTTGCCTTGGATGATTTTATGAGAGCTCTTAGTTTTTCACTTATAATGATCAAAGGTGTCTTACCTTTCAAGGATTTTGCTCTATCTTGTAGTAGCTTCCTCCTTTTGTTGTAGAGCTTGTTTATGGCTGGGGTCCACCAGACTGGACGCTTGCCTTTGGTACAGAGAGTCTTAGTTTTGTTTGGGATTGCCTGATCCATGCAGTCCTGTAGGTGCTGGTAGAAAGCATTTGTAAGTGATTCAGCGGTTTGAGTAATGTTTACCACTGGCTCAGGGGCCTTAAAGGAGACCACACTAGTTTTTAGAAGTGTGAAATCGGCTTTTGAGAAGTTTTTCACTGTGGTCTTTTTGTTTCAGGTGGGGCGGGATGAGGACCTCCAGTGAGATTAGTTTATGATCTGATCTCACCAGTGAGGGGTATACTTCGGTGTTGAACATTTTGATCCCATGTTCGTGATGATGAGATCAAGTATGTTTTCTCCTCTTGTGGGGATGGTGACTAGTTGTTCCATGGCATTTGAGTTTATGAACTCCAGGAATCTTTGGGTTAGAGTGTTCGGGCTTGAGTAGTGTTCCCAGTCTATATTAGGGTAGTTGAAGTCACCTAGTATGATGGTGTTTGGAGATACATTTATCCCCTCCAATGTTTTCAGGAAGGCCATGTGAGGTTCCTGAGTTTGAGAGGGTGGCCTGTAACATGCTACAAATTGCAGAGCAGTCTTGCCTATGGTTAATTGCACCTGGATGGTCTCCGATGCATCGTGCGTTGCCACCAACCTTGAGGTGTGGGTGTCCTTTATGAATATAGACACCCCCCCCCTCCTTTCTTGGTGTTGTCCGGATTTTGGGGCCGGAACGCATGATATGAGGGGAAACCTGTTAGTGCTGGGGTGCTCTCAGGAGCCTTGAACCAGGTTTCTGTCACAGCACAGACATCGATGTTCTCCATATTGAGAAGGGCCTCGAGTGCGTGCATCTTGAGAGTGAGACTTCTAGCATTGAGCAGCATTACCCTTAGTTTTTTTCCTTTTTGGTGTTCTAGGGTGGTAGGTTTAGAATTTGAGCCTTGCCTAAAAAAGGCACTATGGGGGTGGCAAGAGCCTTTGCCAATATCCGGAAGCCCAGGGGTGACAGGTGCAAGCCATCCCTTGTGAAGCAGCGTGGCTTGTCCAGCATGTCATCCCAGGCAGACAGACATTGGATCCCCTTTGAATGACACCAGAATTTAAGCCAATTATTAAAGCTGATCATCTTATCACTGTATTGTGGCATCATTCTAGGTGAAGGTAGGATACTGCTCAAGGTCAGGGTCATACCTGCCTGGGCTACATAATCAGAGAGCTCCTAGATGTCCCTTTTCATGTAGTCCAAGGAGGTACGTCTCAGGTCGTTGACACCAGCGTGGACAACGACTGAGTCGTACTTGTACCTGCTGTTGAGAGACCTGAGTGCTTGCGTTATGTGGCGGATTCTAGCGCCCGACAGGCAGCTTACTGTGACCTTCTCCTTACTCAGTCTGGTGAGCGGGACGTCAGTGTGTCTGACTATGGAATCACCAATGACAAGTGTGTCTGGCATTTTGTTTGGCCTTAAGGGCTGTGACTGTTTGACACTCTGACTGTGTGGTCTATGTGTTGCATGTGTTGGGTCATGAGGTGGTAGTTGTTTGGGTGTCTGCTTTGGTGGCCTCTGCTGTTTTGGTAAATTTTTGATCAGAGCCTCCGAGTATGTCTTTGTGTGAGTATGTGTATGATTTAAAGTTGTGATGGTACCATGTGTGACTGGGTATGTATTGTGTGTGGTTACCTTCTCCTCCTGTCTGGTCTTGCCAGTCCTATGTTGAGAGAGCTCAGCCTCCAGTTTGGCCGTATAGTTGCATCTCTCGCATGTATTTGTGTTTTGTGGGAGGAGGAGAGGATTGTCTGTGTACATGAGGCAATTGTAACATTGCCTCAATATTCCCAGGTTCACCAGTTGAGCTGGAGAGGACACTAGCAACTGATCCCTCGACATACTAGAAGTAGTAGATAAAGAGACTTTCAAAGGACTCCAGAGGAAGTGGGTTTTAGGCTGGTGGGGTACTATCTATAATAAGAGTGCTTTATCAAGGTGCAAGTACTGTAGGAGTAAGTGCTAGGCTTTACAGATAGAGAATAGTCTACTTGGGAATCAAGTAGAGATGAACTTTTCAGTTATAGGATATGCTGGTTAGATCAGCAGTACAGCTCGAGGAAGGTAGTTCTAAGGGAAAATTTGAAGAGTGGAATTTAGATGGCCCGAATAGTTAACCTTGTTTAACCGCCGCTGCTCTTGTGTGCAACAGTGGCAACTCCACGCTTAAACGCTAGCGCGTTTAGCGTGTTTTATAGCAGGGGGCTGAAGGGAGCTAGGAATTGGCCCAAAATGACCAATGGACTACTAGTTTCTGGCTGAAACTTCACCAAATCGGACAGAAAGGCCGCTCAGTGCCTCCCACTCCCACTGGTAAGCAAAGAAACTTCCCTCCTCCCTAATAAGGCAATGGATCAGTAACAGGAACTATAAACAAAGCCCAGTTAAATGAGACATACTAAATGGGGGCGGGGTTATAGTGGAAGAAATCAATGTAATCCAGCACAGGCTCCACAATACTAATCAGTAATATATTTGTTTCAGCAATTTGGGCTGCTGAGCTTTTTTTTGTAGCTATTTGCCATCATGAGTTGCCACATGAGCTAAAGTTTGATAATCATCTACAAGTAAATATAAAACACACACACACACACACACACACAGAAAATAGGCATGCTTTAACGCCACAGCCATTACATCTCTCCCTCCACTAAGCTCACCCTCGCCAACATTTACCTTATCCCATCCCTCCTATATGGTGCTTCTATTCTTATTAACCTGCAATCCTCCCTCAAGACTAAACTCTCCTCTTGCTATAATAAAATAACAAAATTTGCAACCGGCCATAGATCCACTGCCCATCACTGCACTGCCCTACACCAACTGAATTGGCTTGAGCTGTCCAATTACCTCATCTTTATTCAACTTGTCCAAGCACACAAACTTATTTTCACCCCCCCGTCCCTATCTTGCCACCACCTTTAAAATGAATCAGCCAAATAGACTTTTGAGATCTAATTCCCAAAATCTAATTGAAATGCATAAACCTGCCCGTCCACCAGGCAAACATCTAATGTCCTTCTCTCTAGCACGCCATTGGAATTCCCTCCCACCTCTCGTCAGCATCACCAGCAGCCTCTTTTCCTTCAAAACCGTACTTCACACACACCTAACTTCACTATGGGAATGCTCTTGCTCCCACCCCACATAATCTTCCTACACTATAGCTACTCTCTATAAGATATAATTCACAATAGCCTCCCATTGTTTTGTACCCCTAATATACTCTAGGAATTAGCATAACTCCTGGAATGGTACAATTCAGCAGCCTACAAATTAGCACGAATTAGCATAACTGTTAAAAAATTTAGACTGTTTCTGTTATTGCATTGTGCTAATATGTTAAACTGTTAAAAACTTTGACTATTTGTAAATATTACTCTTATTGCATTGTACTAATATA
This sequence comes from Protopterus annectens, assembly GCF_019279795.1. Taxonomy (NCBI): domain Eukaryota; kingdom Metazoa; phylum Chordata; order Ceratodontiformes; family Protopteridae; genus Protopterus; species Protopterus annectens. Next base: position 1,547,424,336 of record NC_056743.1, on the reverse strand, counting down.
TGCACTCTACTAATATGTGTTTTTCTATTTGTTTAATTTTGCTTCATTTGTGCATATTACATTTCTCTAATAACTTACTCTTATGTTAAATCTGTAATTTATCATTTTCTGAAGTTTTTCTCCCCAGGACTCCATTGAAAACAGGCTCCTTGTGGCCCAATGGACTATCCTGGCAAACAAACTATAAGTAAACAAATAAATAAATGAGATTGACTTTGCAGCCTCAGTCCTGTGTGAACTGGCATTAGGGATCTGTAGGCATAGATAGCCTCTCGTAGGTGTTCAGCAGGGATATGGTTGGTGCTCAAGGCTGAACATAATGCGGCATGCAGGAAGCAGCTTCTAGAAAGATGACATGTACCTTTAAGCTAAGTCATAACTCTTAACTGTCCAGAATTATGCAGAATGTTCAGATTTTTACCTCCTATTTTTGGTATGTTCCTGGTCAAAATTTGTAGTTTTCTAGCAAATCATTGAGGACTGCAGTCAGTAAATAATGACAGATATTTGAGTTTCAGACTTTATGTCCATCAGAAAATGCATGCTAGCGCAAAACCTGTTATTCTAGCAATGTTCTGATTTTATAACAGCAATATTTAAACTCTAATCCTGATTTTGCCACCTCCCCCATTATTTTGACTTTGTCAAATATTCTTGGGGTAGGTGGTTGAGAGGTATGGCTCAGCACACCGATATCAGTGATATTAGATGACTGTTATTATTGTTTGTGCCATATTATTACCTTTGCACTTCTTATTTGCACTTTGGATTTTTGTTTTTGGTGTTTTTTGGTGCAATTTCCACCATTCTGTTGGTTTCTTGTATTTTGTGAGATGGATGAGAGATGGATTCGTTGCCAACTACTGAAGTCAGGGGGTCGGATGAAACAGGTCAACTTCGTAAACTCATAGGACAGCTAACTGAGTTAGTTGACCTGCTGACATCTCTCAGCCAATCGTTAGTCACCTTTCACGGCAACCTAGCTCAGCGTAATTTACCAGGAACTGATGGGCTAAGAAGGCAGGACGAACATCCGAGGGAGCTTATTGGTGTTTTTGCAGACGTCGGCGAATCCAGGGAGTTTCATAGCCCTACCTTTGATCCGGCTAATACGCCTATAGCCTTGCAAACTGATGGTAATGACACCAGAGAGAGAAATTCTAGAAAACAAAATATGAGAATGGACTCCAGAACTGTTATAGCAGGTACTGTTTCAGACCAATGTTTTAAAGAAACTAAAGAGTGGTTGCTGGCTAAATATTCATTTAAAACTAAAAATAACTCTACTAAACACCATGCGACTGGTGTTTCCTATCGAGTTAAACTGGACTATCTTTATAAAAAAATGTATAAATACAGAACCTATACTATTGAAAATGAATATTTGAATGAATGTATTTTAAGGGAAATTGTTCCCAAAGGACTCAGATTATGGAAATTTCCCAATAGTGTGCAATGTGATAGTGTTTTTTATAACAAGCTTATTGAATTATTTAACAAATGTGGTTTGGACATGTTAAGACTAATGTTAAGAGAGAACACAAGGTGTCAGGAGATCTTACAAAAAGAAATTGAAGAGTTGGATCAGCAAATCAAGATGGACCTAATATTTAGTAGTGAGGAAGAGAAAGCTAAATATTTTGGTTTAAGAGAGGAAATTGACAAAAAAAGTGAAGAGCTAGTCAATAGGAAAATGAGTAAATTGGAAAGGGATATAAGGGAATATAATAATAAAGTTAGTTATCCTAAACCTCAGTATAAACATAATACAACTGATGAATTTACTAACAATATTGCCTCTGAAGGAAACGAGGGAAATGTTAGTATGTGTTATGACGAACAACAGGAATATGATAGGGAATATCCACCCTTACGTAGATCGGAAAGATTGATCAATAAGAAGGGTATGCATGACACAAATTTTCAGATGAGAGAAGGGGGAGGGGGAGATACTAGAATGTTACCACCGACCCCAACCCTCCTGTCATGAAAAAGCATGTGAAAATATGAACATGATTTTGATTGATAATAATAAGAATACATATAACAATTTTACCATATATAATTTTAGTAACACTGTGATTAGAAAGGAGCACTTCTCATTACTTTCTAAGGGATTTAAATTTATTCCCTACAAAAAAGGTGACATTTCTAGGAGCCTATTGGATATTAAGATGTTTTTAAGAAAGGTTAACTTGAACCTTTTGTTACAAAATAAGCAGAAAGTGGACACAGGAAAATTTAAACGTAAAAGCACCTAAAATCCCCCCCTACACCCCCAGCTGAAAAACTTAGAAAGGGTTATGGAATCACAAATTAGGAAACAGCAGAACAAGATGGGGGGGGTAGAGGGAACTTAAGTAAAGAAGAGAAGAGTTTATTATATGAGTTGAAAGAAGACAAGAATTTAAGGGTCATGAAACCAGACAAGGGTGGTGGAGTGATAATTATGGACAATATAATATATGAGAGTAAGATGCATGTTATTTTATGGGATGACACTAGATATGTGAACGTCTCTTTAAATGAGATAAATATTGCATATAGTAAAATTGATTGTAATTTAAAACAAATGTTATATGAAGGACTAATAGACCACAACACTTACCTTTATCTTAAGCTGGATAAACCTAAAACACCTACTATATTTGGCATACCTAAGGTACACAAATGTGAAAGTGACCCTCCACTTAGACCTATAGTATCAGCGGAAGGGTCCAAGACCTATGGTATGGCCAAATATGTGGATCAAAAATTTAAAAAATTATGGCTTAATAACAAAACAGTCCTAAGAGACTCCTGGGATTTATTAAGAGAAGTTTCAGATGAAATGTATCATGATAACTTGTTATTTGTCACAGTGGATGTTATTGATCTCTTCTCATCAATACCTTACAAGGAAGGGATGGAAATGTTAGAAGAAATTGTTTATGAAGACAAGACATTATCGCATAATGACAAATTAGTTTGTACATGGCTAATGAATTTGATTTTAAAAAATAATTTTATTTATTTTAATGGTGAATTTTATAAACAAATCCAGGGAGTGGCAATGGGAGCAGCATGCGCCCCCACTTTTGCTAACCTGGTTTTAATTAAATGGGAGGAGAAATATATTTTTAATACATATTTTAAAAATTGCTGGACATTATATCGCAGGTTTCTTGACGATATAGTGATTTTTTTGGACTGCAGGTGGAGACAGATTGAAAGAATTTGTGACATATAAATAACACAACTAAATTTTTAAAGTTCACATAACATTTCTGAATATAAAATTACCTATTTAGATATAGAAATATATACAGAAGGTTCACATTTTGAAAGTTAAGATTTATAGAAAACCAACTTTTTGTAATTCGTTTCTTCATTATGAAAGTGCACATCCTATGCATTGTAAAAAAAATGTTGTCAAGGGACAATTTGTAAGAGGTAGCAGAATGACAAGTGGGGAAAGTGAATTCTTTAAGGAATCTGAGCTACTTCAATAAATGTTCTTAGAGAGAGGATACTCACTGGATTTTATAAACAAATTTAGAGAAGAAGTTGTTAAAGGAAGGTTAGATAAGTTCAAACCTATTATTAATAACAAGATTAATTTTGACAATGCTAATAGGGTTGACACTGGGGATAAATTTGAGCAAGCCTTAATGCTAGAATATAATGGGGTAAATAATTATGTCAAAACAATATTCATGAGAGAATGGCAAAGATTTGTGGCTTTTTCTGACTTGGAGAATTTGACTAACATTTCACATAAAATAATTTATAAGAATTCTAGTAGCATCAAAGGTATCCTAGAAAATAAATATGGAGCAACGATTAATAAGGGGAGACAGGGTATTTACAAATGTGGCCGATGTAACCAATGCCCTTATATACTTAATTTAGAGAAGTGCTACTTGGGAAGTAGGAATAGATGGATATGTTGGGCAGAGTTTTACAATAGTGAAACCAAAGGAATAATATATTTAGCAATCTGTAAAATTTGTGGTTCTTTTTATGTGGGTAAATCAGAGAGGAAACTTAAAAAGAGAATATATGAACATATTTATGAAATACAAACAAGGAAAGGAACCAATGCCTTATTCAAACATAGTGAGCAATGTAAAGATGCCACTTATGTTTTTATGGTATTAGAGCAAGTTAAAAGTAATATTAGGGGGGGCCCTTGGGAAGATTTGATTGGGTTCAGAGAGTTATGGTGGCAAGTAACTCTCCAAGATGACCAACCACCAGGTTTAAATGAATTTATTTCTATTAAACCTTTGTTAAAATTAAGAGCAGCTAAGCTCTAAGAGCTCTATAAGCACTTTCACAAAATGACCACTAGAGGGTATCAGTTCATAAGGTCTAGCCACAAAACTAGAGTTACAATGATACATATACACAATCCAATATTAAATTGATTGATTTGTGAAGTTTTTCAGTTTTTAATGTTTTTAATCTAGAGAAAGTTATACAATATTTATTTATTGGAATAAGGAACAATTTTATATACTGATGAACAGTTCTTTTTCTTTTTATGTGAATGTCTTGAAAAATAGTGTTTCATGAAAAACAAGGTTACCCCCAGCTACCATATAGGTGGCACTCCACTAAGCACAGAAGAGGTTATCAGGGATCTGGGGACCCAGGTTGACAGTAACCTTTCATTTGACACCCACGTTGCCAAAGTAGTTAGGAAGACCTTCTACATTGCCCACCTGATCATGAAGGGATTCACATCTAGGTCAAGGGAGGTCATCATTCCCCTGTACTCATCACTCATCAGACCGATGATTGAGTATAACGCCCCAATTGGAATGTATCTGACACGACACATGCAGCAATTGGAAAGGCCCCAAAAGTTCCTCACCAAAAGGATAAAGGGTCTCAAAAATATGTCCTATGCTGCCCGACTGAAGGAGCTCCAGCTCTACTCAGTCGCTTACCGCCTGCTCAGAGGTGACCTGTGCCTGACATACAAGGCCATGTCCAACCTGGAATTAATGAACATGCTTCACCTCAAAAAATCTAAATCCATCCGATCTACAAGAGCACGAGACTTGAAACTTGACACGGTCATAAATAGGACGTACTGGAGGGACAGATTCATCACCCAGAGACTCTCTATGCTGTGGAACAAAATCCTGGTACATGTGAGGCAGAGCACCTCACTGGCTTTGTTCAAGAGAAATCTTGACCAATGGATGGGAGATCGCAGGTATACCCCAGGGATCACCTCAGTGTCACTGCTTGACAGAGGCACAGCTAAATAATGGGCATAGTATCCTTCAAACTAAAGGGGTGGCGAAAGTCACAAAACTCTGGGCTAGGCTTATAAATGCCCTAGGGCAGATAGCCTAGTATGAACCTATGAACCTATGTTCATTTCTCTTTTAAAGTTGATTGGTATAATGAGCACTTAATTGATGTTATTATAAATATAGCTTGTTAGTTGGAATGATTTATCTGATGAAGTCTACATAATATGACGAAAACGCTGATTGGAACTTTTAAGGCGTTAATGTGATTTTGCTGCTGTGCCTTGTGATTTTATCTTTTGGACATTAAATTCGGTATTGGAACTATATCCGACTTCTTATTTGCACTTTGGATTTTTGTTTTTGGTGTTTTTTGGTGCAATTTCCACCATTCTTTTGGTATCCTGGCAAACAAACTATAAGTAAACAAATAAATAAATGAGATTGACTTTGCAGCCTCAGTCCTGTGTGAACTGGCATTAGGGATCTGTAGGCATAGATAGCTTCTCGTAGGTGTTCAGCAGGGATATGGTTGGTGCTCAAGGCTGAACATAATGTGGCATGCAGGAAGCAGCTTCTAGAAAGATGACATGTACCTTTAAGCTAAGTCATAACTCTTAACTGTCCAGAATTATGCATAATGTTCAGATTTTTACCTCCTATTTTTGGTATGTTCCTGGTCAAAATTTGTAGTTTTCTAGCAAATCATTGAGGACTGCAGTCACTAAATAATGACAGATATTTGAGTTTCAGACTTTATGTCCGTCAGAAAATGCATGCTAGCGCAAAGCCTGCTATTCTAGCAATGTTCTGATTTTATAACAGCAATATTTAAACTCTAATCCTGATTTTGCCACCTCCCCCATTATTTTGACTTTGTCAAATATTCTTGGGGTAGGTGGTTGAGAGGTATGGCTCAGCACACCGATATCAGTGATATTAGATGACTGTTATTATTGTTTGTGCCATATTATTACCTTTGCACTTGCACAGTTTAATATTTTTTATATCATGCCAAGTGTAAGTTCTTGGTCTGCAGAAATCAAATATTATAACTGAACATGTAATGTTCCAGTCACGTGTTCATCCTGCAATAGTTTCCATCTGAAATACTCAGGAGGCAATTAAGTGATTTACAAAACAGTAAACCAATAACTACCTACTTACAGGTAAAACATACAAAACTGTGACTGACAGAGTAAACAACCCTTTCACCCAATGTCAAAACTAGAACATGTATAAAACAATATCCTTCTCTTACCTCAGCAAAAAAAATGTTGAAAAAGGTAACCTACACTGAAATGCTGCTACTAACTTCTTGACTCTATTCAGTGACATTTCAAAATCTTGGGGAAAATATTTCTTCTATGACTTTTGAAGTTCTGTTATACAGTAAATTGATGCAACTATGCATACTTTAAGAAAAAAAATCTTAATTTTAAAACTGACACTTTTACTTTTTAACATGTACGTTTACTTCATTTCATATTAATGATTTTTGTGTATGTTACAATAGAATTTCACTTATACATCACCATAATTAATTTTGCAAATTGTTCTTAATTGGATGAATTTTTGACTAAGCACAGTAATAATAAATTGTGCCTAGGATATGGGTTATGGTAGGAATTAGTCACAATGATTTACTCCCTCAACTTTGCTTCAGGAGTAAGTACAATTAGCTGTACTTGTTACTGTCTTAATGAAATTCTAGCATAAATCATGCCATAGGCATTGTTTGTTATAATAAATAATGATGCAATCCAGAATGTGGTTTGAAATATCCATTCAGTACAGTCCTACTGAACGAAGAGTCCTGGACACAGTTCTCTTCCACATGCGTACGGAACTGGCACTAAACACTCTGCACTTACCACCTAATTAAAAATGACTTAGATAAACATACTCATTCCTAAGTCAAGAACTCTTTTCCTTTGGTTGCCCTTAATCCCCACTCAGTACACCCATACTTTAAATAGCAGAACATTTTTTTTCTTCTAGATCTCAGAACAACAAACATGAACACCATTACAATTCAATTACCAAGTTATACTGGCTGCTGTCAAAACTAGAGCCATCTACAATTTTAACTCCCTCTTTTTTAAACTAAAATTTTCTAGCTACTGTCCATAATTACCTTGCAATCTTTTTATTTGTCCACCAAATTACCAATTAAAAACAATTATGTTGCCACTATATTGATGAGACTAACCATCTTTTAATATTTCTTTATGTGGTAGATATATTATTTTAAATATCTCCTGCTACATATAATTTATTATCAAAATATTTATAGAATACAAAACAGTATCTGCTTTACAAATGTTTATTCAGGGCCCATCTCGCAGAAGTCCATAAGTAGGTATGCTGTCCTGATAAGGACTAAAGTCATACTCATGAGATCCAGGGACCTAAACCTCTTCTACAACGTTAACAGAATAGTTTGGAGAGACAGATACATCTCACAGAGGATACCACTGCTCTGGAACGGGCTCCTCATCCACATAAAACAAATTTCATTCCTGACCACATTCAAGTATAACTTCTATCAATGGATTGGAAATATGAAATTTACCCTAGGAATCCCGACAGTACTACTAATGGATAGAGACAGCTCCTAAATTCTTTAGATTTTGAGTCTCCTACAGATATCAAAGTTTTGGTCTAGTAATTATTACTAGTGTAATATAAGCATAGATCTTGGCAAGGGTTCTGTGAATCTAAACTCAAACAGGATAGATTAATTTTAATCACCAAATGGGATAAGGGCAGTTAGTGTAGTACTAACTAATGAAGCTATGAGCAGTGACTACCTAATCTTCTAATCACTGACTTTCATTACTTCTCAGCCCACCATTAATTTTTGCAATATGTGTTAGATAAATATTGCAGAAACTTATTAGTATACTGTACATAGTGTGCAAAATAATGAAGTTACTTCTTATTCAGACAATTATAAATGCTGTACAACCTTGTTAATCAGTGTACTATAATTATTAATCTTCTAAAATAGAAAACAATGTTTCTTGTTGTAAATACCATGATGTGGTATTTCTTGTCTACATGCCAGTAGTAACACTGTTTAGTCTTCTCTGTGCTATATGGTCAAGGAAAGGGTCTGTGATTAGCTCCCTTACCTGGTTAGCAAACAAAAATAGATTAATATCTGTCTGTGTGCATGTGTGAGGGGATGAAGTAAATTTACAAATTGCTGATAGGTGTTTCTGTATGTATTCCCTTAAACATTTATTAATGTCCAGATATACATTAAGTTAGTAGCCAATGTGACTGAATAATTACTTTTTCATACTGCAAAGTATTGGAAATCCATATTTGACTTAGATAGTAATTTCAAAAATAATTGATTTTCAATTTTTTTCCCCATAATGGCTGAGTCGCTGAGGTGGTTAACTCTTATGCTTTAGATAGTATGTTTTGGCTTCACCAGCATTTCAGTAGGGAGTCCTGTACCATATAGGTATAGCTTTAAAAATGACACATATAGCCCTATTCAGTCTATATAATGCATATTATATGCTATGCTGTTCTTTAAATATTGTACAGTCTGATATTGTACATGCTAATGAAGCTAACCACATGCAGTTGGTGTCTATCTCTTCACTGTTTCCACCTTGATATATCACGATGATACTTGGTGTTAGAAGTAACTGAAAATAATATATTTAATCTTTTATTTGAGCCACGGTTTATTTTTAGCAACCTCATAACCTTTCTTCAATGTAATTTGTCTGTGTGTGATCCAGGAATTTAGTTTGTCCCTGACTTTGAGCAGAATATTTGAGACACCTGAAATGGTACAGTGTACTAAATCTCTGTATATCACAGTGGAAGAAGCCCATATTTTGAGAGTGAGTGAGAGAGAGAGAATAATGTAGTTATAAAACAAAAGGTTCAGAGTTACTTTAGTCAAAAGGAAACATTCAGATGTGAGGCTGCATTATGGAAATTTTTGAACTGTGATGTTAAATGGTACCAAGTGAAGATCAAAAAGATAGAGCTCTAATGTGCTTATAATTAGTAATGGAAATCCCCATACTAAGGTATTTTGATGTAGTGCAGAGTAAGAAAAGATCACTAAAAATGTTTAAACAGTAGTTAACAGAAGTGCCCGCACTGTAGTAGTTTTATTCGAATAAATATATGTAATGTCAGTGAGAATGTTATTGGGGCAGTGATTCTTCAAGAAAGCAAACCAGCTGCTTATGGGCCAAGAGCTTTTGTGGAGTCCCAGAGATTATTTGCTCATATAGGCAAAAGCTACTCACCACGGATATGGATGTGGACAGTTCTGTTTAACATAGTATAATGATGTGGAGAGCTCTGTTAACATAATTATGGAAAAATTGTATTACTGGCGATAGAAATAAGCCACTGCAGACTATTTAAAAAGTCATTTTACAACACATTGCCAAAACTGCAAAGAATGCTACACAGACTACAGACACCATGACATTTGAGGGGAAGGTTTGCTGAGTCATTCAAATTTTCCAGATCTTCTTCTTTCGGCTGCTCCTGTTAGGGGTCGCTACAGCAGATCAACTGTTTCCATTTCTTCCTGTCTTCTACATCTTGCTCTGTCACATCAAACACTTGCATGTCCTCTCTCATCACATCCATAAACCTTATCTTAGGCCTCCCTCTTTTTCTGTTACCTGGCAGCTTCATCCTTAGCATCTTTTTCCCAATATACTCTGCATCCCTCCTCAGCACATGTCCAAACCAATGTAATCTTGCCTCTCTGGCTTTGTCTCCAAACCTTCCAACCTGGGCTGACCCTCTAATATACTTATTCCTAATCCTGTCCATCCTCGTCACACCCAGTGCAAATCTTAACATCTTCAACTCTGCCACATCAAGCTCTGACTCCTGCCTTTTGTTAGTGCCACTGTCTCCAACCCATATAACATAGCTGGTCTCACTACCCTCTTGTAGACCTTTCCTTTCACTCTTACTGGTACTCGTCTGTCACAAATCACTCCTGACACTCTTCTCCACCCACTCCATCCTGCCTGTACTCTCTTCTTCACCTCTCTTCCACACTCACCATTACTCTGAACGGTTGATCCCAAGTACTTAAACTCATCCACCTTCGCCACCTCTACACCCTGCATCCTCACCATTCCTCTATCCTCCCTCTCATTCACACACATATATGCTGTCTTAGTCCTGCTGACCTTCATTCCTCTTCTCTCTAGAGCATATCTCCACCTCTCCAGGGTCTCCTCCACCTGTTCCCTACTCTCACTACAGATCACAATGTCATCTGCAAACATCATAGTCCACAGGGACTCCTGTCTGATCTCGTCTGTCAACCTGTCCATCACCATTGCAAATAAGAAAGGGCTCAGAGCTGATCCTTGATGTAATCCCACCTCCACCTTAAATGCATCCATCGCTCCCACTGCAGACCTCACCACTGTCACACTACCCTCATACATATCCTGTACCACTCTTACATACTTCTCTGACACTCCCGACTTCCTCATACAATACCACAACTCCTCTCTAGGCACCCTGTCATATGCTTTTTCTAAATCCACAAAGACACAATGCAACTGCTTCTGACCTTCTCTGTACTTCTCTATCAACACTTTCAGAGCAAACATCACATCTGTAGTGCTCTTTCCTGGCATGAAACCATACTGCTGATCACTAATCATCACCTCCCTTCTTAACCTAGCTTCCACTACTCTTTCCCATAACTTCATGCTGTGACTGATCATTGTAATCCCTCTGTAGTTACTACAGCTCTGCACATCACCCTTATTCTTAAAAATCGGTACCAAAACACTTTTTCTCCATTCCTCAGGCATCCTCTCACTTTCCAAGATTTTATTAAACAATCTAGTTAAAAACTCCACTGCCATTTTACCTAAACACCTTCATGCTTCCACAGGTATGTCATCTGGACCAACAGCCTTTCTGTTCTTCATCCTCTTCATAGCTATCCTTACTTCCTCCTTGCTAATCCACTGCACTTCATGAGTCACTATCCGCACATCATCCAACCTTCTCTCCCTCTCATTCTCTTCATTCATCAACCCCTCAAAGTACTCTTTCCATCTGCTCAACACACTCTTCTCACTTGTGAGTACGTTTCCCTCATTATCCTTTATCACCCTTACCTGCTGCACATCCTTACTAGCTCGGTCCCTCTGTCTAGCCAATCGGTACAGGTCCTTTTCCCCCTCCTTAGTGTCCAACCTTTTATACAACTCTTCATACGCCTTATCCTTAGCCTTCGCCACCTCTCTCTTTGCCATGCACCTCATCTCCTTATACTCTTGTCTACTTTCTTCATCTCTTTGACAATCTCACTTCTTCTTCGCCAACCTCTTTCTCATTATACTCTTCTGTACATCTTCATTCCACCACCAGGTCTCCTTGTCCTCCTTCCTCTTTCCAGATGTCACACCAAACACCTTTCTAGCCATCTCTCTTACTAGCTCTGCTGTAGTTACCCAGCTATTCAGTAACTCTTCACTGCCACCCAGTGCCTGTCTTAACTCTTCCCTGAACATCATCTCACAATTACCCTTTTTCAATTTCCACCATTTGATCCTTGGTGCTGCCCTCACACTCATCCTCCTCTTCTTGATCACCAATGTCATCCTACAAACCACCATCCTATGCTGCCTAATTACACTTTCCCCTGCCCCCACTTTACAGTCTCCAATCTCCTTCAGACTGGCCCTTCTAACCAAGATATAATCCACCTGTGTGCATCTTCCTCCACTCTTGTATGTTACCCTGTGCTCCTCCCTCTTGTTAAAATAGGTATTCTTCACAGCCATGTCCATCCTTTTCGCAAAATCCACTACCATCTGACCTTCTGCATTCCTTTGCTTAACACCATACCTACCCATCACTTCCTCATCCCCTCTGTTCCCTTCACCAACATGCCCATTGAAATCTGCTCCAATCACCAGTCTCTCACCCTTGGGTACAGTCATCACCACTTCATCCAACTCACTCCAAAATTTTTATTTCTCATCCATCGCACACCCAACTTGTGGAGCATATGCACTAACAACATTCATCATTACACCATCAATTTCCAGCTTCATAAACATCACTCTATCCGACACTCTTTTCACCTCCAAAACACTCTTAGCATACTGTTCCTTCAGGATAATGCCTACACCATTTCTCCTCCCATCCACACCATGATAAAACAATTTGAAACCACCTCTGATACACCTAGCCTTGCTCCCCTTCCATCTGGTCTCTTGCTCACACAATATACCAACCTTCCTTCGGTCCATCATATCAGCTAGCTCTGTCCCCATACCAGTCATACTGCCAACATTCAAAGTTCTGGCCCTCACTATCACAGTCCTAGCCTTTACCTGCCTTCAGGCATGCCTTCCCCCTCTTCTCCTCCTTCGGCCAACAGTAGCCCAATTTCCGCCATCACCCTGTTGGCCAACAGTACTGGTGGCGGTCATTGTTAACCCGGGCCTCGACCGATCCGGTATGTATTTCTGTACTGTTGTCTGCATGTATGATTTGGCAAAATTTTCCGCCGGATGCCCTTCCTGACGTAACCCTCCCCATTTATCCAGACTTGGGACCGGCACAAAGAAATGCACTGGCTTGTGCATCCCCAGTGGCTGGGTTATTTAAATTTTCCAGATCAACAACAGGAATTTCCTGTGGAAGAGCTGGAAGTGAGCATGATAATTTTACATTTGACTCTGACAGGAAAGAGGCTAAGAGAATTTAACACTGTGAATGATCAGGAGATGAGAATGATTCAAAAGGGGGCAATCAAAGGCTGGCTGCAACAAATGTCTGGTTTAAAGAAAGAGCTACAACATTACTTTTAATTAAAAAAAAAACAGATTAGCTGCTGCTGACTTCTAATGTCTAAAGTAGATAAAACAATAGTGCCTAATCAGTTATGAAAGTAAATGTTTCAAGAAAAACAGTCACACAAATGTGAAGTAAAAGAAAAATATTATAGTATGTCATACTAATCAGTCATGGTAGTGCAAATTGAGCAAGTAGTTCATAACTGTTATGTGTGCATTGCATATTTTGTTTGCAATCCAGGGGAGGAGGACATGAGTCATTATTCAGGGCAAGGAAAACTGAATGGCTGAAACTAGCACCTTTCACTTTCATCGCTGTTTTGATGACACATGTAGACTTGCTCAAAGATTTGTGAAGTTGCGTATTTAATGGGTGGTATTCATGTCCAGGGCTTCACATTTTCATAGAAGTGATCCATGAAGAAGAATGCTACATGGATATGCAAATGTGAGACTTTCAGCATGAATACCTACATGCAAAGGAGTTGTTGTAAACACATCCCTGTATTCAAAAGTGTAACATGCTTAACACATCACAACAGGGGACAGCTACTGTGCTGCCAAGGGGCTTAACACATATGCATATGAGTACAAATTTAGACATGAATTATAATGAGATAATTTGCATACTAAGCATGTAAATAGCCTTGAACTTACACTAATAAGCAGTAGTTTTCCAGGAGAATACAGAGATGTGAGGGAAGATCGGTTTGTGCTTGTGTGTACCTGGACATTTTACTGAAGGGTTCCCTTGGTTAAATGTTTCATTTTGGAGCTTGTGCATACCTGGACATTTTTTGAAGGGGTCTCTTGGGGAAATGTTTAATTTTGGTTCTTCTGCATACCTGGAGATACTTTTGAAGAGGTTGCTTGGGGAAATAATTCATTTGTGTGTCAGGGAAGTGCTTGTACATACATGGTCAGACTGCTGAAGTGATTGCTGGGCAAAATCATTTATTGTGTCATTTTAGTGCTTGTGTATACTTAAATAAACTAATGAAAGGGTTGTCTGTGCATATTTGGACAAACTACTGAAGGGCTGGCTGGGGTCAAGTTCGTGGACTGTAACTCCAATATTAAAGTTGAAGCATCACTTTTAACAACAGATTTGCATACCACAGGGATGCCGGACTATGAATTGCAAAACTGCCTCATTAGCATACTACTCTTTACAACATTTGTCATTTACATCTCATTATTTTTAAGGCCTTTCACATTAGCGTAAATAGCATCTATGACTCTCGCCTTTGCTACGCTCATTCATGGGCATTAGGAATACCCCTACCGCTTTTGCCCAAGTGGCTATGAATACCGGCCAATAGGTACTATAAGTGTACTTGTTGTTAATACACTTATCTCAGCTAATGTTCCACAGTGAGAATGCATAGAATTCAAGAAATTTTCAGAGCAGTTGGAAGTTCAGCATGCTGTCTTTAATTTGAACTGTTTACAGGTTGACAACACAATCCAAACTGTGTAAACCTTTCCAAAGAAGTTTAGAGCATTAAGACTAACCGTTCTACAGATACAAATCTAGCCTTGTTAGAATATAGATTACAGTATAATACTATCTTACAACATATGTGTCTATCACCAGCTCACCTACTCATAGGTTGTAAATTAAAACAGAATACTTAATGTTGCTTCTTTGTTTCAGCTTGAAAACCAAACTTTATTTTTTAAAAAGTCAGTAAAAGAAAACTAGTCCAAACAAAAATACTATGATCAAAGAAAAAAAAAACACGTTTTATTTGAAAGTGGGTTAAAAATGAGAATGAAACAAAGTTTTATAGAAAAGCAGACATAAATAATGGTTGTGAAGAATGGGCATCTACAATCCTTTGGTATCCATGCTGAGGGCAAAAATTCCCAAAGACTGAAAATATCCCACAGAGTGTATCAAGTACAGAAGCTGTGTTTGAGAGGCCTCCTTTCAAAAGGTTTGTTGATAAGCATCCAGAGAGATTTTGTAAAGAGTAGTGGATGAGCCTAAAAGTAGTCATTTAACTCCAGAACATCCTGATACACTGTCCGAAGGAATATTTTTTGTAGCAGTTCTTAGTATAGCAACATCAGAACTGCACACAACTGACTCTGTCTCCCAAATTTTTGATATAAGGAAGGCTGTTAAGAAAACTCCCAAAATAGTCAAACAGCAGCAGCCTTTCTCTTTAAAGCATGAACAAAGGTGTTTTTTCCTGAGATGTTTGTTAACGTTCTCCTAAAAAGAACGGTATTGTTCTTATTCTCTAATTTGTTTAGGAATGTGGTTTCAGTTGGCTGGAGATACTTTTAAAAAGCTTTTATCACATATTGCTTTATTGCTTTTTTTCTAATGACCAGTGCGTTATTTGTAAGATTTGCATTATTGTATAATAAGATGTGGCTGACTATCCTTACGTGCATGTACCAGATGCTTTTATATCTTTCCCTGCAAATTTTGTTGTGCACTACATTTTCTGCTTTTTTCAAGGTTAATATATTAGAAATATAAGTTTTTCAGTGATCATACTAGCAAGGATTACACTGTACAGTCAAATAGTATTTATTCACTCTATGATTATGGGGAGGCTTGGGGTTGGTATAATGGTGAAGTTGTTTGTCTCCCAGTCACAAAGTACTGGGTTTAATTCTCACCTTTCAAAGAAAAATTGGCTAGGGCTAAAAATGGCCCACAAGGGCAGTTGGCCTACTGCTTATCTATGAACCTATATACTTGCACATACAAATAAACATTGATGAGGTACCGGCTAAAACTGATGGAGTTTGCTTTCTTCCCTGTCATCGTTTGAATCCATTAAAAGGCCCAAGTTAGCCAGGTTTTTCTGTTAACACCCTGTTGTCTTATTTGGGTGCACCTTCATTTCACTATGATATGGTGCAGAAGTTGGTGACAGTGTTATTGTAGTGATAGAAATGGT
>NC_056743.1:1546403334-1546493334 GCF_019279795.1 Protopterus annectens | reverse complement strand
TTACTAGGCTATTGACCCAGAGGTCATTTAAAACCTAGCCATTTTATTCCAATGTAATAACAAAGATACTCTAGTCAATACCTATGATTGTATTTAGTAGTGACTGCCCATGTCCAGGAGGGTTGTGGGCATTATCCCCAGTAAGAATTTACAGTTCCCCATCCACTCGCCTGGGTTCCTTTTGAATAGTGTCATAGAGGTGCTCTGCTTCACATGAATTGGCAGCCTATTCCAAAGACATGACAGTCACTGGGAGACAAATCTGTCCTCCAGCACATCTTATTCAAGTCACAGGCCATATTTAGGTCCCTGAAATGGGTAGCTCTAGTCCCGTTTGATTTATGGATGTGCAGCAAATTTATTAGGTTTAGGTTAAAGATCGATTTTGTGTGGAAGAATATTGAACTTTTGTAACATTTTTTACAATAAATTCTACAAGCATTTCAGTGGAACTGGTCTGCAGTTCATAGTTTATTATTAGGTTGGAGATTACTCTGTAAGTCATGCATAAGTGTCCCCTAAGAAGTCTATACAATACTGAGTATAGTGACAGGGACTTTAGTCTGTCTGTGTAAGGCATTTGTTTGACTCCCATGATCTTCTTAGTTAGAAACCTCTGAGGTCTCTCCAATTGCTGCAAACACTTTGTACAGTACATGCTGAAAGGGGTGTTATACTCAATTATGGGCCTGATTAGTAATGAGTATAGAAGATTTTTAACCTCCTTTACTCTAGAGGTGATGTCTTTGCTAAGCAAGTGTACTATGTAGAAAGCCTTCATTACTGCAGTAGACACATGGTGGCCAAAGTTAAGATTACAATCTACTTGTAATCCCAGATATCTTAACACTTTATAGGTATATAAGGGTATTGCTATTAATTTGATAGTGTGAATGGACATTGCTTTTAGCAAAGGGAATGATGATGCATTTCTTTGCATTCAGTTTGGGACTGTGACTAAAACATTGGTCGTTGGTCTGTGTAAGACCCTCCATAAGTATTCTGTAATCATTTAGGGGTTTTGATAATTGCACCCAGTTTGCAGTCATCCGCAAACTTGGTCAGCCACAGCACGTTAGTTTTGGCCTGAACTTCAGAGAAATATATACCAAACAGTAGGAACCACAGCACTGACCCTTGTGGCACCCCGCTGATGACAGGTCTGCTGGTGGATGTGGAGTCACCAGCTTTGATAGTATGTGAATGGTTTGTGAGCCAGTTGGCAACCCATCTTACAACAAAAGGGTTTACATTCAGTTTGCTAAGTTTATCAGTAATGCCTGAGTGTGGGATTGTGTTAAAGGCTTTTGCCAAATTGAGGTATGATGTGTGCACAGATCTGCCCTCGTCAATGGCACTGGTCACATTTTCAAATAAATCTACCAGGTTTAATAGGCAGGATCTGCCCTTGACAAAGCCAAATTGGGTTGGATCCAGGGTTTGGATATTGCCTCTGTCTTTATTTATCATGTCCATGATGATACGTTCCATGGCTTTACAGATGAGGCTGGTCAGACTTATGGGTCTATAATTTCCTGGATCTGCTGCTAAGCCACTCTTGCGGAGGAGAATAACTGCTGCTGTTCTCCATTCCACAGGAACAAAGCCAGTGGTTAGGCTGTGATTGAATAGGATACATAATGGTGATGCTAGTTCATGTTTTTTGTTTAGAAGACAAGCAGGGATGCTGTCTGGTCTCATATAGGCTGTGTTTTTTGCTTTAGACAAGGCTTTAATGACCTGCTCTTCAGATATGTAGGGTGTGGGGAGTTGGGGGCAAGGTTTGTGATAGATTTGGAGGGGATAAGGGAGTGAAATGTTCACCAAATCTGTCCACTAGCAAGTCTGCTATATCTGTAGGATCAGTGTATGTGATACTGTTAGTCACTAGTTTGGAACATGCTTGAATTCTACCTTTTAAGCTACATACTTAGGTGTAAAAGGCCTTATGATTATCCTTGGCTGTGATTGCTAAGTTTTTCTCAAAGTTACCGTTACAGGATTAGATGTCATATTTTCCTGTTGAGGCTGAGGAGGGTGCTTTTCCATTTTGTGGCCTTGCCTTAGTTTTCTTAGACAGCGGCTTTTTGCATTTGTTGTAAAGTTTGTTGATGCTAGATATCCACCATGGTGGCCTTTTTTTACTTGCGGCTCTGGCTTTGATTCTCTCTGGAACTGCTAAGTCTATACACCTATACAAGTGATTGTACATGGCTTTACTGTAAGCTTAGGTATAGTTACCACTTCCAGCTGGAGTGGGGCTTGGAATGCACTTATACCTTCCCCTAGGAGGGTATAGTTTGCTTTAGTGAAGTTTTTAAGTCTGACTTCACCCTTTGTGAGTTCTGGTGTTAGTGCCAGTTTGAAGGCAACTGATTTGTGGTCAGATTTAAATAATGGAGGTCTGACAGCTGCTGTAGTGTATCTGTTTGTCAGGTTAGTGAGGACCAGATCTAGTATGTTTGGTCCTCTTGATAGGGTTTGAGCAATTTGTTCCAGGGCATTTCAGTTAACAAAGACAAGGAACTTTTGTGCTAGTGAGTTAGGGTTAGAGTAGGTTTCCAAGTTGATGGTGGGATCATTGAAATCCCCCATGACAGAGTATTTGGCAATGTTTGGATTGGTTCCAGTTTGGTCAAGTAGGCCTTGTGCACATCATGATCCATTGAGGGAGATCTATAAATAGCTAGGACTTGAATGGGGGTCTTACCCACAGTAATAATATGAACATGGAATAACTCCATAGAGTTGTCCAGTCTAACTAGTCGGGAGGTGAATTTTTCTCTAATATATATATAGAGACGCTGCCTCCTTTGGTTCTCACACATTCGTTTTGTGGTCTGAAGGTGTGGAAGGCATTGTACCCTTGCAAGACCAGGGTACTGTCTGAGGCCTTGAACTAGGTTTCTGTGACTACACAGACATTTACATCCTCCGGTGATAGAAGTGCTTCCAGGGTGTGCAGTTTTTGTTTTAAGCTCCTAGCATTTGGCAGCATAACCCTTATTTTGTTATGGTTGCCAATTTTCACGTTGGCAATTTTGTTTTTGAGACCTTACCTAAAAAAGAGACTATGGGGGAAGCAAGAGCCTTTGCCAGCAGCTGAAAGCATAGTGGTGCCTGGTGCAAATCATCTCTGGCAAAGCAGTGAGGTTTGTTGACCATGTCATCCCAGGCTGAGAGAAACTGGATTCCCTTTAAATGACACAAAAAAACTAAGGCAATTATTGAAATTGATAATTTTTTGTTTATACTGTGGCATCATTCTAGGTGAGAGTAATATGCTCCTCTAAGCTAAGGACATACCTGGCTGGGACACATACTCAGAGTGCTCAATCATATCTCTCTTCATATATTCCAGTGAGGTACATCTCAGGTCATTCACTCCAACATGAGCTATGACAGAGTCATAATGATAACTTGTTGCCAAGAGATCTGAGTGCATTGTGATCTGGCACCAGACAGGCAGCTGACCGTGACTTTCTCCTTATTTAACCTGGGGAGTGGGACATCCAATGACAAGAAAATTAGTTTTTTGAGTGTTATGCCTTAAGGGCAAGGTAAGTGAGACAATGGTGTCGGGAACTGTGTTAGCTGTAGCAGTCTTTTGTTTTGGAGGTCTCTGGTGTTTCACTAAGTTTTTGGAAGAACCTCCGCATATGTTGATTTATGTGCTGGATGAGTACTATGTGCATGAGTAGTGGTATTATGTGCATGAGTAGTGGTGGGTGAGTTGACAACGTTTTCAGTGTTACTGGTTTGAGTGCAAGAGAGCAGGGATTCAAGATTCTTGGTGTAGATACATCTCTTACATTCTGTACTAGAGTGAGTTATTAGTAGACAGTTGTCAGTGTACATGAGGCAGTTGCTACACTGCCTCAGGAGACCCAGTCAACAAGGCTGGCAGGAGAAAGAAGGGTAGTCCAACTGTCCATAATGCTAGGTTTGAAGAACTGTTATCAGAAAGGGGGTGCTTTCCAGACTGATTTAGAAGATGCTCTGTAGATGGGTATTTCTGATGGGGTTTTTGTTTGGTGGTTTAATAGGTCACAGCTCACTAGGAGTACTTCTTAGACCAGAGATGTACTAAAGATGAGGACTACTCTAATGTACTACAACTGTATCTAAGGGAAAAATTGTTGAAATTGTCTGGCTATGGTGCAGCAGTGCATGGTGCTGCCTTATGTGCAAATAAGCAGAAACCTGTTCAAATGTGGGGCTTAAATACCAGAAGCTAAAAACTTAAAAAAAAAAGTTTAAAAAACTTAAAAGAACCAATGAGGGTGTTTACTCCAAGCCCTAGTCCAATCACCCTTCACCAGACAGATTCCAGTCACCGCACTTCTCTCACAAGGATGCAGAAGGGGCCTTCTAATCAAAGATGGCTTGGAAAATGTGCTCAACAGTCACTACAAACAGACCTAGATGCTGCAACACTGTATCTGGACTATGCTACAGCTACTAGCTACACTAATTTATGCAGGACACACTACAAAAAATGTTTTAAACAGCAGAAAAACAGCAGTGAGACATTAAGAAATGTTTTAAGCAGCAGAAAAGACAGCAAGGAGACACTAAAGAATGCTTTAAACAGCAAACAAATCAGTTATTTAAAACACTGCTTGGCAGGAAAACAGAACAAACAGAAAAGATGCTTTGCAAACAGTGAAAAGTAGCAGCAATTACTTTGTAAACAGTGAAAATAGCAAAAAAGCTTTGGAACAATAACAACAGTAACAAAATACAATTTAACAGGCACAGTAAGGCAGACAAAGGCAGTACAAACAGTTACAGTTTAGTTTACAGTATTTAAACACAGTATTAAATAAGCAGAACACAATAAAAGGTGCAGTAAGTATTATAATAAAAAACAAAAAAAAAAACAAACAAAACCACTCAGCTCAAAGTTGTGGTTGGTAGTCCACCTTAGTTCAGCTCAGGTCAAACAAGCAGAAACTGGCTCAGACACATGGCTTAAATACCAGAAGCTAAAAACTAAAAAAAAAAAAAAAAAAAAAAAAAAAAAAAAATAAAAAACCTCAAAAGAACAAATGAGGGTACTTACTCCAAGACCTAGACCAATCACCCTTCAGTAGACAGGTTCCCTTCAGCACACTTCTCTCACATGGGTGCAGAAGAAGGACCCCTTCCCATCAAATATGGCTTGGAAAATGTACACTACAAACACACCCAGATGCAGAAACCTCTATCTGGACTATGCTACAGCTACAGCTACTAGCTACACTAATTTAGGCAGGAAACACTAGAAAATATTTTAAACAGCAAAAAAAAAATAAATAAATAAAAACAGCAAAGAAACAGTTAAGAATGCTTTACACAGCAAACAAATCAGTTATTTAAAACACTGCTTGGCAGGAAAACAGAACAGATGCTTTGCAAACAATGAAAAGTAGCAGCAATTAATTTGCACACAGTGAAAATAGCAAAAAAGTTTTGCAATAATGAAAACGGCAACAAAATTCAATTTAACAGGCACAGTAAGGCAGACAAATGTGGTACAAACAGTGTTTAGTTTACAATATGTAAATACAGTACACAATAAAAAGTGCAGTAAGTGTTATAATCAAGTAAAAAAAAAAAACAAGCAACTTATGGTCTTTGGGAAGCTCAGAAGCTTGTAGTTGTCTGGTATCTCAGCTCAGAGTTGTGGCTGGTAGCCCACTTGGTTCAGCTCAAACACAGGGCTTAAATGCCAGAAGATAAAAACTTAAAAAAAACTTTAAAAAAACTCAAAAGAACCAATGAGGGTGCTTGGTCCAAGCCCCAGACCACAGACAGGTTCCAATCAATACTTTTCTCAAAAGAGTACAAAAGGCTCCTTCCCATCAAAGATGGCTTGTAAAATGTTCTCAGAAATCAACAGCTACTACAAATAGACCCGGATGCAGCAAGCCTGTATCTGGACTATGCTACAGCTACTAGCTACACTAATTTAGGTGGGAAACACTAAAAGCTATTTTAAACAGCAGAAAAACAGCAGTGAGACACAAACATTTTTTAAACACCAGAAAAACAGCAAGGAGACATTAAAGAATGTTTTAAAAAGCAAACAAATCAGTTATTTAAAACACTGCTTGGCAGGAAAACAGAACAAACAGAACAGATGCTTTGCAAACAGTGAAAAGTAGCAACAATTACTTTGCAAACAGTGAAAATAGCAGAAATGAAGTAAATAATACTTTCTTATTGGTGTTTATTGTCCATTTCCTTTGTATGACATAAAACTGCATGTGGAAACATTGCAAATTAATTCACATTATAAGTATACATTATCACTTGTCCAGTCAGGATAAAACAGACGAACGGTTGTGGGTTTGATTCAAGCAGCTTTATTACATACAAACATAGCAGGACTGAGTCTTAGTAACTTAAATTTAAATAAACTTATAAACAGACTGACTGCACTCATACATGTTAACACTCTGGCTGTTCACTCAAAATGGCACTGCTGCCTGCATATGTTCTCTATTTATAAGCATGTGCCCTCACTTTGAAATGCTTCTTAAAGTCACAGCACACATTCTGATCTACATCCTCCTTCTTTGAAAAATAAGTCATGCACAGTAATAATGGCAATAATCATTGACATGCAATTGTACAGAAATAATCCTTTGACATGCAATTATACAGAACTAATTACAAGTGAAACAATCATGTCCAGGTTGCTGTGTATTTTGCACTAGGTCCAGAAATATGACCTGATCATGTGACATAAAAATTAGGACTTGGTTTAGCAACAGAGACTGTCTTTAATGAATGTTCATCTTCGGGGACATCTGGGACATCATTAGGTAGTAAGACATGTCCTTCAACAGGAACATCATCTGGGTTGCTCTGAAATCTAGAGTCTGTATCACAGGTACGATGCTGTGATATTGATTCAGACACCTGAAGAAGATGCCTGCTATTTCTTCTGTATTCTATACCCTTAGATTCTACTAAGTAAAATCTCAGCTTGGCACATATACCTCTCACTTGACCAATTAGATCAAAACCTTTCGTCATTTGCATCCTCACTATCTCTCCTTCTTTCAATGGACAAAAAGTTCTCCTCATTTTATCATAGTTGGACTTCTGGAATTAATGCTTTTTGAATAGTTGGGCTTTGATTGCTCTGGTGTTTTTAGCATTAGGCACCAACAAACTGGAACTGATAGGCAAGGTTTTTCTGATTTGCCTAGATAGAAGTCTCTGAGTAGGTGAGCCCAGTAAATTACGGGGTATATTTCTGAGATTAAGCAAATTCAAGAAAACATAGGTATTGTCATGCTTTGACCTCTCTAGTAATTGCTTTGCACTTTGTAATGCATGTTTAGTTAGGCCGTTTGACTGTGGGTACTCAGAACTACTGGTAACATGGATAAAGTTCCACTCTTTTGCAAATTTCTGAAATAGCTGACTGGTAAACTGAGCACCATTGTCAGAAATAACTGTGTGGGCTACCATGGATTGAGAAATGATGTTTCAACTTAGTAATGACAGTACTGGACGTTAGGTTAGGTAGCAGATCAGTCTCAAACCAATTCAAATGAGAGTCTGCCAACACTAAGTAATGTTGACTATTCCATTAAAATATGTCAGTGGCTACTGTTGACCAAGGTAGTTCAGGAATCTAGTTTAGCTGAAGTGGACCTTTTTGCAAATACGGTTTAGTACTATTGCATACTGAACAAGATGAAAGTAGTTTATCAATATCTTTTGACAGAGAAGGCCTAAATACTAGTCCTTTTCCCCTCTTTTGGTAACTTCAAAACCTGGGTGGCCACAATACAAAATCTGGATGTACTCATGTTGTAAGGAAGTAGGAAAGACAACTTTAGGACCTTTGAAAACGATACCATCTTCCATCAACATCTCATCTCTGTAAGGAAAATAACATTGCACTTCTGTTGCTACACAAGATTGCTTTGACAGCCATCCAACACTGATGAAGTGGTTGAGCTTTTGCAAAATTGGATCAGTCTTTGTATGATCTCTTAGCTCATCAAGTCTTGTGGTCGAACAATTACACACTTCCATGACATTGAAGTCAAAATTCTTTGCATCAAGCTTTTCTGTGGTACTTCTGGGTGATCTGGATAAGGTATCAGACAGATAAAGAAGTCTGCCTTTTGTATAGACCATTTTGAAGTTGTACTTTTGTAATCTGAGCATCATTCTTTGTAGTCTTACTAGAGCCATATGCATAGGCTTCTTTAAAATAGTGGCTAGAGGTTGATGATCATTCTCAATTTGGATAGCTCAGCCATAAATATAATCATGGAACTTCGAACATGTGAACACAATTGCAAAAATTCATTTTCAATCTGAGCATACTGCATCTCAGTTTGGGTAAGAGTTCTAGATGTATAGGCTACTGGCCTGCCCTCTTTAAGAATAACTGCACCAAGGCCAAACTTTGAAGCATCCCAGGAAAGAATTACTGGTTTGTGGATATCATAGTATCTTAACACTGGTGGACTGGAAATTTTCTGTTTCAGGTCATCAAATGCTCTCTGGTGTTGTTCCAACCATTACCAGGTAACATTTTTGCATGTCACCTCTCTTAAAGGTGCTGATAGTTCACAGAAGTCTGGTATAAACTTGCCCAAATAGTTTACCATACCAAGAAAATGCTGTAAGGCTTGGACATTGTCTGGAGCTGGCATCTTAAGAATGGCTGTTTGTTTGGAAAGATCTGGTTGTAAGCCTGAACTGGTAAATAAATGACCAACATAAGTAACTTCTGGTAGCCTGTATTTACATTTCAGAGGATTGAGCTTTAGATCACTTCACTTGCTGCTTACAGAACTTTCCTGACATTTCTGTAATGCTCTGCTTCACCATTGCCTCCAACTAGTAAATCATCTACTATTATAGTACACAGATAGCCTGAAAAACTTTGCTCCATTGCACGCTGAAAGACTTCGCTGGCAGAATTTATTCCAAAAAGCATTTGTTTCTCAAGTCAGTAATATAAGCTGCAAAAGTTTCTTTTGGCTTTTGGTCTCTTACATAAAATAAGTGCCTCTCCAATGTAACATTTGTCTGGGGGTTACACATTAATTTAAATTTATGTTTCAAGCACTCAGGGTCCTCCCTTGATTTGGCTTGTACAACAATATGATGGTTTTCCCCTTCTCCTGCATATACTGCTAGTGCATACAGAAATGAAAGCTCTCTTTCAATGGCTTCTGACCCCACTAGATTAAGTAGTATAAATCCCCTTGTACATGCATCTTTATCTGAAAAGCTGCTTGTGTGAAAAGTTCATATTCCTGCTCAAATACTATCTAATTCTCTGCCATATTCTGATCAAACACAAGTGGACTGGGTCTGCAAAATGCCTTTGTCATGCCAATACACAGAAATAAAGACCCTTGGAATTATGTGCGAACATATACTCATATATGTCAGAAATCTATGCCATAAACTTGTAATTATGCTCAACAGCACAGTAGACTCTTTGAAATAACTGCACTTTGTGAAATAAGTCGCTGTAGCACAAGAACACTTTGAAATCACTATACTTTGTGAAACCACTCTTATCAGTGTAAGAAACACTTCAAAATGACTGCACTTTATGAAAGAACTGTACACAGCACAAGAAACTTCTTGAAATGACAGTACTTTGCAAAATAACTATGTACAGTGGAAGAAACACCTTGAAATGACTGTAGTTTGCAAATGAACTGTACACAGCACAATAAATGTCTTGAACTGACTATATTCTGACTGCACTTTGCAAAATAAATCTACTTTGCATACAGTAAACTCCTTGAAATAATTGTACTGTAATAAAGCACACACTGCAAACACTTTGCACGCTCTGAGATACTTTGAACAACTCTAGTCATAATTTAAATAACTTTACTCAATGCAAAATAGTAGCGCATATTAAAAAACATGTTGTTTACTAAAAAAACTGCAGTTGCTTTGCTTTTCCATGCTTATTTTGCCATTTTATTGTACTCATTATGCTCGTTTGACTTTTGTCATACTTGTTATACTTTTCTTGTGCTCGTTTTACTTTTAACATGCTGGTTGTGCAAATCAGATGTAATTCTGAGTGCTCTTATAAGTATTTTGAATAATTTCATCAAATATCTTGGTTTTGAACATTTTGTTTAATCAGTAATGCATTTTGTGCTTTTTGTTTGATTAATAATGCATTTTTGTGCTTTTTGAATGCTTCATATCATTTTCTTTATAAAATAAATAATTTATGCGAGTTTTAATTACCTGAAATACATTTCTGACCTTTTTCAATCATTTGAGCAGGTTGAAACAAGTCATTCCTCTATATACCTCCATTTCTAACTGTGCACTTCATGGCTTGACTTCTGGCTTCTTTCTGGCTTCTTCTTGTTTAGAAAGCCAGGTTCCAACACCATGTCATTCAGTAATGCCACTTCTAATACCATGTTGTTCAGACATGCCATTTCTAATACCATGTCATTCAGACATGCCACTTCTGACACCATGTCACTCATCTGGTCAGGATAAAGCAGATGAACAGTTGTGGGTGCGATTCAAGCAACTTTATTACATAAAAAAATCAGGATTGAAGCTTAGTAACTTAAACTTAAATAAACTTTAAACAGACCGATTACTGCACTCACAGATGTTAACACTCTGGCTGTTCATTCAAAATGGCACTGCTACCTGCACGTGCTCTCTATTTATATGTACTTGCCCTCACTTTGAAATGCTTCTTAAAGTCAGAACACACACTCTGATCTACATACATCATATATTCACAATACATGCATGTGTTGTTCCCCCAAGCAGTACAACCCCAGGGGCTCAGTATTTGTTACACACATATATCAACCACACTATAAACTGTAACATACAATGTTGTGTGCTCCCTTATGGACAGGGCCAGTGGATGGTGCTGACAACCTTGCTCAGCTAAACTCAAACATCCAACTATGCTCAATAAGTGTAGTTGCGTTTTTACACATCTAGGCTTCTACACACCTAGGACTTACTCTCCAGGAAGGTTACTGGCCTCATATGAACCTATGAATCTATGTGCCTCTGCAGGCTTCCCAACCTGTTGTCCCCCACATGGCCTGCTGATATCATCTACCATAAGTTCACTTGCAGCCACGTAAAAGTCAGACTTTTGCCATGGTGCTTGCATAAATTACTGTGTTCTATTGTCTGTTCATAGGTTCATAGATTAGTACTAGGCCTAGCCAATTACCCCATGTAAGAGTCAAACCCTATACCTTGTGACTGTAAGGTAAACACCATACCCATTATACCAACCTCCCAACCCCCTCTATGTACTTAGATAGCTAGGGGTTCTGTTCTCAGTGCAGTGAACTGTGCATGTTTGTGTGTGTGTGTGTGTGTGTGTGTGTCCAGACAGAAAAGCAAGTGTGTATCCTGCAGTTATTACCCAAATCCCAGAAATTGACAGTATTTAGATACCAGCACCTATCTACACATCCATTTCAGGCAGGCCTCCCACCTTCTTTTCTCCAACATGCACTGCTAATGTCATTTGTTATAAGTTGACCTGCAGCAATGTAACGGTCAGACTTGTGTTATGGTCCTTGCATAGAGTACTGTGTCCTATAGTCTGTGTACTTAGGAAGAGGTTCTGTTCTCATGGCATTCTACTGTGTGTGTGATTGTCTACTCAGCAGAGTAGACATGCTATCCTACAGTGAGCTCTACAATGGCATGGTTTCTAGGGAGTACCTCCATGCATGTGGGTTTATGTGTTGTGAACTTGTTATGTACAAGAGGTAAAGTATATGTGCTGATATGTTTGATATCTGGTTTGTTGTTATGTGAGAGAATTAATTCTAAATTCATAGTATAGATACAGCTCTCACATGTTGTATTAGTTTATTTTAGTAGTAACTGGATGTCAGTATACATGAGGCAATTGCTACATTGCCTCAGGATGCCCATGTCAATCAGGCTGCCTAGAGAAATGGTGGGAAACTGTCCATCCATTATGGAAGGTATATATTCTTGTAACTAGTGGGGAGTGGGCTAGAGGGACCAGGTTTTGCTGTAAGACTAACATAAAGTGTCTATTCTATGGAGGGCTAGGGGTAGAAAAATCTGTCAGTGCTTCACAATGCACAACTGAGTTGTTAACAGGGCAGTAGTGGAAGCCCTGAGCAGCTCCAGTATACTGAGTGCAACTCCAGCCAAACATGACACTGGAATACAAGTGAAGTTAAATAATTTTTTAAAAGTAAACAAAGGGAAAGGCTGACACTGAGCCTTATTCCAGCAATCCCCAACTCAAATGGGTCCTTGGCTGTACACTTCTGCCACAAGGGGATAGGGGTCTTTATAATGTAAGATGGCTGGTTTTATTGCTCAAATAATACCAAGCAGTCTAGATTCAGCAAGCCTGAATTTAGCCTATGCTATAAAATGCAGAAGTAAAGGAAAAGTACTAAAAATTTAAAGTGCAAAAAATCATAATCACAACAGCAAAAAAAAAAAAAAAGTTTAAATAAAGCAGCATTTCAGAAGAATACTCCAACAAGAGCGTAGAGAACAAACTTTCCTAGTGATAAATAAGTGTTCTGGAACCCAAGTACTTAAACTATAACTAAGACACTTTCAGAATAACAGATATAATAAGCCTTCAACCAGCAATTCCCACCTTAGATGGGTGTAGGCTATCATCTCCTGCCACAAGAGTCTACACCACAAACCTTCCTGATGCAAAATAACTGTTTTGGAGGCCAATAACCTAAACCATAAGAAAGACACTTAGAACAACAGGCACAATAAGCATTCAATCGGCAATTCCCAGCTCAGAAGGGCAGAAGATACCATCTCTTCCCACAAGAATGTAGACTACAAACCTTCTTAGTGTAAGACAACTGGCCTGAAGCCCAAGTGCTAAAACCAAAAGTAAGAGGCTTAGAATACCAATTACAATTTAATGTGATACCAGACAGATGACAGTGACATGTCTTTTAATCTACCCACATACAGCATGCTATGGTTAGTAGGCCCTGTGCTATCTTGTTGAGAAAGTCCTGTGGTCTGTACAGCTGCTTACGTGTCAGGTGAGGTTCATGCAAAAGAGAACATAATACTGTATTAATATTCTGATGAGTTTGACTACAGTGCTGTCACACAGTCCTGAGATCTGAATCTGATGGTGTGCCTTATGATGTGCACCATATATATGTACAGGAAAACATTAAAGAGAAATGTTAGAAAGTAATGAGACACATAGCATTTCCTAACTTCACAACCCTTACAAGAAAATGCAAGAAAGTACTAACATGGTGATGCTATCAACTGTATAATGTGGAAGGCAAATATAAGTA
Source organism: Protopterus annectens (assembly GCF_019279795.1). Taxonomy (NCBI): domain Eukaryota; kingdom Metazoa; phylum Chordata; order Ceratodontiformes; family Protopteridae; genus Protopterus; species Protopterus annectens. The sequence continues at coordinate 1,546,480,012 of NC_056743.1, read as the reverse complement.
ACAAGTACAATTATCAGTTCAACAACACAAATGCAGATATATTAGGCACTAATGTAACTATGCCCCCTTTGCAACAGACAAAAAACTTTTGTATCCCTGAATCCAAAAAGGAGAAAACAGGGAAATGGCACAATTACCATCACTTGTACAAGGCTTTGTGGGGTTGGGGGCAGGAGGCCTAGGCTGACACAAAAGGTTGGTGAGTATGTGTAAGAAAGGGAAGCATGCAGGCTAAACCATGTGACTTTTGTGTGTGTGTATGTGTGTGTGTGTCTGTAGGGGTCCTCTTTGTGAAAGTGGTGTGTGAGAGTCTGCAGGAATACAGCCAAGCTCAGTGCTAGCTATTTGTCTTGGTATGTTGGACAGGTGTGAGCAGTGCATGGTAGAGGTGGCAGTTCATCGTTGTCACCACTGACCATGAGAACTGGCTCTACCAGAAGTTGCACTGGCAGCTCCATGGCCAAGGTCAGATGCAGTGCTGCTACCTGAGCATGACTGATGTCTGTTGGACATGCTCCCTTCATGGAAATGCCTAAGACCACAACCCTATGGCATGCCAAGTGTGGGTGTGGACAGCACACTCATCAATGGACTAGGAGAAGTACTGCCACTACAGGAGTTTGATTGGGCATGGCCACGTTGGCTATCAGCAGATGTTGTGGCTGACCTACACCCATGAGGATGCTGTTCCCCTCCCAGCAGATGTTTCATCACATACACTGCTCGCTCCATGACAGACACCCCTCAGTCCATCACAGATACTCCTTGTTCCAACATGTCATTCATCCAATCCAGTGAATTGATGACACTGTGGAGGCAGTCACACATGTCAGACTATGCCACATCCACAACCCTGAGTATTTGTCTGGAGCACCTTTCTAAATGTGCCTGTGCCTTCAAGATGGTCCTAAACATATTTTGAGTGACAAGGGAAGAGACACCTGCACCAGTTGGGGGAGGGACAGCAGACCCCCTCTCTGCACTCCTCTCAATCCTCCTGTGTAGCACCTCACCAACACTTTTGCTACAGCTAGGCTCAACAGGCACTAAAGTCACAGTAGCCATACTTCCCTCCTCAATGTCCTCACCCTCATCCTGTCCTATATCTGTGGGTTCAGTGGACTGGGTAGGCCTACTGGCTGTATCCTGGGAAAAAGAAGGGGGTGGCTGGATGTCAACCTCTGTGTCAGATTCAACCTCTGCACCCCCAATTGTGTTACAGTTTTACCACCATCATCATCAGTGTCTGATGAGACACTAATATGAGGTGGCACAGGGCCCATACTCCCACTGTCATGATCACCTGTGACAAAAAGGGAGAAACACAGTCATACATTAAAACCTGCACTACTAGCAAATAATAGTGCTGTCACTATTACAGACAGTACAGCAATACACACAACAGGCCTAAAATGACACATTATGATATTTCTATAAATTGATCCACAGTACTGAAGTAAATTTATTTGGCTTACCATCTGAAGGAGGCATACATTGCTGGATTCCTGACGGTCCTGAAATAAGTTACACAAGAGGTAAGGGCAATGTCACCACATTTAACAGTAAGAGAGGGGGTACTACATGTACTCCTCTATATCTGTATGATGTGTACATTCAACAAGAATGTGGCTGACAACTCCAAACTGAGCTTATCACTGTACCAATCTTCAACCCCCCCCCAAAAAAATACATGTGATATAGTACTAACTTTTATTTCAGTTGTTTTACTGCGCAACAGTATTTGGCTGGTCATATAACAAAGCCTATGTGGAAGCTCTTCCTGGAACTGAGAAGGAGTGGTGCCCATGTCAATGACATGTTGTGGTCCACTCTGCTGTGAGTTGTCATGTTGTAGAAGATTTGCCAGGAATTCATCATTGATGGTGAGAGGTTGTTCTGCAGCAGGCCCACCTCTGGTTACCCTCTGGTCTTGGGCAACAGAAGCTGCATGCATCCATGCAGAGGTGATCATGTCAGTGGCCCTGTGGTGCACCTGCTTATAAGTCTGGTTGTGGCCGCCCACAGAATTTATGTTGGCAACTATCTATTGTCATAGTCTCAGCCACTCTGACCCCTTCCCAGAAGACAAGCCCCATGTTGACAGAGTGCATCATAAATTATAATATTCCCAGCCTCACTGAAGGGGTTGTCTCCACCTCAATTAAATTTTCTGTCCTAAAAGACAACACAATGATAATGCACATAAGTATCACATAACTGCAAAGTAACTGTCACCAGATAAAACAGTTAAGGTAGGCAGTCAGTAGTAGCCACTGGAAAAACATAAAACACTCTACAGATGTGAAATACTGACAACACACAGGATGCAAAACAAGGAGAGTAGCAAGAGCAACATATCCTTGTATGTGCCATAGCAATAACTCAACTGTGCTCCCTCTCAAAATAACAGTCTATTCTAGTCTGGGACATAACAGTAGCTTTTATTTGCTCCCCCAGCCACAAAAGAACAGAAACCTGAATCATTTTGCTAATAAAACACATTTGAAATGTTAAACATGAAAGGACCTCTCCCTGAAACATTTGGACATATGTACCACACAGCTTTCTATTTTCATATTGTCAATCATTTGCACCTCTGAAATGGCTCGACAAATATGGCCATGCCATCGGTGCACTTCTAACCAATGCATACAGATAACAATGTAAAAGATTTTGCTTCACGTTATTCATTAACATATTCCAGCTTATGCATTATGTAGGTAGCAAAATGAGAGCATACCTGTTGGAGTTCGATACTACTCTGTAAAGATAGCTTTGGAAATATTTTGCTTGCCAAACATGTAGCAAGTATCCTCACCATCAGTTTGACTAGCTACACATTTGCCTTTATATAATAGAGTAGCATATTAATGGATTGCAGAGAAAGATTCCATTCTGTTTTTCCTGTGGATTTGAAAAGTAGTGGAGTGCGGACTCAGAAAGTCAACACAGACAGAATGTTAGGAACTGCTGCTGCTTAACTCAATTTGTATGTGCTACAGGCTGCACACAATGCTGCTGCTACTACCAATAGGCCTAGGCCAATTTAGAGAAGAGTCTTCAGGCCACATTTAACTTCTTATCACAACATACATGACATGGACATTGTAGAGTCTTACAGGGTGGACAGGAACACAATACAGGAACCCTGCAACCTCTGCCGGCCTCACCTCAGAGTCACAGCCTTTACCTACCCATGTATTGGCTGTGTAGTGCTTGCATCACAGTCAGCCTTGAACTAACACTGTGGCAACTGCTGCATTTACAAGGTAAGTCCTGAACATGTACTGTATTGTATAATAATATTATGACATGTCCTTGTATTTCATCACTTTATAAAGTAAGCAACTACAAGGTGGGAGATTTGTACAGAAATTAATGTAACATGTGGCAGTAGAGAGTTATTTGACTTGTATGTTGCCATTAGCATGTAGTAGGCCTCAGGCCTCAAAGATTCATACATTGATACCTCCCCAAAGTACTGATAATGACTGCATGCTCTCAGTTTAACATCATACATTTGTAATGGGAAATCATAACAGAGAGAAGTTAGAAAGTAATGACACATATAGTAGTTTCCAGCTTCACCATCATCACAAGATCAAACAGGCAGGATGCCAAACAAGGAGAGTAACAGCAACAACATATCCTTGTTTGTGCTATAACAGTAGCTCAGCCTGGGTCCACCAACTCAAACGAACAGTATACCCTTACATGAGCCATGACAGGAACCCACCTTTGCTCCCCACTCTCAAAATAGCAGTCTATGCTTATTCGTGGCACCCAACCTGCACTTAATTTGATGGCAACTGCATATCATAGTGTTCCCAGTTAATATCCTCACACATTTTAAGGTAAATGATATAGACTGGCTTACACACTGTATGTCTCTGAGTACTGGTCAGATAACTGATAAATGACCACGAAGCACAGAAAGGTAGGACACAGCTGTGTATTTGGAAGGAATAATAATAACAGGTTATGTGTTCGCTAGGTCAACTATATACAAATATAGTAAATATAATACATTTACAAATACCAGGTCATGCCTTGATATAAGTGTACATTCAGTTGCAACTGGTTGTGTGAGGAATTATGCTATGACCAAGCTGTTTGTGTGACAAAGATGGATAAGTTCCCTTCCTGTTTTCTGATACTGCATTGCAATATGAGTTGGGATCCAGATCTATGTAGTCATATCTCATGTGCACTAATATTTTCTGCTGTGTATGTCATAAATTGATTTTTCTCATTTCAAATAATTCTCCATTTTTTATAATTTTTTGGGGGGCACTGTTTGCACAATGTGTTGCTTAGCACAAACAGCTTTGGCTGTGCACATCTCATTTCAGCATAGAGTGGCAGTGCACAAACCAGAAGAATGGGCCACCCAGGTAGCAGACAGGACACAGACAGCCACAAATATACACTGGATGCATGCAATTAATACTATTGGCCATCAAAGAATAAAACATGAACACATTTGCAAAATATTACATGAATTTGGAATATCACCTCCAAGGAGAAGGGTGACCACAACACAATCTGTTGTACAGGGAGTTGGACCAAATCAAATGTGTCATGAAGATACTTGTGAAAAATGGAGAGCTATGTATGGAACAATTTTTTTTGTGGGAAAGGTACCCATTTTTTTCAGAGAGAGAGAGAGGAATGTTGGAGAAGGGATGTAGGAATGTCTGGGTGAGGTAAGTTAGGCAGGTAAGGAAGCAATTGCAGACAGACAAGACAAACAAGACAAGAGACAGGGATGGTGAAGGACACAAGAGGTGGGTAAACACCATGGTTGGGGCAAGGGTGGGAAATCCAGGTACCATGCACAATGAGGTGATTGACAGTGAGAATCTAGTTCTCACCTAGTGGATTGTCATCACTGTCACCTCACTGAACTGCTGGCTGCAGTGAGCACTGTCTGTGTCTCCTATGTGCACTCTGAATGAGGATGGAGACAAGGCACTCCATCTGGCATAGGCATACACCTGCAGTGTGGTGCAGAATCCTATGCACCATCTCTGGCAGTTCCTGACCATAATAAACTCACTATCTCTGCTATTGCTCCCAGAGAGAGCCACAGGCCTATCCTCTGGGGCAGAATTACCTGAGGTGCTGGGTAGTGCAGGGGCAGCAGAGGGGGTGCTACTAGGCTGTGCAGCAGACATGTTGGGCAGCAGTGCTGTAGCTGGTGGAGTGAGGGCAGGTGGATCCTGTGGGACTGACCTATTCTGCTCTGTTGTGGAAAAAACCAAAAAAGATAGAAATTAAAAAAAAGAGAGAGAAAAGGATTGGTGTGAGAAAAAAAAACAGGGATAACATTAGTAACTTCTTATGTGACATACAAAGCATTGATACAATTATTTGACTCTATTCTGTTACCTTTAATTTTAACACTACAAACTCCTAACACATTTCAATACTTTTAAGACTACCCAGTTCATACCACAGGCACACCATAGTAGAGACTGCAGCCACCAATCCTTGATGTGTGCATACATTGCACATATGCATGCCCCAGTTATGCTGATTACAGTTTACAGCAGGTCACCACTGGTATAGAATTATGAAGTTACATTACAATAATGATGACAACCTAACAATATTGTATATTTGAGAAGTGTGGTTTTGAACCCACAACTGATGACTATTCTCTAATATTGTACTGTTATTTTGTCCTTTGGACTACTGCATGCATACTTTCCTTTTACAGTTTAGAGATGCATGCTCACTGTTATTTGACAATATAGGTTCATAGGTTCATAGGTTCATACTAGGCTATCTGCCCTAGGGCATTTATAAGCCTAGCCAGAATGTGTTTGGCTTTCGCCACCCATTTTAAATTTATTTTAATATGCCCTTTTTCGAGGTTAGTATACTGTGCCTCTGTCTAACAGTGACACAGAAGTGATACCCAGGGTAAACCTATGATCTCCCATCCACTCATCAAGATTCCTCTTGAAGAGAGTCAATGAGGGACTCTGCCTAACCTTTTATAGTTGATGTGAGATGTGTATGCTCAGTTTGATACAGTTGTGTTAAATACCACGTAAGTGGTCCTTAACCTTTAACGCTACTACATTAATATAAATTATTATTATTACTATTATTAAAATACTATTTAGACAGTACTGTTCTGATGGATACATACCACATGCTTCTCGTACCCTTAAATGCGCGGCATGGGGCCTGACATTCAAGGCTCACTCCATTGCAGCTATGGAAAAAACAGAAAAATACACCATTATGAATGCCAGTCTTGACTATATTCAGCTTTTAACTCTTACAATTACTCACTGAAATTGATACTTACACATCTGTTGGGTGTTCTCCATACTAAATTGCCTGATTCAATGGTTGAGAGTATCCCACTTCCTCCTCTGGAGGTCATCGAAGTGATGTCTGCATTACTCATCAGTGGAGGGATACCTGTAGCACTGGTCAAAGCCCTGGCAATACTATTCCAGGCTTCAGACTTGTATTCTGAGCCTGACTAGTCCCACTGCAGCAACTGAGGTCCAGGCTCTTTAACTAGGAGTCCAACAAACACATTGGATTCCTGGATACCTCACTTTTGTGCCCAAAAGCACATACCCTCACCAGGAACTCCTGACATGCCTGCCATAGTTCAAGCTCAATCTAGAATGAACATTTCCCTCCAACTGCATTTTATATTTTGGATAGTTTCTCACCTATTGCACATCTCACACTTACTGAGAGCATGCACAGTTTGGTTTTGCAACAACTGAAAACATTGCACATCACTTAGCATTGTTCAAACAGGGTGCACACTGCTGGGCAACATGGTTGCATGATGTTAAGCAATAAGCAACAGTGGCAAGCATTGTAATTTCAAGATTATTTGGTATACTTGCACGTGCAAATGTTCTAGTCAAATGAGCCATGTCTACAGTTCTCCTACACTTACAGCTATTGCCAAATGAATATTGAGTAAACAGTTGTGTATGTTGTACTTCATTGCTATAATCTGCAATTTCACAACAATAAACAAAATTTGCACACCCTGTACCATGTGCACTCTATACCTACACTTAACACCTGCTGCCATGGGATTAGTGACATGATATGCCCTATCTTAGTAGTTATTGTAAAGTTCTCGCTGCGTGTTTGATGTGATAGCCAATAGTCTTAATTGAATGCATCTGGTTTATGTTTGTGGCTGTCTGGATCCTGTCTGCAACCAGGGTGGCCCATTCCTCCAGTTTGTGTACTGCTGTGCTTCACAGAAACCAGGTGAGCAGAGCTAATCATGTTTGTGCTAGTTGGCACATTGCACAAACACTGACCTCAAAAAAATAAAAAATAAAAAACAAAAGGGAGACTGTCCAGAGTCTTGCAGAATGTCCAGATGTTTGCATCATATTTTTGGGCTGTCCCTTGTAAAATGTATGGTTTACTGGGAAATCACTGACGATTGAAGTCAATACATAATTACATACATTTCTGTTTCGTACTTCATATCCGTTAGAAAATGCATGCTAACACAAAATAAATGTATCCCTGTTTTTGTCCCTTTATCCTCCATTAGTTTAGTGTTTGACCAGATTTCTTGCGCTAAAAGGTTGGGTGGTATGATCCACAGTCAGTCTACAGGTTTCACGGCCAGTAACACTGGTGCGAGATGCCAAACCTTGCTTATAAGTGCTGCGCATCATTAATATTCATGGCGCAATGCCACACAATGCTGTACACTGAGCAGTACAATGTACATGAAGGCACTCTGTGTAGGCTCTGAGCGGAACCTACATGGAGTTTATTGAATACCATAGTTAGTCTTTCAACAAGGTTGACATACCTTTAAATTAATATGCATTTCCTTCTGAAAAACCTAATTTCCCACCTGTTTAACAAAGTGCTTATGTGCTTTTTAGGTTTAAATATATAACAGAAAAGTAAATGATTGATATCAATAGTGCAAAACAGTGGGGAATCAAAATCCATATGAGTGTAATCCATAACATACAGATATTCAGTTTCACATATCCTACTGTGCTTAATTCAAAAGTTCATTTAATATTCCATGTTAACAAAGTATTTTTTTGGTATCACCTAAAAACACATATTTGTGTAGATACACACACACACACACACACACACACACACACAAATGCACACACACACACACACACACACACACACACGCACACACGCACACACGCACACACGCACACACGCACACACACACACACACATGCAATTCCAAATGTAATAAGCACTGTTTGTGGTATACATGAAAAGATTGGTAGCCATAGTAAGTGGGAGAGCTAATATTTGACATCTGGTAGCTAGTGGAATATAATCTTTCCTAGCATGGTCACCATAGCCTTCAAGTCTCAGAATGTTTTTACATATATCAGCTCTACTACAAAACTACAGTTTGTTAGCTGTTTTTCATCTCAGCAGCGTATTTCTCTTTTTCCTGCAGTTATGCATTTATGAAGTTAGACAACTAAGTGAGATGGAAAGCAATGATAAAGACATCACTATAAAAATCTATCTGAATATAGCAAGGCCTGCAGTTTCAATGGTAAATTGTATGAGTTTGATTTGCCCAATTTAATGTTGGAAGTTGTGCTCTGTCTTGGGTCTCATAGTAAATCAATTATAGGTAACTCAAAGCACATGACCTGAAATTATAGACATTTACCTTGCTATACTCAAGACAAACCAGTGCTCACAAAATCAATATGCATGTCTACTTAACCAATGGAATGATGTAGAGCCTCTACTTGGATCCTCATTCACTGTTACCACGTTTGCAAAATAATCCACTTAAGAATTGCCAATCAATTAATCCCCATTGATGACCTGCAATATATAAAAAGTTTATCCAAAAAAAAAAACTTAAATAATGTACACTGCAGGGCACTGCAAGGAAGCATCATAACCCTCCACTTACCTGCATTAGTAGTGTCAGTGGTGCAACAGGTAGCACACTTACTTTGGTGTAGAAGGCTGTGGGTTCTATTACTACACCAGGTAGATCTAGTGCAGCATAGGTGGGGTACTGTACTCCTGAGTTTGTCATTCTTTGGATGAGATGTTAAAACAAGGGCCCATCTGCCTGAGTTGATGCTAGCTCAAGTGGATGTCAAAGATCCCACTGCATATATTAAAAGGGGTAGTGGTTAGCCATTAAAAAGACATTATTTGCAATACTATTTACAAACTTACATATTTACAAATGTATACTTTGTACAATTTTCATTCCTTTCCATTACTGTCATACAGTCTTAGATATCCTGTTTTTCATTATTATACTAAACTTATATCTTCAGTATCTTAATTTGAACCCTACTCCTTTTTCCACAACCATCTAATTCTTCTTAAAATTACTGCTAGGCTCCGTTTACCATTAAACATGATTTCATTTAGCCTTTCATTCCAAATGGTCAATGCAACTTAAAGTAATCTTTTAACTATTTTACTAATGCATTCCTTATTTTTATGACTATACTATCCAGTCAGAATCATATGCATATTTATTTCATTTACCGCCTTTATGGTTTCAAAGAACTTTTCTTTACACAATTTTCTTACAATTTCCAAACTGTTATTATTCAGTGTAAGAAAACATGTCCTGTCATTTCTTCTTTACCACAATGGATGAAAACTCTTTCACCAATTTTTTATATGGTATATTTCTTTTACAGGTAATTTATTAATCATTAACCTCATAAAAATCTTGATATTTTACTTGCTTATTATGTCTTGCTTTTTATACTTTTATAGCTTTAATGTTTTCATTCATTAGCTCAACCCAAGGATTAGCATAACAATATTGTATCATGATTTTTTTATACCATACTTTTCTCTTGTTTTCTATTTCAATTATTTTCCATATTTTGTTTTCTTGATAACATCTCATTTCTTCATTCAAACATACTTTTCATCTTTTGAATTTTTTAACATATCCCAATGCCACTCATATTTGTACTTTAGTAAATTTACTACTAACTTTTCATTTTTATCATTTATCCAAAACAAAACTTTATACAAATTCAAAGAAACAGCATAAACAATTGTGTTTATTAATCCTAAACCTTTATCTTCCTTGTCCATATATAAAACTGCTCTCTTCACTGGATTCAGTCTTGAACTCCATATAAAAGAAAAATACTTGTAGTATTTATTTTACATGGATTACTGGCAACATATAGACAGTAACTAAAGATGTAGTCTTCCTAGTATAACTGAATTAATCAAATAAACCTTTTTAGTATATGATAGCTTATAGGTTTTCCAAGAACAGCAAAGCTCCTTTATTCACTATCATATTCCATTGTTCCTCGCTTACATTGTTACCCCTAAATCTTATTCCTAACAGAAAGACTTCTTTCATCATAAAGGATATTCATAGGTTCATAGGTTCATAGGTTTATACTAGGCTATCTGCCCTAAGGCATTTATAAGCCTAGCCCAAATTATTGTGGCTTACGCCACCCCTTATATGAAAAAATACTGTGCCCATTAGTTTGTTGTGCCTCTGTCCAGCAGTGACCCAGAGATGATTCCCGGGGTAAACCTACGATCTCCCATCCACAGGTCTAGATTTCTCTTGAACAGAGTCAGCGAGGTGCTCTGCCTCACATGGACCGGGATTTTATTCCACAGCATAGGGAGTCTCTGAGTGATAAATCTATCCCTCCAGCACGTCCTATTTATATCCGTGCTAAGGTTTAAGTCGCTTGCTCTAGTGGTTTTGGTGGATTTGGATTTTTGAGGTGGAGCATGTCCATTAATTCGGGTTGGACATGGCCTTGTATGTCAGGCACATGTCACCTCTGAGCAGACGGTATGCGACTGAATAGAGCTGGAGTTTCTTCAATCTGGCAGCATATGACAGATTTTGGAGTCCCTTTATCCTTTTGGTGAGGAACTTTTGGGGTCTCTCCAATTGCTGCAGATGTCGGGTGAGATACATCCCGAATGGGGCATTGTACTCGATCATTGGTCTGATAAGTGAAGAGTACAGGGAACAATGACCTCACTAGATCTGGATGTGAATCCCTTCATGATCAGGTGGGCAATGTAGAAGGTCTTTCTAACCACTTTAGCAATGTGAGTGTCAAAAGAAAGGCCACTGTCAACCTGGGTCCCCAGGTCCCTGATAACCTCTTCTGTGCTTAGTGGATTGCCACCTATATGGTAGCTTGGGGTTACCTTGTTTTTCCCGAAGGGTATGACTATACATTTTTTGGCGTTTAACTTCAGGCCATGGCTCTGGCACCAGCTATCTGTTTCCGTGAGTCCCTTCTGAAGGATATCCGTGTCCGATGCACTTTCCACTATGGCGCCCAGTTTGCAGTCATCTGCAAACTTTGTCAGCCAAAGTCCTCCCATGTTGGCCTGTACTTCTGAGAAGTAGATGCCAAACAATAGGGGCCAAGGACCGAGCCCTGTGGGACACCACTTGTGACCGGCTTGGAGTCTGACACAGCGCCAGCAACTCTAACCCTGTGGGTTCTGTCCTTAAGCCAGTTTGCAACCCATCTTGTCACATATGGGTTTACATTTAAGCTGGTAAGTTTTTCTACAATACCCGAGTGGGGTATTGTGTCGAAAGCCTTTGCAAGGTCAAGGTAGGCTGTATGGACTGCCTTTCCCTCATCAATGGCCTTGGTGACTATTTCGAAGAAGTCGACCAAGTTCAAAAGGCATGATCTTCCCTTGACAAAGCCAAACTGGGTCGGGTCCAATGTCTGCAAGTCCCCTATATCTTTGTTTATGAGCTCCATTATGATCGTCTCCATAGCTTTGCAGACTAGACTTGTTAAGCTTATGGGGCGGTAATTACCAGGGTCCGTAGAGGCGCCACCTTTGTGGAGTGGGACCACAGTTGCCGTACGCCACTCCTCCTGTCTTTACTATAGCACCCATTTTGCTTTTTTCTTTATTTAAAGTCATGCCTATTATATTTAAACATTGATGAACATAACATATAATTTATTTCATCCAAACTTTGCTACTTGTAATCAATATATTATCATCTGCATAAATAAACATAAATGGAATTTTTATTCCCTTCATTGGTAATATAAGTAGCACTTTTAATATGCAAATTTCTATCTCTGACTAATACATCCATAATTAATGCAAATAATATACTACACATAAGACATCCCTGAGGTATGCTATTCTTAATCAGTGGGATTCAATAAAGCCAACATGGTGATTTTCCACTGTGTGCGTGTCACGGTGTGAGGTGCACATGGGCATGGACCGTGCAAACAAGGTAAACACTGTGGCATGCTAATTACTGTATAAGCAGCTGAATTGCATAATAATCGACCAAGGCAACATGTTTGAGCTATTTAACAAGCTATAAACCAACCATGTAGATCCCGTGCTGGTGTTTCCCATGAATTCCAAAACTTTTGGAATACAGCCATTGAAAGGAGTCTACACAGGCAGAATAAAAAGTAAATGTGTGAAATTTGTACAGAACTGACCTTAATATGTAACAGTAGGCTGGATGCAACAAAAGGAGAGTAACAATAGCAACATAAAATCTTCTTTTGTGCAATAACACAAATGGAGCTTTGCTCCCCCAAACCACATGAACAGTACACTTGTAAGTAATGTAGACAGAAGTATAAAAGTGTGTGCTAATCAAAATAATTATAAAAACCATTAAACAGACTATTCATAGTTATATGTCAGCATATACAATATGTATCTAATGAAATGCAGGCATATAATCTTAAAATTAGTACTCCTCTGTGTTCAACACATAATTCATCTCCCCTAGCTTCAGTTTCCCTAGCTACACGGTTGCCTTCTGGTGTAGATTCAGGGCTGTCAGCATGATGAAGATGCAAATGAGGTCTGAAGTCCTTAGAATTGGTGAATCCCCCAAAAATTGGATCCGTGTAGGGATGTACACATAGTGCTGGCACTTCCTCAGTGCTTGTGTTTAGTGGATGGCAACCGTGCATGCTTACATCAGGTGGATGTGTCAGGTTAGACTTACAAAGTGTTGCATGTACATCTGTCAAGGTTGGAAATGCAAGTAAGCAGCACACAATTCACAGGTTCTGTTTCATTAACATCCATGTTGAACCTGGTTGACTTTTTTGAGACTGTCACCAAGGCCCAAGATGAGGGAAAATCAGTACTTACAGCTTACCTTGACTTGGCCAAAGCCGTTGACATAATCATCCACTCAGGCATCATCAAAAAGCTAACACAACTTGGTGTAAATCCCTATCTCATCAGGTGGGTGGCCAACTGGTTTACCGATAGGCCCACAAGGTCAAAATAAGTGCCTCCACCTCCGACAGAAGACCTGTCACTAGTGGTGTTCCCCAGGGATCTGTCCTAGGACCCCAACTGTTTGGCGTCTACTTCTCAGAGGTCCAGGCAAAGATAAATGGCCTGTAGCTGACCGAGTTTGTGGATTACTTTAAGTTGGATGCTATCATCGACTCCCCAAATGATGTTAACATACTACAAAAGGGTCTCACAGTAACAAATGACTGGTGTCAAATTCACGGCCTTAAGTTAAATACAAAAAAATGTATTATCATACCATTCGGCAAAACATGGCCCCTACTGATTACCACATCAATGGCAACCCCCTAAGCACACAACCTGTAGTGAGAGACCTGGGAATACAGGCTGACAACAAACTTACATTCAACCATCATTTAGTGGCAGTGGTCAGAAAAGCCTTTTATTCAGTTCATCACATAAGTAAAGGGATTGCATTCAGAAAAAAGGAGGTTTTTACCTCTCTATACTCCTCCCTCTTTAGGCCTATAATTGAGTACAACTACCCATTTGGTATGAGGTTTCCAAACACCTGCACCAGCTGGAAAGGCCACAGAAATAGCTTGCAAAGATAATCCATGGCCTCCAACACCTGTCCTATGTGGACAGGCTGAAATCACTATCACTCTACTCGGTATCATACAGATTGCTCAGAGGTGATCTGTGTCTCACCTACAAGGCAGTCTTGGACCCTGCCCTACTAGAAGTGCTCCATATCCATAAGTCTAACTCCTCGAGCATTACCCACTCAAAAGGCCTAAATCTAATATGTGACATTAACAAAACCTGATGGAGAGACAGGTTTGTCTCCCAGAGGCTGCCCCTTCTCTGGAATAGACTTTCCATACACGTCAAACAGAGTATGTCGCAGACCCTCTTCAAGAGCAACCTTGACGAATGGATAGGCAACCACAAATTTGTCCCAGGGGGTCCATCTGTGTCCCTCTTTGACAGGGTCAACAGTTGCTGACTGACGTTTCTTTTTTTGGGGATAAACTCTTGGCTAGGCTTGTAAGGGCCCCAGGGCTATTAGCCTAGTAACCTCCTATGATCCTATGCTCCTATGATCCAACTTCCTCTACATTTGTGTGCAAATTGTGTTTTCTCTGTCAGTTTTTTATTATTATTTTATTATTTTTTTGGCCATTGTTTGCAGGATGCAGCACTTAGTGCAATCATGGGCAATGGAGGAATAAAGTAAGGTTTGGCTACGCTTTTCTTGTTTGTGTGGGCTTGCGTGATGGGCAAAAGGGAGACTGTAAGATTGACTAGTACATAAGGGAATGTCATGCAACTCTTCCAGTGACAGCATTGCTAAATTTGGACAATCAGTATTGAGTCTATGGAATACATCTGCTACTTAACTGACTCTGTGGCAGCAGGTGTTAATGCAATGATGCATTCTTTTTTGGGCCAGATGGTACTGGGTTTGAATACAGCTGTATCTAATACTTTTAACTACTTTTGTTTTACAGTTGGTGCATGTTGCGTGCAATGTGCACCATCATGCATTAATCCATTAAAGAAAAGAAATGGGGAAGGTAGGACAGTAGTGAAATGAGGATGCTAAAGTCTGACAGTTAGCACTGAGTCTGTGGAAAACACCTGTTACTTAATTGACTCTGTGGTGGCATGTGCAGTTCATGCAGTAATACATTCCCTTTTGGGGCCAGATGGTACTGGGTTTGAATAAAACTGAATCTAACACTTTTAAGTATTTTTGTATTACCATTGTTTTGCATTGATGCTTAAAGAAAAGAAATGAGGAAGATAGGACAGTGGTGAAATGGGGAGCAAGCAGGGGGAGAACAAAGGGAAAGCAATACAGGAATGTGCAGGAGGGAGGCAGGAATGAGGCATAGCTATCAGCAGTTAAAAACTGATAATATATGCAGTATAGTAGCTGAATTTGGACTGTCACCTCCAGAGAGAGGGGTGACCATAACACAATCATGATGTATAGCCAACTGGACCGAATCAAAAATGTCAAGAAGATACATGTGCAAAATGGAAGGCTATGTATGGCATGAGTTTTTTTTTTTTTTTTTGTGGGACAGGTGCCCATTTTGTTTTTGTTTTTTTCTGGAGAGAGAAAGAGGAATGTTGGGGAAGGGATGTAGATATCTCTGGGTCTGGTAAGTTGGGTAGGTGAGGAAGTAATTGCAGACAGACAAGACAAACAAGACAAGACATAGGGATGGTGATGGACACAAAAGGTCGGTGGACACCATGAATGGGGTGAGGGTGGGGACATCCAGGACCAATGGACATCAAGTTGGTTGACAGTGAGACTCAAGTCCATACCCACATGACTGTCATCACTGTCATCTCACTCTGCCACTGGTTGGAGCACTCAGCATCTCCTCCTCCTACTGATCCTATGTAAAATAAGGGAGAGCAGACCTTCCATCCAGTGTAGGCATGCACCAACAGTGCAGCACACAACACTACACACCATCCCTGGCAGTTCAGACCGGGTGATAAACTCACCACCCTGCCACTGCTCCCAGAGGGAACCACTGGCCTATGTTCTGGGGCAGAAATACCTGAGGGGGGAAGGTAGTGCTGAGGAATTAGAGGTGGTGCTGCCAGGTCAGTTCCCAGACATGCTGGACAATTGTGCTAGGACCAGTGGAGTGGGGGCAAGTGGATCCTGTAGGGCAGGCCTACCCCACTGTGCTGTAGAGCATTTCATGATGTTGTACACATGGATAAAATGGACACATTTTGATGACACATATAATAAAACAACAACAAAAAATGGAGATAAGGGTTGGGGTGAGAAAAAAAGAGATACGATTGGTACCTTCATATGTAACATACAATGCATTAATACTAGTATTTGACTCTATTATCTTAACCTTTACTCTTAAGACTACCACGCCTTAACAGATAACTTATTACTTTTAAGACTAGCAGCTCCTAACAGATGCACACTATATTACAGATTGCACCAAGTACTCCTTTACATGTGCATATATTGCACATACAGTAGAGTCAATTATCTGAATGTCAATTATCCAAAACATCAGTTATCTGAACACAGCCTTCCAAAGTTTTCAGTCAGGAAAAATCATAAAGTTTGAATATGTAAATATTGTACATACTCATTTATGCGTGTTTTTTGAGTTTATAGCCCACTTGTGTGTGAAAAATATTCTTTATTGTCCACTAGAATCACTGAATCATTGAAAAGTGTATTCCATGCGTGCAGAGAAAAACAAGATTTTAGAAGTTTTTCTTATTTGGTTTAATTATATGTTTGATTAGCCAAACAGTTTGATTATCCAAATTACTCTAGGTCCTAATTGGTTTGGATAATCGACTCTCCATTGTATGTATGTTTCAATTATCCAGATTACAGTTTGCAACAGGGCATGTGTTCTACTGGTATAGAGCTTTTACTTCAAATTTATTTATTATTTATTTTTTATTTTACATTTGTTTACTGGGAAAGTCTGACTGGACACAGGTCCTTTTTCAGCAGAGGCCCGGGGAGAAAAGCTCCACATATAACAATATTCAGATTAAGTTACAAATCTTGACAAATTTTCACAATCTGTTACAAACATTGACAAATTGATTGACAGTAGACAAGTTGGTGAACATCACTTGGGATGAAAATATATATCAGCAGTCAAGTTGGTGAATATGAGCTATGTGATGTTACAAATGAGTAATACATATATTATACGATATCATTTGAATATAAAACAGTATACATAAAATTACTATTTATGTACAGCTCATCAGAAATCAAAAGTTGAAAAAAGAAATTAGTTGGTTTGATTAAAAAGTCATGATGAAGTAGTGAAAAGAGGGGAAAGAAGGGAGGAGGAGAGAATGAGTTAGAAGGATTATTGAGGAAGTCAGCGGTGATAATAGTTGGATAGCAAGTGTTGGTGGAGAGGAGTTAGAGAGAGAATAGTAGGGATTTTAAGAAGTTGTCTGGGTGTATCACAGTTAAAGAGACAAGAATTCAGTAGATGTGATTTTAGGGCTGTTTTGATGGAGGTAGTAGAAGCTATGGTTAAGATATTGGGGGGGGGGGGCTGTTCCATTGTTTAGCAATAATATTGCTGCAGAGGGATGCACCTGCAGAGTTATAGCCTTTAGATACTTGTAGTACGGGTTTGTGGTTGGATTTCAGGCCTCTTGTTTTGGTGTATGGGTGTAGTATGTTCCGAAGGGAAGGGGTTTTGTCAGGGTAGTAAAGCAGGTTGTGGGCTAGTATGAGTTGATTATATAGCAGGAGATGAGGAAGTTTAAGCCAGTTAAGCTGTCTGAGAGGAATGCAGTGGTGTGTTCTAAAAGGAGAATTAGCTGTGAATGTGGCTATTTTATTATAGCAAGCTTGCATCTTGGATAGGTCTGATTTTCTAATATTGGTGAGGATTGGGGGGGCATAGAGCAGGGTAGAGATGATATGAGTATGAACTATAGTGGCTCTAGTGCTATCTGTTAGGAATTGTTTTTTTTTTTTTATATAGGAGATCTAGCCTTTTGTGTACTTTTTTAATAGTTAGGGATATATGTATGTTGAATGTCATGTTGCTGTCAATTTCTACTCCCAGCAGTTTGGCGTGGTTGACTGGAGACATGACTGTATTGTTACTAGAGATGATGTTAAATGTTGGACTTTGTGTTGAGTACTGCGGGGGTGGAAAGATAAGGAGCTTAGTTTTGTTGGGATTTAATATTAGCTGCAAGTCTGTAAGCCAGTTTTCTGCAGAGAAAAAGGAGGCTTGTGTTAGTTGTTGCAGTTCATGGAGGGAGGAAGAAGCACAGATAAGTGTGGAGTCATACTCATAGTGGATGACTGAAGCCTGAAGTGTGGCTGTATGAAGTTTGTTGGTAAATAAAGAAAACAGCTGAGGTCCAAGGATGGAATCCTGTGGGACTCCTAGCGAGACTGGTAGTAGAGGTGAGAGTTCTATTTGCCATCTGACAGCCTGCTGTCTGTAGAGGTGAGAGTTCTATTTGCCATCTGACAGCCAGCTGTCTGTCAGTTAAGTAGCTCCTGAACCAGGAGATAGTTGGGTAGCTAAAATTTAGTTCTGAAAGAGTGGTGATTAGGTTGTCATGATTGACCATGTCAAACTCTTTGGAAGATCAGGAAAGATAGCTGAGATGAATTTTCCATTGTTTCTATGGTTATTTACTGTTTGGGTGAAAGACATAAGGTCAGTAGTAGTACTGTGGGAAGATCTAAAACCATGTTGGGTTGTAGTAAGTAGATTATTAGAGTTAAGGTGGTCATGATTTGTGTATGGATGCACCTTTCAAGGATTTTGGAGAGGGAAAATAATATAGCTACTGGCCAGTAATTGGTAAGTTCTTTGGAGTTGACCCCTTTATGTAGTGGAGTAATGTATGAGATTTTTCCAGAGCTGGGGGACTAAGTTTTCCTTAATCGAGCGGTTTATAAGAATTGCTACTGGATATGCAATAGCCTCGGCAACAATTATTAAGTATTCGGCAGGTAGTTTATCAGCTTAGGGGGTTGTTGGCTTTAGCTTACTAAGTAGATTTTCAGTTGTGAGAGTAGGAACAGGTTGTAGTGTTCCATAGTGTTATTTGGTGACTTATTGCTGTGGACTGACTTTGAGAGTTAGCCAGGGCTAGGATGGATTCTGTAAAATATTTGTTGAATTGACTTGCTATATTGGTTGAGCTATCAGTAGTTACAGGGTAGGGGGTGCCAGTTTTTCCTGGTTGTAATACTTTGTTGATGGCTGTCCAAAACCTCTTAGGATTGTTTTGGTGTCTAATTTGTGTGTTATGATAATAGTTTATTTTGTCCTGTTTGATCACTTTTTGTCAAATTTCTAAGTTCTAAGTATTTTTGTTTAGCAGCAGGGGTATTTATTTTTTGCCAGTTTGACCAGGCTTTGTCTCTGTTTTGTAGTTGGGATCTAGTCTCTTTAGTTAACCAGGGGGCATAGTTGGCTTTAATTTTGATGGTTCTGGGGGGTACATGATTGTTTAGAATTTCATGGAAGGTGGAATTAATGTATGAAACAGACTCATCTAGGTTTAAAGTTTTTAAGGGGAAGCCAGTTGCATCTTTTCAGTGCTATTATAAAGTTACTGGAGTTGATTTTTTTTTGTTGTGAATTTCATGGTATATGGTGGGTTTGGCTACATTGGTTTGATGTCTGGTTAGGAAGGTTGGTGAGTGATCACTTAGGCTATATAATAAGCAGCCTGATCGACTAATTTGATCAGGTCTGTTAGTTAACATCTAGTCAAGAATTGACTGTCTCTTAGATTTTTTTTATCGACTCTGGTTGGAAACTGGATTAGTTGGGTAAAACCATGAAGATTAATAAAGTTAGTGGGGTTACTGGAGTTACAAGTTAGATAGTCAATATTAAAATCACCAATTAGAATAGTTTATTGGAGGAGAGAGTTAGAGGCCCAATGCAGCAGATTTTCTAAGAAGTCTATGTTATCACCCAGTGGAATGTAGCAGCCAATTATGTTGATTTTTTTTTGTTATTAACGGGTAGTTTGGAGAGCATAATTTCTGCTGTTACTAATGTTGGTAGTGGCAGATCCTGATTTTTCTAAATTTAAGTGTTTTTTGAATAAGATAGCAATGCCACCACCTTTTTAGATATTTGATCTTTATGCAAGAGGATACAGCCAGGGGAATTATTTTGCTGTTTGATATTTCAGGTTTTAGCCAGGTTTCTGTGAGCAGGGCTATGTCGGGTGAGTGTAGAGAAGGATTAACATGTAGGTCTAGGATTTTGTTTTTAATGCTTCTAATATTAATGTTTAGTATTAGGAGGTCATTGGCTTTTTTCTCTAGTTGAGGACAGGTGTATCCTATATTTAGTGTGGATGTGTGGATTGTGGGCTTGGATGGGCCAGGATTAGGGTGTATGTCTCCAGAAAGTGCTAGTTTAGAGGTAGTTTGCACTATAAGGTTAATCAGTCTAATGTACAATAATTGGTGTTTTATGGGTGGTTTATTACTTTTGTGTATAGCTAGGGGGGTAATGGGATGTGTTTGTTGAGATCTGTTTGGAAGATAGAGGGGAGTATGTGTAGGTTTACAGGTGAAGATGTAGTAGGATTAATGCTGGTAGTGGCACAATCAGGTAGTGTTGGAGGTGTAGTGCGGGAGTAAGGGGTAATCTGTGCAACTAGAGTAAGGGTTACAATGATGGTTGTGTGGATAAGGTACATGTTGAGGTTGCTGCTGATGTGGACCTTTGGTGTGTGTAGATAATGTGAAATTATATGAGATGTTAGTAATGGTCTAGGTAAGTGATTCAAGTGGGTTTATTAACTAGGTTGGTATGGTGGAAGTGGGGGGTAGGATAAATTGTCTGTTGTGGTAGGTAAAGTTGTATTGTTAGCCAGATAGGAGTGAAAAGTGAAATGCTATGGTATTCTGGAGATGAGTAGTTAATTGGGAGTGGCTAAGAATTGGAAAATTAGGTGTGTGTTTGATTTGGCAATGGGAGCTGGTGGGCATGGTCTGTAAGTATAAATGTAATGAAAGTGGGTGGGTAGGAATGGGGGTAGAGTAGGGGAGCGGAATGTGCCAGAGCAAAGTGAGGGTGAATGGAGCGGGATTGCACCTGGCCTCAGTGAGCTGTATCTAAGAAAAAAAATCTGTGAGCACAGGACTCCAGCAAGTTTGTACCAGTTTTTTGGTCTTAAATAATGTACAGACCTGCATGTTTATTAAATTATGCCACAGTAATTAAATTTTAAACCTTTAAGTTACACATAATTGAAGAATTAACAGTTATTGTATAGTTGGGAAGCATGGTATTTGAACCCACCACCACTGACTAAAGTCTAATTTGTATTTATTTATTTGCAGTTTGATAACTGGGAAAGTACATTGGGCCAAGATGAGCCCTTTTTCAATGGAGGCTTGGGGAGAAATTTTAGGTTTGGTATTCTTGGTTTGTGCTACAGACTAATGCAAATATACTTTCTTTTACAGTTGATATATGCATGCCCAGTTTGATACAACTGCATAAAATATCAAAAAAGCTATATTTAACTTTTAATGCTACAATAATACTACTTTTCTGCAGCATAAATACCATATGCCTCCCTCATCCTCACCAATCTAATGGCATGGGTCCTAACATTGCACTGTCTCTCCATGGAAGCTGTGGAAAAAACAGAACAGAACAGAATACCATTATGAATACCAGTCTTGCCTATAGTCAGCTTTTAAGCCTCACAAGTACTCTCTGTAGTTGATACTTACACATGTTTGAGATGTTCTCCATCCTATATTCCTTGGTCCAAGCATCGAGGGTACCCCTCTTCCTCCTCTGGAGGGTGATGTAATGCTGCCTATATTGTTCCCCAGTCCAAGGATACCAGTGGCACTAGTCACAGCCTGGCCAAACTATCCCATGCCTCTGACCTATACTGGGACCCAGAATAGTCCCCCAGCAGCAACCTGGCACTGTGATGTTTCACTAGGAGTCCAACAAAAATCTTGGACTCCATCCCTGAACCCTAAATTTCACACCCTTTCTATGAATGTCTGCATGTATATCATGGATTAAGAGCAATGATGAATGATAGTTTCCCATCAGTTCCAGTTATTACATTTACTGGGAATGTGCACACTGTTTGAAAATGTTGTGCACCATGCACCATCACGCAAACACTGTGTGTGATGATAAGCTGTATGCAGCACTGTCAAGCAATGAAATGTCAAGGTTATTTGATGTACAGGCAGATGCGTATGTATGTTTGACAAATGTGAAGGTCATGGCAGTCCTGAGAGCAGAAATATCCTTACAGGAACATGGTACACAGTATACCCACAGTCATACATTTGGTAATAAATGTGATAATACATTGATAAATAAATAAAAAAAATGACACAATATTAGTGTCTCAGCCCTCATACATATAATTAATATTAGCTATACTATGTCAAGTGTTATAAGAGAGAGTGACTATAATGGGAAGTGGAACAACAGTAAAAGTGCATGGAATATGGTGTACTGGAAACACAGAACCATGTGCATGATAGCTGAGAAGTGAAATAACAGTTGTTCATGTTTCAGTACATTGCTATAAAATGCAATGACACTATAGTAAAACAAAGGTTGCACACGCTGTACTAGAACCCAGGACCATCTGTATTCTAACCCTACACTTATACCTGCTGCCATAGTAAATAGTATTGATTGAATGCATCTGGTTTCTATTTTTGGCTGTCTACTTTCTGTGTGGCTTACTTAGCCAGTAAATAAAGGAAGACATACTTGAAATGAGAAAAAGAAGTCTATGACATACACAGTCCACACAAGATATTTCTACATAGGTCTGGATTTCAACTCTCACTCCAATGCACCTTTAGAAAACAGGACAGGTGCCTTACCCCTCTTTGCCACACAAACAGCTATGCAGCAGGGAATTGAAGTCATTCTTCACACAACAAACTGCAACAGAATGTACACTGACATCAAACCATAAACTGTTATTTGTTTCTTCACATTCATATTGTGGCCTTAATGTGTGGAAGGCATTCTAGCCTTTCATGACTGGAGTACTCTTGGTGGCCCTAAACCATGTCTCTGTGACTGCACAGACATCAACATCTTCCCAAATAAGTAGTGCCTCAGATCAATGTAGTTTCTGATATACACTGCTAGCATTAAGCAGCATAACCCCAAGTTTGTATTTTGGGGATATTTTTACATCAGGAAGTTTGTTCTTATGACATTGCCTAAAAAAGCCACTATGGGGGAGGCAAGTACATTGGCCAGTAACCGAGAGGCAAGAGGTGACAGATGAAGACCATCCCTGGCAAAGCAGCACGGTCTGTTGACCATATCATCCCAAGCTAACAAATACTGGGTCCCCCTGGATTGACACCATTACCTAAGCCAATTGTTGAAGTCAATAATTATTTTGTTGATGTCCCAGCACAGGCCCTTGTGGTATTCCACTTTTGAGTGGGCTATTGGTGGAGGTGCAGTCCCAACTTTGAGAGTGTGTATTCTGTTGGTGAGCCAGTTGCCTATCCAGCTAGTACTGTATGGCTTAATTCCAAGATGGGACATTTTCATTATGAGACATGAATAGGGGATACTGACAATGGTCTTGGATAACTAAACATAGGTGGTATGTCCTGTTATCTGTCATCCAGGTCTTCAGGGTCAGTATCAAAGAAGTCCACGAGATTCAATAGGCAAGATCTATCCATGACAAACACAACATGGGTCAGCTCTGGGGTGCTGAAGATCAACTATGTCCCTGTGGATAAGGTCCATGCTGATCCTTTCCCTGGCCTTGCAGATAAGGCTTGTTAGGCTTATGGGTCAAAAGTTGTAGTTCTGCATTGTACCAGATTGATGCGCATTGCATATGACACAACATTATTTCCCAACATGGATTTCTCATGGATTTCCCAACATTTAATCCCAACATGGATTTCGTCCTCACCACAGCACCACCACTGCCCTCCTCTCCTTCCCTCATATCATTACAGAGACTCTAGACAACAATAAACTCATTTCCTGTCTCTTCCTAGATCTCTCCAAAGCCTTTGATACTGTCTCTCATCCTCTACTACTATCTAAACTCGCAAATCTCCACCAATCCCCCTCCGCACTTGCCTGGTTTAATAGTTACCTATCTGGCAGGGAACAATGGCTCTCATCCTCCTCACCTTTCCTTCCCATCTCCACACCCTTTTGTTTAACATCTTCACCAATGACCTTTACACCTCATGCAAAAAATCCTAACTTATTCAGTATGCCGACAACTCCACACTTATATCTATCTCAAATACCATTCCTGAACTACACTCCCTGACCCAACAAGCCCTAATATCCACTGAACAATGGCTCTTTCACAACCTAGTGATCCTAAATCCCAAAAAGACCAAACTCCTACTTTTCCTTCCCCATTCTCTTTCTCATCACAAAATCTCCTTTTGTATTAAATCTTCTAACAATACAACTATCCAACCTAACAACCACACAAAACTCCTAGGGGTCGTTATCAATGACGGACTAAAGTTCAACCTCCACATACTCCAATGTATAAAAAATACAAACCAGAAACTAGGTCTGCTATATCGGAACAAAAAATTCCTAACCCATGAATCTAGACTTACCCTGGGCCAGGCACTCCTCCTCCCCTCCCTCTTATACGCTGCCCCAGTTCTTACCAATATCCAGGCCTCCACTCTAAACAAACTCTAACAGATTTACCATAAAATAGCCAGATTCATTACTAACTCCCCATATAGCTCACACCACTGCATTTCTTTAAACTCTCTTCAATGGCTTGAACTTCCCCAATTTCTGCTATCTTATCAATTACATATGCTACACTCTATTCTTTATAAACCCTTCGTCTGTCAATCTCTCTCTTCCTTAGTCTCCATCTACATCCCATCGCAGACCCTCCATACTTCTAACCAACAATTACTTGATATCTACCACCCAAAAAGGTCAGTAGACAAACTACTCTACAAACACTCCCTTGCCCATGCTTGGAACAAACTTCCCCTTGACTTCCGTTCAGTCTCCAACACCTCACACTTTAAAAATTAACTAAAAGCTTATTTTCTCAATTCCAGAACCTGCCCTTTCCATGACCCCACCTAGTTTTCCTTCCCTTTATGTACCCTCAAAAGGACCATACTTAGTACCTCATTACACCTCTCTCTCCAATGTGTCTACTATGCATTTGCATAATTTTATACAAACAAAAAAGTTTTATTGCTGACCTATTGAACTATATCAATGTAAAATGATGTTACTTGCTTCTTTTTAATGCAACTTTAACTTTATGCATGTAACCTAACATATGTGAATCTTTTTGCTATAACTGGTATTATATCAATTTTGTTTGTGTCTTTCGGCGTTTCCCGGTTAGGGGTCGTCACAGCGGAACTCCGGTCTGCTAATGTTTGGTAGTGAATTTTTACGTACCGGGTTACCAGCCCTGACGCACAACCTTCAATGAAGGCACGCCCCATTCACGTATGCCTCCACACAGAAGATGCTCTAGCTGAGAATCGAACGGGACAACGTCTTACTGTGAGGCAACAATGCTACCGCAGCACCACCACCACAGTATTATATCAATATTGTTTAAAATTGTACTTGTTTAAAAATGTACTACTGGAGCTTTTCTCCTTGGGTCTCCACTGAAAATGGGCCACAAGCCCAGTTGGACAAACCTGGTTAACAAATGTCAATAAATAAATAAACAAATAAATAAATTTGATATTACTTTCTGTAGTGTAGGTGATATATGTGTGGGAAAAGTACTGAGACACCAGTGTTGCAGTGCTTGGGGGTGGGAATACATGGCTGTATTGTAAATGTGTGACATACTGTGAGATAAGGCCTTCATTTATTTAATTTTTCCACATGTAATGTCATATCATGCACAAGAAATGGATTATAAACAGCAGTAATAGTTAATAATATGTAGCTTTCCATTGCATAAACATTAGCAAAGCGTATAGATATGCAATATACACTTGTTTGAACACTACTTAGCAGAGCGCAAATGTGAGCCACATTGCTAAAGTCTGACAGTTACTACTGTGTCTATGAAACACATCTGCTACTTAAATGACTCTGTGGCAGCAAGTGTTAATGCACTGATACTTTCCTTTTTGGCCCAGATGATACTGGGTTCAAATCCATTTTTCTTTCTTTTTAGTTTCCAGTGTTTGTGCGCTTTACTGCTCAGTGCAAACATGGGAAATGGAGGAAAATGAATGTCAGGTTTGGTTGTGTTTTTGTGGTGTACATGAAGTGCAGCATTGTCAAACTGGAGCCCAGGAGCAGACAGGACCCAGACAGCCAAAAATAGAAATCGGATGCATTCAATTAATACTAGTGGGCATTGCACAAACCGACTAATCAAAGCTGCACAATGGTTAACAGCGAGACCTTAAGAATGAATAGTAAAATAGGCAGTATTATGTAACTAATCCTGTGGCAGCAGGTGTAAGTATAGGGCTGTAGTACAGATGGTCCTAGGTTCTAGTACAGGGTGTGGAACCTTTATTTTACTGTTGTGACATTGCAGTTTATAGCAATGAACTTCAACACAGACAAGTGTTTTCTTAATCTTGTTTTGGCAACAGGTGTAAATGTTGAACTGCCATACACATGGTCCTGGGTTCAAATGAAGCATATTCCATACACTTTTACTGTTGTTCCACTTCCCATTATAGTCACTCTCACTTATAACACTTGACATAGTGTAGCTGATATTAATTATATACATGAGGGCTGAAGCACCAATATTGTGTCAGTTATTTCTTTATTTATCTATGGGTTATCACATTTATTTTCAAATGTATGACTGTAGGTCTACTATGTACTATGTTCCAATAAGTATATTCCAGCTTTCTGGACTGTCATGGCCTTCACATTTGACTAACACACTTACACAAGTGCCTTTACATTAAATAACCCTGAAATCGCATTGCTTGCCACTGTTGTGCACTGCTTACCATTGAACATCCTGGAGCACCATATTTGCACGATGGTGCATTGTGCACAACATTTTCAAACAGTGTGCACATTCCCAAAAAATGTAATAACTGGAATTGGTGGGAAAGCATCAGTCTCCATTTCTCTTGATCCATGATAGACATATGTTGATACTTGCACAAGGCTACATATCCATTTTGTACAGGCCTCCCAACCTCTTCTTTCCCACATGGCCTGCTGATGTCATCTACTACAAGTTCACCTGCACTCTTGTTTAAATCAGACTTGTGGCACTTGTGTAATGTTCTGTAGTCTGTGCACTTAGGTAGGGGTTCTATTTTCACTGCAGGCAAGTGTCTCTCTGTGTGTGAGCTGCTGCTTGACATTACAGTAAGCATTTTACACAAGCATGTGGGACATTGTTATCTTCTCCTCAATAGCCACTGCTGATGCTATCAGCTATAAAGTGTTGTCTGACACACTTCAAGTTGGACTTGAGCTGTGGCTTTTGCATAAATTACTGTCATATGTAGTTTATGTACTTAGATAGGTATGGGTTCTGTTCTCACTGCAGTCGACTTGGTGTGTGTGTGTGTGTGTGTGTGTGTGTGTGTGTGTGTGTGTGTGTGAGAGAGAGAGAGAGCTGTTGCTTGACATTATAGGAAGCATTTTACATCATCATTTAGGACGCTTATCTTCATCTCAAGAGAAATTGCTGATGTCATCAGATATAAAGTGTTTTCTGACACACTCCAAGTCATACTTGAGCAGTGGCACTTGCATAATATACTGTGTTCTGTAGTTTGTGTACCTTAGATCGGTAGGGGTTCTATTCTCATTGCAGTCAAGTGTATGTGTGACCTGTTGATTGGCATTACAGAGAGCATTTTACACCAGCACGTGAGACACTGTTATCATCTCCTGAACAAACATTGCTGATGTCATCAGCTATATCACATTTTTAGATTGCAGTACTCCCACAAGGGCAGGGTCAGGCAGAAGTCACTTCATCCTATACAATAAAGTTTACAGTGACATGGCTTTCAATCTATCCACATACATCATGGCATGGTGTGTAGGTCCTTTGTTATCTTGTTAAAGCCCTGTGGTCTCTCCAGCTGCTACATATGTCTGGTGAGGTACATGTAAAAAAGAGTATTATATTCTATTAGTGCTGTAATGAGGTTTGACTACAGTGCTGTCATACAATCCTAATATATCAATATGATGGCATGACTTAGGATGTGCACAACATAGGCTTTTAATAGGAGTGTGGACAGTTGATAGTCAAAGTTCAGATTACTATCTAAATGTTTTCCCAGTGCTTGCATCACTGGGTTTCTGTATAGCAGAACTATTGTCAATGGTGTGATAAACATGGAACTTCACTTTTCAGATGGACAACATTACAAACACACATTTCTGCATTTATTTGTAGATCAGGTGTCTTTTTCATCATTCAGTATTGTGTATTAGCTCATCCTGTACTATCTTACCACCATTGGTGGACTCATTGATTGCACACAATATGCAAGAATCAGCAAACCTGATAAGGCAAAGGCGATATACTTTAGCCTGAACTGTTGAGAAATGCAATTCAAAAAGTGAAGGGTCAAGCACAGATTCATGGGGTTTGCCAGTAGTGACAGCTCTACTGGTACAGGTTGATTCACCAACTTTCACATGATGCATTCTGCCAGTGAGTCATTTGTTTATGCATCAACTGATGTAAGGTTTAATCCTCAGCTTGGGTTTTTTCTCAATGGTACTTACATGTGTGATTCTGTCAAAACCCTAGGCCAGATCACAAGAGGAAGCATTCACTGTCTTACATGCATCCAGGCCTATCACAAGCAATCAATGTGCTGTGACAAAATCACAGATTATGTATGGCATGACTCAGCACATGCACCTTCCTGATATGGTTGAATATAGCAATAACCCATGCCTGGGTGTGGGTAATGCTGGATTTACCCACGGTTGGCGTGGTTTGGTCCCGAGGGCAAAGCCCGAGGGACCAAACAAAGCTAACCATGGGTAAATACAGCATTACCCACACCCAGAAGTGGGTTATTGCTATTATACCATGACATTATTTAAGAAAAGAAACTATTACTTTTCTTAAATAATGGCATAGTATAATGCCTGTTTACTGCCCTTCCGCAGATGTCTGGCATCCGCGGCAGTTCTGATGTACTGTGCGCCTGCGCAGTACATCAGAGCTGTGGGCAAAAGCAACGGAGAAAGCAAGATCTCCGTTGCTTTTTTTTTACTGTTTTCGCTATGTTAAATGGGTTTAACATAGCAAGACAGTTTTAAAATAAGCAACGGAGATGTCCGTTGCTTATTTTAAAACTGTCTCGCTATGTTAAACCCATTTAACATAGCGAAAACAGTAAAAAAAGCAACGGAGATCTTGCTTTCTCCGTTGCTTTTTTTTTAAAACCTGTCTCGCTATGTTAAATGGGCTTAGCATAGCGAGACAGCTTTAAAATAAGCAACGGAGATCTCC
The DNA here is from genome assembly GCF_019279795.1 of Protopterus annectens. Taxonomy (NCBI): domain Eukaryota; kingdom Metazoa; phylum Chordata; order Ceratodontiformes; family Protopteridae; genus Protopterus; species Protopterus annectens. The sequence goes on along the minus strand of NC_056743.1, from coordinate 1,546,450,732 downwards.
ATTGCTTATTTTAAAGCTGTCCCGCTATGTTAACCCCATTTAACATAGTGAGATAGTGTTTTAAAAGTAGAGTTATACTAATGGAAAAAAGTCCGGGCGACCGGACCTTTTTCCATTAGTATAACTCAATTTACAATGTGCACGCTGGCCAATCAACGCGCACATTTTGGGGGGGTCATGGTATAATATACAGTTCAACACACCTTCCACATGGGCTATATTCCCATACAAGGATGAACATCAACATGCACCCACCCGAGTTGGGGGACAGTACCTGATGCATGCATGTATAGTGGCATCCTGACTCTCCCCAACTGTGAGGTAGACCAACATGTCATCATGGACCTCCTATACATGGACACTAGTAATATTCCAAGTGTGTGCAACAGATCTGTGTGAGTTGTTATTACTTCATCAGCTCTGTTACATCTGACAGATGTCCTCAAAACTTTCTTCAATGGTATACATGATGACAACAGTATCATTGTGTGGAAATTAAACGGTCAAGGCATTTGACAAAAATCCGATGAGGCATTCAATCAACACTGTCATACGTGGCCATAAACAGCTATATCACCAAAAGGGTAGACCAGTGTATGACATACGTGGTCTCTCACTATGTTGAAATGTGTGACGTGACATATATCTAAGGTCCAGTGATCAGTCCAGTGATCAGGTCGGTACATCAGGGATGTATGCTAGGCCCTTTCCTGCCCATTAGTTCAATGATGGACATCACAGATAACATACAAATGCTGTGTCTAAACAGCTGCCTGAAGGACAACAGATTATGTGCAATCATTGACTCCAACTGTGATATTAGTATACTACAGACAGTCTCAACACATACATTGACAAGACACATGGAGAGATTTGTTGAATCAGGAAACAGGCCACCACCCAAGTATAATGTGGGCATCACACCCTATAATCAGGCCTATAGGTATGTGACCTGTGTCCTGGGGTAGAGGGTAACTGGCACATCTACCAGCATGTGGTCACAGTGCTGACTACTCCCTTGAATGTAACACAAGTACTGGGTATGTGAAGGACATTCACATCAAAAGCCATAATAACTTCAAGGTTCCCAGACTTCATCACACCAATAACTGTGTACAATGCAACTTTCTTCATGTACCTCCCTACACATTTTTCAGTGATGTGTAACTAAACTGTGCCACCTTTGTCATAGTGCGCTGTCACACAACTTATTGGCCATAACTAGGTATTCTTTCTGGGAAATATACATGACTGTCTGATGGTGCAGATCTACAATAGGTTCATAGGTGTTTACTAGGCTAATGACCACAAGGCACTTTTTAAGCCTAGCCATGCATCCCAAATCTCTGACAAGTTCTGATACCCTTGATAAGTGTAAGCAGGGGCTTGGGAGATTAAACATTTACAAGCAGGGGCCTGGGAGGTGAACCATTTACAGGTTGCCTGTGTCCATTAGAGACACAGGTGCCAAACCAGGGATGGATTTCCTGTTCCTCATCCAATTGTCCAAGTTGTACTTGAATTTGGTTAGGGAGGAACTCTGATTCACATGCATGGGGAGCCTGTTCCAGAGATGGGGTAGTCTCTGGGATACATACCTGTCTCTCCAGCAGGTTCTATTTATACTACAGGCAAGGTTTAAGCCTTTAGAATGGGTAATTCTGGTGCTGTTTGTTTTGTGGATATGCAGGAGGTTCATCAGAGTGGGGTCTGACAATGCCCTGTATATCAGGCATAGATCTCCCCCTCAAAAGCCTGTAGGAGACATAATACAGGGATAGGGCTTTGAGGTGGTCTGCATAAGATATTTTACTTATGCCCTGTATTCTTTTAGTGAGAAATTTCTGTGGCTGTTTCAATTGTTGGATATGCCTGGTTAGCTACATACCAAAGGGGGCATTGTATTCAATGATAGGTCTGATGAACATGGACTACAGTGGAACAATGAATTTCCTGGACCTAGATGCTATACCTTTGTTTATAAGTTGCATAACATAGAATGACCTTTTTCACTACTGTAGACACTTGATGGTCAAAGGCTATACTGTCTATGTGTGCCCATAACTACTGAGTCAACTCTAAGGGGTATGTTGTCAATATGATAGTTACCAGGGGTGGATGATTTCCTGATGGATACTATTATGCATTTGTTGTCATTTAGTTTTAGTCCATGGCTCTGACACTGGTTGTTTGTCTGTGTCAGCCCTTCCTGGTGAACATTTGTGTCAGTGTGGGATTCAGTGACAGCTCCCAATTAGCAATCATCTTCAAATGTAGTCAGCCAGAGACCATTGACATTGGCCTTGACTTTAAAGAAGTAAGTGCCAAAAAGGAGTGGTCCAAGGACAGATCCCTGATGGACTCTACTTGTGACTGACTTATTTGTAGAGTTGGACTCCCCAGTTCTAACTTTATGGGTCTTGTCTATGAGGCAGTTAGCTATCTACCGGGTGATATATATGGGTTTGTTCCTAACCTCTTGAGTTTGTCGACAATGCCAGAGTGGAATACTGTGTCAAATGCCTTGGCCAGGTGAAGGTAGGCAGTGTGAACCATTGTGCCCTCATCCATCGCTTTGGTGACTTTCTCAAAGAAGTCCACCAGGTTGAGTAGGCATGTCCTGCCCTTGACGAAACCAAACTGTGTTTGTCCAGTATCTGGAGGTTTAATATTAGCACTATTTATCATTTCCATGATAATTCTTTCCATGACTGTACATATGGGACTAGTGAGACTTATGGGTCTGTAGTTTCCAGGGTCTGTGGATGGGCCACCTTTGTGTAGAGGGATGACTGTTGCTGTTCTCCATTCATAAGGCATGAAGCCTGTTTGGAAGCTACAGTTAAATAGCAATTCATGAGGGCCTGATAGGGCACGTTTCATGCTGTTTAGATGGCATCCTGGGATATTGTCTGGACACATTGATGCAGTGTTCTTGGCCTTAGAGAGTTGTTACACCAGATGCATGTGTGCTACCTCTTCAACTTATGCACACACTGCATACATAGGTGTTTGACAATATTAATGGCATGTATATTATTCATGATGATGTGGATTATGCCATAGATATATACCATGCATACAAGGCAAGTAGCCTGTTTTGACTATACTGTCACATACAGGTATAGCAGTGTCCCTCCTAACACCTCCTGCAGACATTACAGTATCAGAATAGTGTATGTGGTTACCTTCATAGAGTGTGGATGTATCATAATAGTTGGCAAGTGTGTTTGGGGAGGCTCATTTGTTATCACTTCACATCACATATGTTATATCAGAGACATGGGATTAGTGGTGGCATTATTCTGATATTGTCTATGATTGTGGTTGGTTCTTGCAATGTTTGCCATGATCATTTACCAGTGGCCACCTTGCTGGAGACCTCTGTTGAGAGCACACTCATATTCATGTACATCATTTTGCACAGCTTCCCAATATGCACTGTACCCCAATTGTATGTCAGATCCCTGACACATGTCTTCTGCATTATTTGTGCAAGGATGCTTATCTCACACAAACATCCTCCCAATTGTTATGTCACCTTGTGTGACAGTCACAGCCAACACATTTTCACTGTACAGTCCGTACTGTACTATATAAATATGTACTTGATGTTGCTGCTACAACCATCTTGCATTGACATGCCCTCCTCTGCTGTACATGCAGGAGTTTTACATGTACTCTTTCCCTGTTTTCATTCCCACAATTCATCTGTGTGTTCCTATTCAATACCCACACTTCTCCTCTGTGATCATTTTACATGGCAGTCTCATGTCCTTTTACAGATCATTAACACAGCTTCAGTACACAGTGCCAGGAATGGGATATCACAATACTCTGCACTGTAGGTATGCTGTCCTGTGCTGTGTTTGAACCATATACTTCACATTCATACCTCTCAAATGTCCAGATATTCCCAAGATGTCCAGATGTTTTCCTTAACAAATACATAGCTTCCTGTCATATCACTGAGATGATCTATGGACTAATGTAACTCAATATTACGTACATTTGAGTGCATACCTCTCAACTGTCCTGATCTGTGCAGAATGTCCAGTTTTTGTCTCATATTTGTGATCTTTTCCTCATAACAAATTTTTTCCTGGCAAATCATTAGCATATCATTGCAGAGTGCAGTCAGAAACTCATGACTGACGTTTGAGTTTCAAACTTCATGCTCTTCAGAAAGTTCATGGTAACATACAACCTATATTTTCTATTAACTTCCTAAGTTTGTCAGTGCAATATTAAAACTCTGTCCCTATTTCTGGCCCTTTATCCCCTCATTTTTATGACTTTGTCCACATTTGTCATTCTAAGAGGTTGTGAGTGTTGCATTCTAACACAGTTCTATGTGACATCTATGCCATTTATGTCCCTACCACTGGTTATTTGTCCTCTTATTGAGTTCTCCTCTGTGTAGATGTGTTTCACTAACACAATGACAGCTATTTGTAAAACCCCTGGTGATCATTGTGGCACAAATTTGCACACTGTAGGTGCTCTTCCTCACACGGAATTGCTATTCATATTTGCTGACAAGGTTTTACTATATGTGAAGCCCTACTGATCACTGTGGTATTTCCTGCAAATCTGCACACCATAGATGCTGTCCTTTACATGGAATTGTAACTTTGTTCCGTTATGAGGTTTTGTGGCCAGCAACATTGTTGTGAGCTGCAAAACGTAGCTTATGTGCACCGCTGCTTATAAAAATGCATTGCGTACTGCTGCATGCCGCACACCGTTGCACATGCAAACTCCATGTAGGCTCTGCACAAAGCCTACATGGAGTTTATTGAATCCCGAGGTATATCTATTTCTTAGCATAACCATCCAGTCACTAAAATTCTTAATTTATTTTTATTATATGCAGAACAACATATATTCTTAATTTTCTTACTAATGTTATACTATAATTGCCTACAAAAGTTCATATTGTACTGTATCAAAAGCTTTATTTAAATGTCTTGTCACGATCTTGGCCTCATCAGTCATGTTTATAATATCATCCACAATTTCCATTACTATGAATAATAATAATTCCCGACATCCTTTTCACTTTAAAGTATATATACACCATCTTCCATAATACTTTTCATTTTAATTTCCATTATCTTCAGAATTACATTCATAAAAAATGAATAAGCTGCATTGTTGGATACAATTGGTCTTTAATTTTCCATTTTATTTTTATCTGCCTTTTCCCATACAAATGTAAGTATACCACTGTGTAAATCTTTATACATAAAACATTAATTTAACCACTCATTCATAACTTTTAAGAAGTGTTTTTTCTGCCAAACCATAAAATGTTTATAAAATTGGTATCCCATTCCATCCAGTTCTGAAACCGACTGCAAATTAACTTGCCCAAGTACTTATCTACTTCATATAAGGAAATCTCATTTTCCAATCCTTTGTTTGTTCTGTCATTTTTTAACATAGGTTCATAGATTAGTACTAAGCTAACTGCCCTTGCTAGTCATTTTAAGCCTAGCCAATTATCCTTTGTGAGACTCAAACCCTGCACCTTTTGCTTGCAAGGCAAACACCTTAACCATTAGGACACCCTCCCAACCCTTTCTGAGTTTTGTACTTTCTTTTTAGCTTGAAGTATTTTCATTACATAATTTATCACCTCTCCTCTGCAATCTTTCATTTCTCTCATTATGCTAGTGTTCTTCTTTACTATGCTGCTCAGATAAGCTGAAAGCTGTTCTCTTCTACTTTGTAAGTAATATTTTTGCTTAAATAATATTTTTATTTTTTCTTGATTATTTTCATAAATTCTCTGTTATATCACATGATATTCTCTATCATTCATTTTCAAACTCTTTAAAACATCCATCCACATTATATATTTTTCTGCTTTTCTTAAATCTGACTGCCATTCTAAAAATACTTTTATATATTTTAAAAGCTAGTGGAAATTTGAGTTTTCCATAACTGCATATTTATTTTTTCCCATTTTCATCCCATAATTTCTCATTTATTCTTTTTATTCCTTTTCCCAGTATGATATACACCTTATTTTCTTGTATTTCTATCCATGAGGCAGAATGATCTGAAAAGCCTGTTACAAGTGTCCTTCTTTTAGCTATATTTAAACTTTTTGATATAATAAAATAATCTGTGTCTTACATATACTTTGACTATTATGTGTCTTCAGTTATTATTCTAAATCTTTTTACTGCCTTGTTTTATAACTTCAAAAATGTTCTTAACATTATTTCCTTTCTTCTTCTTTTTTCCTCTAAAATCACAATTAAAACCTGTCATTAATATTATATTCATATGAATTATTACATAATCCAGAATTTTATGAAATAACTTCTTTTTTTACTAGTAACATAGGCATACAATGCTATATCTGTTTATGCCATCTGTGTTCTACAATATTCTTCCCATCATTAGCAATGTTTTGTTTAATATTTTCACTGACTTTATACAATGTACAACTATCCTGGACATAGTTCTTTTCCTAGGTTCCATTTTGCATCTCCTACCCAAAGTTTTTTTTTTGTAATCTTTTATCTTGTGTCAAAAATCTTACATATATATTATTATGTCAACATCACACTTAATACACCAGTTTAGGATACCTAGTCTACTTACATTTTAATACTATTTACATTTAGTGAATGTACTTGTCATTATGTCTATGTTGTAGTTTACCAGAAATTATGGAAATTTGAAGCATTTATCTCATTTGCATTAAACATTTCCTTTATTTTCTCTTTTACACAGCCCTTTAAACTTTCTTTTTCTGTCTCTTACTTTTTCACCAATAGAACTCTTTTGACCTTTCCCTATTTTCCAGTTTATATATTCCTCATCAATTATTTCTGAACCTTTATTTATATTATGTGTTTTTTATTTTTCTCTTTATTTATCCTTATCTTTATTTTTACCCTGGTCTTGCTTTCTCACTTTTTCTTTATTTTTACTGGGACTGTTTCTTCTCTCCGTATACTGCCCTCACGTTTGGTTTCTTTTCCTTCTTCATCCTTTTTCTTTAGATTACAATCCATCCATAAATGCCTAATTTTTGTTACATTTATAACATTTCAGTTCACACTTTTTGCATCATGACCTGTTTCCTCACAAATATAACATTTCCTCTTATCACGGTTACTTATCAAATGATCATCTTTTCCATAGAAAAACATGTTTTCCGTTGTCTCCAATATTTTACAAAACATCTGTTACCCTCTACATTTATCATACTAGGTATATGAACAATTTTTTTCTTTCTCCATTTTCAGTGCAATATGACAGTCATATCCACCAGTCCATAATCCTCTGTGATCATACACTTTGCTAATGTCCATAATGTCTTTACAAAGTTTGTGTAGATGTCTCTTTAAAGTCACTACATATGAATTCCATGCATTATAGTTCTTGTTCTTTTCATACTCCTTGAAAAAACTTTCCAAAATAGAACCAGTCTCAAAAGTAATGTCACAAAATATCTCTTCATGAATAAAAACAAAAGCTCTTATCTTATGAGCCTTAACTCCCAATAGGTCCATTAAATGATCTACAATGTCATATCTGTCCATTTCTTTTTTTTCTTTGTTTTGAATTCGCACCATGAATTTACTTTGATTGTTGACATTTCCTTTCCTCTAGTCGTTTCTTATTGCTTTCTCTGCAGTTTCATTAACAGTCTCAGCATATGATTTCTTTTTCTGGTATTCTTCTTTCAAAATGGTTTAGGATTCTTCTGATTGGATTTTGCCCATAATTTCACCCCTTAAAATATCTTTTCCACTCTCTGGCTCACTTTGTAACAATGATTCACAAAAATATCCCACAATTCTTCAGACTGGAGGGTTGTAGCAACACATCCATCATTGTTTTGAATGTTTGCTTCTGATGAAACAAAACAAATTTTGTTGAAATAGCTTCTCAGGATCTTGTAGAGCCTCAAACACTGCACCAGTGTTTGCCTCTGTGCTATCCACCGTCTTGGATCTCCTTGAGTGTTCCCAGTCATCACTGTACTAGGAATTGAACAAGCACTCTGAATGAGTATGGGAAGTTCCCTGATGCTCTGGTCAAATTTCCCCACATTGTATATGTACTACCTTTGGTCTCCCCTGAAAAGAGGCTAATAGCTTCATGGGACTAACCCGGTCAACAAAGGATAAATAAAAAATGCATACTCTGTTATATATCATAATCATCATTTCATAACTAGACCGTACTAACTGCAGATCTGAGGAAAGAGTTCACAACTTATACTGTGAATTGAGGACTTATCAAATAGGAATTCACTTTGCATAGACCATTACATAATCCAGCACTCACCCCTTAGTAAATGCTACTTCACAAATATGGTAGCTAGGGCCTGAAATGTGTTATCTGAAAAGGCGGTGTGGCCCTTTTCAACAAAAATGGATTCAATCATATCTGGTATAGGCAATGAATTTAGCTAAGACAGAAGAAAGGGAATGAGTAGTAAAGGTTCTACATGCACTGCTCAGGCTGACTCATGAATTCAGGTCTTCTGCTGGTGTAGTTATATATGTGTATGCATTTTGTGCCTTAAGAATTCACTACACTAAATATTTTAAGAAAGCAAATGCCATTAAAATAGTTATACCAGCTAACTTGTAGCTAAAAGATAATGATTTGTGACAATATTCTTGGTGTTTTTCTGTAGCTAGTTATATTTTTCAGTTTCATTCATTTTCAAATTTTACACTTACACTAGCCTATCTGGTCATTTCCTGTGGTTTATTGGCAATAATAGCCCAAAATAAAGAAACACTCATCAGAGATCAAGATCAGTGATGAAATCCCTGTTCAGTTCTGTAGATCGGAAATGTATGAATTACTTGTATGCCAGACATTTCCTTATTAGGTATTTCAAACAAGGACATTTCAGTAACATCAGACTCTATATGACCTCTTCACTTCTTTAAAATACATTTGGTAGGAATCCTAGCCAAGATTTTTTGTAGAGGGAGTTGGGTGTAGTAAAAGTGAAATTTAATGAAATCACTCATTAAGCAACTTTAACAGATCAAAAGCTTGATTACCTGGAGCAGACTGAATGGAATAACTGCACAACTGTCTAAGATGGAAGAAAGTACAGAGGGTCAGGAGCGCAGGAGAAGCCAGAGAGAGGAGATGGTTAAAAAAAAAAGATGCATGAAAAGGCAGGAGGAAACAACTGAAGATTATTTATTCAGCACTTGATCTCAGTATGGCCTGCAGTCATTCAGACTTTCTGAATGACAGATTGTGCCAAATAAGTAGGTGTGCAACTTTTGCAAAAGATTATGGTCCTCCAAACCATGTTATTGATATATGCAACCTTTGCCTATAGAGAAATATTTTGAATGCATTTTTGGCACAAGAATACAAGCTGTTGTTTTTAAAAGCTTGAAATGTATGGGAAAACCTTGTAAAATTAGAGTGCAACAAAAAAAAAAAAAAAAATATATATATATATATATATATATATATATATATGTGTGTGTGTGTGTGTGTGTGTGTGTGTGTGTGTGTGTATAGATATTCTTTCCTGATGGGCTGAAAGTATTTGACAATGCTAAAGGAACATTATAAAGGTTCCAAGAGTTTATTTTAGAGGAACCTTAGAACAAGTCTTTGAATCTGTTTCAAAGCTGAAAATAATACTTCCATCAAACCAGACAATATACTTGGCTGCATTCTCATCAGTGGCAACCAAGTATACACTATCTTAGTTATTCTTAAACTGTTCAACTTCAGTGTAGCAAGAGGGCTTGTGCATGATGTATAGAGAACAAACATTATGACTTCCCTACAAAAATGTGGCCCCTCTAAAGATCCAGGTAATTATAGGCTCATCCAGGGACGGATCCAGCACAAGGTAAACTAGTTAGCTGCCTGGGCCCCAGTGCTGGATGGGAGGGGGGGGGGTCTATAAATTGTATTAACAAAACAAAAAAATAAATAAATAAACTGTCTCAAACAATCACCTACTTATTGCCTGACTGTACTCCAACACTCCAGAAAGTCTCTCTCTTTTTCATATTGGCTCAAATGTAGAGGTGATGAAAATGAAGCTGCCTCCCTGGAACTTCACATGGATGCAAAGTCTGGTAGCATTTTAAAAGTGCAGGCTTTGAATGGCATTCTGCTGAAGAGTATATTTATTTATTTTAATTTTTCAGTTATTTTAGATGTTTTGCTGAAGCGGAGTTGGGTATTGGAGCACCACACAAAGTGTGGCAGAGTTTGAAATAGCATTTTGCTGATGTAGATTTTTACATATTTTAATGTTGCATTTATTTTGGATGTGTGGACGTTTTGCTGAAGTGGAGTTGGGTATAGCAGCATTACTGCAGTGGATATTTATTTATTTTAAAGTTGTAGTTATTTTTGTATGTTTGGGGATAGCAGCACCATGCTGTGGAATTTTTACAGCTGGTGGGATAGTGTTTACAGGTAGGGGTATGTCTCTTTGTGTGTGTGTGCATGTATTCCAAGCTTTCCTAAGTGTAGTTATTGAGAATTATAATAATAATAACAGTCAATACATTTTCAGAATTCTCATAATTATCATTCAAAAAACATAGCACATTAAAAGAACAAATAACCCATGAGCAATGGCTGGTTAAGTCACTTGCTCAGTCACATAGTAGGTAAAATGGAGATCGAAAGAGTCAAACCCTTGTACCTCTGTTACCTGTTAACTAATTGATAAAAGAACATATTTAAAATGTGTCTCTTCTTGGGTCTTTGACTCCCCTGTTATTTTTGTTTTTTCCAGAATATTTGAGTAAATAAGTTGAGATGTACTTTGCTCTACTCTATGTAAAATGCATGGCTTTCTAGTAAATCATTGTGAATTGCATTGCATCTAACAGTTTGCTGATGATGTTTAAACAAGGTATTGCTATGCAGAAGTTGTGGGTTTGATTTCTACAGCTTCTATTTACTTACTCTCTGATTTTGAGCAAGTCACTCCACCAGACATTGCTCTTAGGTCACCCCTGAAAAGAGACTGTGTGTCCTGTGTAAAGTAGATTCTTTCATTTACTACTTGTTAAAGTTTATTTGACTAGCTTGTTGAGAGGGTTAGCCTAGTGGACGTAAGTGTCCCTTTGTAAACTTAATACACTCACTAAACAGAAGTGTCTCTTTACAGGGCTGAGTTAGGCACACTATTTGGATTTGTGACTTGCTTTGTCACAAAGTAGGCTAAACGGAGGCTCAGTGAGAATCAAACCTCGGAATATTAGCAGCAAATAGCTCATAGCCTTAATTTTCTGCACTAATTGCCAGATTGCTACAATATAACTAAACTGCTGACACCATTTAATACTGTAATTTTGAACCAGGCTATTAAACCACCTCTCTGTTTCCAGACTATTCACTCTGTCTCAAGGAGGAAGCCAGGCAGCCCTCATGTAATGCAAAGTAACACTACATTTTCCAGGAAGGGAAAACAATACTAAAGGGAGATATTTGCTAATTTATAATTTTGGCTATAGTCCTTGAGGGTATGATGTGGCATAAAATAATTTGTTTCTTTCTGAATTCATGGCAGTGACATTACTATGAATTGCACAGACTTTTTAATATCAGTTATACAGTCAGCAGGGAGTAGACATATTAGTATTTTGCTCTAATTAAGTTTTGCTCATTTTTCTTTGGGAAATTACATAAATAGTACAGGGCTATGAATGATGATTTTGCAGTGCTAGGTAAGTGATTCTGACCATCTGTCACTCATTGTACAGACACTGACATCAGTCCCTGAATGATGTCATTTGTTAATACTGCTACTCACTAGTGATTTTAATATGGAAAGATTCTTTAGTAAAATTCATATCACTGACAGATGGTCATAAATCATACTAAGTGAAAAAATAAACACAAGAGAGATGCAAATGTTTATTAGTTAAACACTGTAAACTGATTAATTTTTCAACAAGACATCACTGCCCTTGATTATATAGCTGGGTTTCGGTTATTTCTTCCGTGCACATTCAGTCTTGACAGACCTGTCAAATTCTTTATTTGTTACCTTAAAATGTACTGTATTCCATATTATTTACGATGTTATACATGCTGCATTTGACTTAGTCCAGTAATGAACTACATTTCAAATAGATGCAGTTTTCATTCAAGAGTTCATCCATCTGTGCTTTGAGACAAATTCTGCTTGATATAGATTTAGCGTCAACTGAAAACAACTTCTAGCACTCCTCAGACAGTTTTAAAATGTAAGAGAGGACTGGTGCATGCACAACTACTATAAAGAATTATTTTCTTGTAATTATGTGCTTGACTTTTCAAAGAAAAAAAAATCCTACACTATTGATCCATTAGTATTTGAGAATTTAAGATGAATACATAAAATACTTATGGAAGTCTTTACAAGAATACCATTAATCTTTTTGCTTTATGTATTATGGGCCATCCTTTAAAATAGAATTAATAACATCATCATCATATTTGTAAATGTGGCATGAACCACACATACAAATAATTCATTCATTTAATTTTTCCCATTCAGCACTGAATACTTCATAGTGTTATATATCTCCCAGTGCCATTTCTGGCATCATCAGTAAAGTAATATTCCATTTTTTTCCTCCAGCTTTATATACCATGCAATTTCAGTCTTCAGCATAAGTCTGGTTGCAAATAATCATCATCTGTCGAACAGTACTCTAGGTGTTGTTCTTAATAATATTCACACAAAAGTAGAGGTATTTATTTGTCATAGTCATGGCCACTGACGTCATTAAGGTGAAAAAAAAATCCCTTCTCATCCATTATTTATGTTATACATTATATGTTCTCATATTACATTTTAGTAGTACTGTGGGTGTTTCACTCAAATCATTGCTGTTTTTTCCTTTTTAAAAGTGTGCAACTTCATAGTGTCGATTACATGAATAACAGAAATACCTTCCTTTTTTCTATAGTGATACAAAATAAGAATGTTCTCTTTCTAAACCCCAGCCAAACCATGCCTTATCTTATAAATTCTAAACCCTTGCATACCTACATCCTTCAGCCTCAGAGCTGACCCAGTCCTTTGAAGGTGCATGTTTACTTCCCAGTTCCCAGCGGTTGAAAATGAACTCAGGTAAGCACAAACTGCTTTTCAGCAATGTGCCAAGTTCTCATGTATATTGCCTGTTATTTCATCTTATAGGGAGGCAAATACCAATACTTGTTAAAATGCTATGAAGTATGAAACATGCCGTAATGATAGCTGTCATGTTAGTTGAATAACAAGCAGGCTTTCTAATCATCATGCACTGTTTTCTTTATGGTGTTCATCCTATAATAAAGCTTCTGTTTCATTTCAACTGGAGCAGTGCTACTTTTTATTGTCTTTTTGTTTTGGAATTCCCCAAAATTTAGACATTGTCTCTACTGCATCCATTTTGATAAAGTGTAGTTATTTGGCAAATTTTGGAATGTTCAGATATTCCAGCCCCATTGTCTCAGTCTGACTTTTACAAGACCCCATTCCTTCACATAGGCGGTTGTGTATGCATTCAGCTTCTCCTGACCCTGACTTAGCCAATGGTATTTTATATATATATATATATATATATATATATATACCTACATTGTTCTAGCTGACCTGATCTCTGTTTTAGTTATTGAAGAACACTGGATGTCTTCTTAGTCGTCCAATTATTGTGTTGGGCAACCTTTTGTGTGACAGATTAGGTTCATAGGTTCATAGGTAGGTACTAGGCTATCTGCCCAAGGGCCTACATAAGTCTAGCCAACAAGGGTCCCTGGCTTATGTCACCCAAGAAAGTTATTTTCCTGTGCCACTGTCGAGCAGAGACACAGAAGTGATCCCCAGGGTGTATTTCCTATTTCCCATCCTCTCATCGAGATTTTTCTTGAAGAGTGCTAATGAAAAACTTTGCTTGACATAGATGGGTAGCCTGTTCCAGAATATGGGAAGTCTCTGGGACAGGAATCTATCCCTCCAGCATGTCCTCTTTATTGTGGTGACAAGGTTTACGTCCCTAGAGCGTGTAGCTCAGAGGGATTGGGATTTCTTTAGGTGTAGCATGTCCAACAGCTCTGGGATTGACATAGCTTTATATGTTAGGCTGAGAGCACCTCGGAGTAGGCGATATGCTACAGAAAGCTGGAGTTTTTTGAGGCGGTCATTGTAGGGCATTTGTTTGAGGCCAGTAATCCTCTTTGTGAGGTACTTCTGTGGCCTTTCCAGCTGCTGCAGATGTCTTGTGAGGTACATTCCAAAAGGGGCATTGTACTCTATAATGGGTCTAATGAGTGTCGAGTAGAGGGGAACAATGACCTCTTTTTTCCTGGATGAGAACCCTTTTATGATGAGGTGTGCCACGTAGAAGGACTTCCTGACTACTGTGGCAATGTGACTATCAAAGGAGAGACTACTGTCCACCTGGGTCCCAAGGTCTCTTATCATGCATTTGGTGTTAAGTAGATTGCTGCCTATGTGGTAGTTCATGGGTACAGAGTTTTTACCAAAGGGGATGACACTGCACTTTTTGGCATTGAGCTCGAGCCCATGGCTATGACACCAGGCATCTGTCTCAGCGAGGGCCTTCTGTAGGATGTCCACATCATTTGGGGACTTGACTATGCCTCCTAGTTTGCAGTCATCTGCCAGCTTCGTTTGCCAGAGGCCTTCTGTGTTAGCCTGTACTTCAGAGAAGTAGATACCAAACAGGAGAGGTCTCAGGATGGAACCCTGTGGTACTCCACTTGTCATTGCTTTGAGGTCAGATTTGGAGTCTGCAACTTTTACAGTGTGGGTTCTGTCAGTGAGCCAGTTGGCAACCCATCTTGTGATGTAGGGATTTATACCTAGTTTAGTGAGGTTAGCTATAATTCCAGAATGGGGGATGGTGTCGAAAGCCTTGGTGAGGTCAAGATAGGCTGTGTGAACCACCTTATCCTCATCTATGGTTTTGGTGACTGCCTCAAAGAAGTCGATCAGGTTCAGGAGGCATGATCTGCCTTTCACAAATCTGACCTGGGTGGGATCCAGAGTTTGGAGGTTACCAATGTCTTTGTTTATGAGTTCCATGATGATACGTTCTATGGCCTTGCAGCCCACAAGGACAGTTAGCCTAGTGCTAGTACTAGCTAGCCTAGTCCTAGTAGGAAGCAGTGAGAAGTTTATTATTGGGCTGTTCATACTAAGGACTTTGCACTTGTGTTTATGTAAATCTTTGTCAAGTTAATATTTACCATCATTTCATCCCCAGCCTTATTAGTGTTGATTTCTGCATCTCTGCAATGCTGCAGCTATGCTCAAAATCTCACGGAGTGTGGTCTCTTTGTTTGAGATGGGTTCACTTTTTTCATTGGATTTTTGTTTGCTGCACTGCATCCTGGCAGTTTTTTCACTTACGCTTCTTTCTTTTTGTGACCTGTGGGTACAGCATTTGGGGCTGCGGGACTGAGTATTGAAGCTGCATTCAATGACTGATTGGTTAGAACACTGGCTTAAATTTAGACTGCTTACTGTTTATATGTTGCAATGCTTGTAGTGATCCTTAAAGACTTTTTTATTTCTCTTGAAGACTGTTTGCATGTTGTCTGCATCTACTTTGTTCGTAGGTTCATGGGTCAGTACTAGGCTAACTGCCCTTGTGGGCCATTTTAAGCCTGGCCAATTTTCCCATTTGAGAATCAAACGCTGCACCTAGTGTTTATAAGGCAAACGCCTTAGCCATTATGCCAACTCCTAACTCTGTGCATTTATTATGTATTTTTCAGAGGGTTTTCTCATTTCTAAACATTTCTTTTCAAAAATTCATTGCAATGCTTATATTTTAGAAATGATCGAATGCCATACTTCATTGATACTTATGCACCATTGCTTAAGCTTCAGCATGTAACTAAAATTTAAATTGAAGTAGCTAAGATTGATGGATAAGGAGGGGGATCAGATATAGCATCTGTAAAGCTAGAACCCTCCTTGAATGCTAGAATAAATTGAGACATTGTGGAACTTGCTACACAGAAGTTTCTATGGTATCATGTACATACAAATGCAGAAGTGGAAAGCAAGTTGGGCTGTTTCACATTGTATGTTTTATCATCTTTTATTTTAGATTAATCCATGAATTGGTGGCCTGTTTATTATTTTTATGATAATTGTAATCTATTTCTACATAGAAACGGAAATCCCAGTGAGCAGTAATGGCAAAGCCATATCACTCAGCCTTATTTTCTTAACTGCAGCCTGGAATTAAAATTTAAGTTACAAATCAATGGTTGTCACCTTTTTAGTCTCTTTTTTCTACCTAACTATCTGGAAAGTCTTATCTCTGCAGCACTTAGTGATTTAGTTTTTCTAGACACTGGTCAAGTATCAAACTTTATCTGGACTGATGGTCACATATACAGTATATAGGCAAATATGGTGCCAGTCTGGAACTAAGATGCTAGGAAACTTTGGTATTATGCAGAGCTTGACTTAGGAAGATAACAGAAAAGATCCTCAGACATATCTGGCTTGCAGTTCTGTCTTTTTAAAGAAAACAGCCACTGAATAAACTTTTAGGATTCAAATCTCCATGTCAAATGTGACAAGTTCAAGGATATGCTTCATCAATACCTTTGACTCAATTACCCTTGCAGCAATTTATGATTTCTTCTCTCCCTGGCTAACAGGAAGAGATGCAATGAGGAAAGGATGCCCAATATTCTGTAGTTTGGTTACAAACAAGTTAACATCCAATAGGAAAATTTGAATAAATGAATAAATAAAAACATTTTTTGCTGCATGTCAGTAATGCTAAGAAGATGAAATAAATTCTGAAAAAGCTGCAGTACACTGTCACAGCATCTGAGGCCTTCTGATGTGCTTAAGTTAGATCTGAATCAATTCAATCCTACTTGTCAGGTCTGACAGTACAGAGAAATTCACTATGATTGGCATATAAATGACTACAAAAATGAGAATATAAAAAGCTGTGACACAGTCAGTTTGGAGTCTATCCTGTGCTAAACCTGGCACCTTTGTAATGGGGCCAACAATGGATGCATAAAAAATTGTATCAGGCATACTTCTGATTTCTTACCTATAATGCAGACGCGTGTGCTTGTGTGTGTGTGTGTTTGTCTGTGATAATTATTTGGTATTGCAGTGCAACTATAACTGTACTCTAGAACAAAAAAAGTAAATTAGTAAAACTGAATGTATAGTTTGTAGCATACTGCCCAAGAGGTGCACTTGTACTCCACTATCATAATGGACAAATGTGCTGCTACATACAGTTGAGCATTGCCCTGACTGTCTTCAGGTAATCTTACTCAGCCTTTCACAGCACAGATACTGAGAAAAGCTCAAAGATACACACACACACACACGCACACACACACACACACACACACACACACACACACACACACACACACACACACACACACACACACACACAAATGATAAGTCTTTACCATTAGATAACAACTTAAGGTAAGTGCCTTAGCTTCAGCTACTAATACTGCCCTTACCTTTTCTTTTTCACATTTAGCCAGTCCATCTACCTAGATACAGCCAGCAGAAAATGCTGTGTCTTAAGTGGTGCCAGTATTTTCAGACCCTTTTCAGGCATATGCAGAGAAAACCTACTCATACTCAAGGAGAGCAGATACACAGTTGTTTGAGGTCAGGATGGATTGAACCCTGGACCCTGTAGAGGTGAAACAGAAACTTTAATACTGAATCACCGTGATGCTATCTTGGTGGTACACTTCTGCCATTAGAGGTAAGGATAATATATAGTTTCCCTTCCAGTGGTGAGTGTAAAGCAGATAAAGCTGTATCTCTTTAAAACCTAAGGGATATGCAGGGAGACATGTCAGAACTTTCCATGCATTTTACAAAGGCAGGTTAGATACTTCACCTTTAATGATGCCTAGGTACAATTGGCTTCAATGACTGGTTAAATAACTGGTGTCTTTCCAGGGGGATCCAGTATTCAGCATGGGAGAAGATCCCCGACAGTCCAGTTGTTGTGCTAATGCTGACCTGCAGTTCTAGTTTAAAGGCTTTCACATACTGGCAAAAGCCTCTGCTGCTCCTGAACAGAGTCCTAATGAGGGACATTTCATTGTAGCTAAAATATCAGCTCTGAAATCAAGGAGAGCAGACAGACTTCACACAGTTACATGAAGTCAGGATGGATTGAACCCTGGATCCGTAGCTGTGAGGCAGAAACGTTAATACTGAATTACCATGATGCTGTCTTGGTGGTACACTTCTGCCATTAAGGTGTCTCTCTTCAATGCCATAAGTTTAAACAATCAATTTCTTGATACTGAGGTACTCCTGCATTTGGAAAACATCTATGTCTGTGTAGTAGATTAAACCTGGTTTAAATGTAACGAGAGCATTCCCTCTTTAGGGTGTTGAACTTTTTATGCCTTCAAACTCAGTGGCAAGTGATGTGGTATCTCCATATTTGTCAGGGAACATATTACCTCAAGGCACATCCCTAGGAACTCACAAATGGAACTTGCTGAATTACAGATCATGCTAGATAGTATTATTTGGAGCACCACCTCAGTGTTTGCAACTGTGTGCACTTTAACTACTGTACAAAAAGAACCAAACTACTAAAACCTATACCACTCAGTAACAGAAAAAATTTGAACTATGTAGAAGAACCCGTAACATAATACTAGAGCACAAATTCATAAGTATACATGTGACAATAGGATATTAAAAAAACTTCTGCAATACTCACAATAAGCTGAGCAGAAAAAATGCAGTGATGTGTCTAAAGAAAAGGCATCATACTGGGAATAATAATTCTAAACAAGTAAAAGAGCCTTAAAACCAGAACAATACCATAGCACATGCAGGCAGAAGCGTGGTTCTCAATTGCATAGAGGTGGTACATGGCAAAAAAGACATATCAAGAGATGTACAGATTTTTCATAAAAGTGCCGTCCTCCCAGGACTATCTGCATATGTTACTGCACACATGGAAGAGTCTGTGTGCACAGCAGGTGTGCAAATAAGGTGCTATATATACCATATTATGTAATTCATAAATGTTGAATTTTATAGAAGGCTTTGCATGACAGCCAATATTTCATGGCAGTCCGTCTACAGAATTCAAATGCTACAGTAAGTAAATTAAGGTCTGATGACTGAGGCATCTTGACAGTGTGGTCTTCAGACTATTGCTGAGTCACAGCATTGGTTTACATGCACAGAATAATGGCCAAAGTATAAAACATTAGGGAGATGCAGTGGTCCCCACAGTGGTAGTTCTGCTGTGCACAGCAACACAGTATGACTGTCATGCAGTACTGATTACCCACATACAGTAACACACTACTCCTACCAGTGGGAAAACATATGCAGATGGATCCCTTCATCGGTCCCCTTTGCAAATAAAACTGGCTTTGCTGTCATAGCAGACTAAGTTGAATCTTTTATGACTGACCCTTCTGCATGATAGCAGAGCATGCATCCAACCTGGTGTGCTGCCATTCAGCACAGACTCTAAAACATACTAACAATGAAAGCACAGACCTATTGTCATATTAGCTATCAATAGCAGCATGACTGGTATTATCAACTATTATGGCTACAATGGGATGTGGGACAAAAGCAGAGCTAGAAAACCCCAGCAGACACATGATGGGTCACACTACTGATTATAGTACCCTGAAGTAGTAGGAGAAACAAAGCTTAAGGAGTAAGCAACTTGAATAATTGTGTATATTGAGCTCTCAGCCTTTGGGTGGCAGCTGTGGTGCAGCAGTTAGTGTTGCCACCTCACAGCAAGAAGTTCTCTGCTTTGATCCTCAGCTGGGGTGCCTTCTGTGTAGAGTCTGCATGTTCTCCCTGTAGTCGTGTGGGTTTCCTTCGGGTGCTCTGGTTTCATCTCAAAGACATGCTGTAGGTAGATTGGACACTCTAAATTGGCCCTAAGCATGAGTGTGTGTGGCACTGGGCTGGCAACTCAACACCATAAAACTCCACTGCCAATCATGAGCAGACAGGTGATCTACTGTGGCGACCTCCAACTGGGAAAAGCTAGAAGAATTGAGCTCTCAGCCTTTATTTTCTTTTGCCATCCACTTCAACTAAAAACTGGCTTTTTGTTTCACAGAGCAGTCCTAATTTTTTTAGGTTTGTCTGTGTCTGCCAAATATCCATCCATCCATATATCCATCCATTCATCCGATGCTGTTGAGTTGCATCTGGGTCCTTTAGTGAACCTATGAGTTCTCAGCTCATTTGCAACCCACTGTAGCTAAAACATGGTCCTGTGTTTCACAAGGCAGTTTTGATTTGGGTGCTTTTGTCTTGAAAAGAATAATACTCTTCCAGCTGTTTGTCCTTCCATCTATCTATCCATCCATCTTTCCACCCATTCATCCAGTGCCCCTATAATGATCCAGTAAGCAGTTGTTGCCATCTATTGAGATTACTAGGCAAATATAAAACAGAAGTAGATTAGTTAACCCCTTCTCCTGCATCACACACACTCCACATAACTCAAATTCAGAGAATTTGGAACTGTAAATCTACCTACCATATGTTTAATTGATGTGAAAGGTGCTAATACTTCAATTCAAAAAAGAAATCTAATAATTTTGTCTCTATTCCAGAAAACTACATGATAATTCTTTGTATAGTGAACCAACTTCTGCTAGCTTATCTATAGTGCAGACTTTTGGTCAATAGCAAGACTTTCTGAAGTCTGAAGGAAAAAGAAGGTAAAGTTTATTTAACTTATTTAATGTAATTAGTTGATGAGGGTCCAGTTTTATAACTGGCAGTATTTTTATTTCCATAACGAATATAATATGCAGTAATTACATTTAACTTTGGAATGTAACAATATCACAGCATCTTCCAGTTTGGGGATAATCTAGCTTCATTTAGCATAAAAATACTTACCTGACCTTTTCCTTTCTCTATTCCTATCAGAGATCCAGAACAAAGGTGATGTGCTCTGTTTCACCAATATAAGGAAATGTTTACCCAGTGCCATTGGTATGAAGCATTAACTTCAGACTACAAAACAGGTGTGCTGACTTTAATTAGCATCTTAAGCACCAGCTAAAACTGGCAAGGGAAGGGGTGAGTGATCCATCATTGTTGGAGCACCTCTTTTCAAGGGCAGGATGTGGGACTGCATGCCAGTTGTCCTCAGTTCCATTGTAGATTCCTTGATAGAGACCATAAACTACATAGGAACCCTGGCTCCTAGTAGGTGTATGACAGAACTGAGGGGTCGTTTCATGCATGAAATAAGTGGCATGCACTCATAGATGCAAATTGCACACTAAACCCCGGAGCATGGTACTAGGCATGTGCCATGGGCTGAAGATAAGAAAAAAAATGTTGTCTGTTTAAATGATAGCCCTTGTCTGTTAGAACTCACTCTGTTGAAGGATGAGTGACTAATAAATAGGCCAGTTTACAGAGAGGGAACTGATTATCTCTCTGCACTGCGGGAGAAAAAGTGACAAAAATGAAAACAGTGTGATTGCAGTCACATTTTCATTATGTTGAGGCTTTGTTAACTCATTAAACCCTAGTTATACCACCAAGCATTTTTCTAGGATTATCTCAGTGACATTTCTAGATGTCTCATATTGCCTGTTCATATGTACATGAATAATTCAAAAAGCATGCTACATACAAGCTATTGAGGAATTACACGTGACAAGCAGCACGACTGCAGTGATGCTTGGCTTCTGTCCAGCGGAGATGAGATATTTACATACACTATTTATTTATATTCTCTTACTTTTCATACTTCTATAAATATCTCGGTAAACAAGTGGCGCATACAGAACTGCTTAGTCTCATATGAAAGCCCACGGCCAAATAAAGAAATATTATGCGGACATTATGTTTGAAGCTTGAGAGGTTACTGTAAGCTGTTCATAAAACACACACAGGAAGGATATAAGTTCACAACAAGTGAGGTTCATAACAAGCACTTACAAGGCATGCAACCAGGAGACCATTAATGAGCCAATACTAAATGCCCAACTGCCCATAGCACTGGCTGGTAAAATGCATTGCTAAAGGTCACAGACAAGGCAAATGGAGTCTGTGGGAATAAAACATGGTAGCTTGTTAATGCATCCTTCATTTACCTCCTATGTGACCTTCAGTAAATGAAGGCAATGGGAATCAAACACTGCACTACTAGAAGTAGCTTGTTAATAGTCAGAGCTGTAATCCTCTGTACCAACTGCAAGACTTCACTTGCAAGTGATTATAGTGATGACATAGAGTGATGAATACTGGAAACAAGAAAGTCTGTGTGTGATTAAGAAAAAGGTTTTGGTTGTCTGATCAAGTGTGATAAGGGTGTGAGCATGAGAAGTTTAGGTGATTTTTTTAACTGTTCCTCTAGAGATATGAACACTTATTTGAACTATGATTTTCTCAAAAAGCATAAGATGCAATCATTGGAAGTTGTGAGGAGCTCCAGTGGAAGGGTGCATTAATCTGGCACTGTCCATGTGGTTCATGATGGGTATTCCCAGAGGTGTAATGTGTGGATGCTCTGTGCATAATCCTCTTCTCTGGTAGTTCGGTAGAATGACCATGTGTACCCAGCCCAATAATATTGCGGGTCTTTTCTATGAAAACCTATAGAGGATGTAATATAACCTGCCAAGGATACAGGATGCTTGGCCAGTCTGTTAAATTCTATGTGCACTTTCTTCATGTACCATGCATCAACTCATGTATGCGAGCATGCTGGTATAAAAAGGACACATTGGTGCCAAAATTCAGAACTTTCTTGCCATTGGTAAGCTTAGTCAGATGTCTTTTCTTTTATCAGCTTCAGTATTTGTGGCTGGCTTTTGTGTACAGTATTTTGGACAGTAAAGTA
Organism: Protopterus annectens; assembly: GCF_019279795.1. Taxonomy (NCBI): domain Eukaryota; kingdom Metazoa; phylum Chordata; order Ceratodontiformes; family Protopteridae; genus Protopterus; species Protopterus annectens. The sequence goes on along the minus strand of NC_056743.1, from coordinate 1,546,427,864 downwards.
CTCCATTGGGGGCCTTCCATTTTTCTGTAAAATATCACATTTATTAGCACATGTCTGCCAGGAAAGGAAAGTGTTTGTATGGAAGGTAGATACCTTATAAGGATGCTCACAGGGCCTGAGTTTTACATTTAAGGAAAATAATAATGTCAGGTATTGTAATATTTATTTATCTTTTACACCTAAAACTGTCAGAAATAGATTGGCTTACATGAGACATTTTTGAGAACTGAAGCTATAAAGTTTTGGTGCGCATGACTATGGATTCTGACTCTTAGGTAAGTACTAGGCTAGCTGTTATTGTTGGCCATTTTAAGACTAGACAATTTCCCCAAGGTAAGAATTAAACTCAGTATTTTGTGTCTGTGAGGCAAACACCTTACCTTTCTGCCACAGAACTCCATAAAGTAAAGAAAAAGAAAAATATTCAAAGAGGTTTCTGAAAAGAGATCTGAGATAGATGTTTCCATTGAATGATCTCAACCTATGGATCAGCAGTCTGATTTATGCAGCCACTCTAGTGAGGCTGCGTGGGAAGCTGCTAAGGCCCAGGAATAGCACATGTCCATTCTTAGCTGACAAGAAAAAGCTTGCTTGATTCTTATTGAGGGAGAGGGAGAAATTTTCCAAGTCCTGGTAAGGGACAAAACCACCTTGTCATTAGTGGAGGTCTGGAAATCTGATTCTTCCTCTAAAACAATGGACTAAACACATGCTAAGGACAAGACTAAGAAGAATAACCATTTGTCCTCCCATTCTACTCCATTCAGTCAGAAGGGCCTCCAGGAAGATTGTTACAACTTTGCCCAAGGACTTTTTAAGACAGTACAGCTTTTCTAGTCTTCAACTCCAGTGGCTGCCCAGGCAAAAAAAAAAAAAATCAGTCTCTTTTTTCCTCTGAAAAGGTGTCAATCTCTAAATTTGAATAAGAAAGGTTTAATAGGCCTCACAGCTGTCTTCTCCCATTCTCTGTGCATCTGAATCTGAGGATGCCTTACACAATTATGCGACACACATAACTTCTGCAGTCACAACTAATTGATTATTTTATCCCTAATGTAGCTTCACCTTCAGCTAGTTAGATACATGGAGGAGAATGTAAACACTGAAATAGCAACAGTTCTAGCTGAATCTGTATGAGTTATTTTTTAACCACACAACAGCAAATGCATCGCTGCCTTCTGTAATCCTCCTGGAAGCAACATCCTATAAATAGAAGAAATCCTATATTGGATCTCTAATAATATCAACAAGAAAACCATCATTGTAGGTGACTTTAATATAGACTACCTACTTATCAACTCTCACTCTCCCTCACTCTCCATCAATATCTTTGGTTTTACAGAAATTATTTCTGCTGCTACTTGAATAAACAAATGCAGTGATAAGATGTCTACATTGTACTGGCTTCTCACCACCACCCCTAACAAAATTAACACTGCTGGCAGTCTGCACAACACTATCAATGACCATCAGCTGACCAATATGATCATGCACATAAACACATAATCTATAACAATGTGTGTATATGCTCCTCATTCAATAATGATACCTTCATTAGCTACCTCAACAAATACAACTGAAATATTCTAAAATACTTACTCCTAGATTACATCCGAGTGATACCTCCAGGTGCATCTGCAGTTAACTCCTACTGACATCTCTAGGCATCAAATATTGCTTGTCCATGTTTGCATCAATAATTCTAAAACCATATTATGTATTAAGATTTCAATTTAAAGATTACATAATGGCAAACTCAACTGCATTAATATTTGACCTCTGTCCAGTGCAGGCAAATAGATATTAACTGTTGTTTTTATGATATTATTTTATATGGATATCATTTTCACATTTTTCTAAATATCTCAACAACCAAGCAACACATACAGAACTCCTTAGCCTTGTATGAAAGCTCTTAGCTAAGTGAATAAAATGCTGCTGGCAGTATGTGTATAACTTGAGTGGTTGCTAAGATATTGTAAGTTGTTTACAAAATATTACAAATGTAATAGTTGCTATGTTTACTGTGACTTATAAAATTTGGTTTAAGACCTAGAACCTAAAGAATACTACCAGTATAAAAATAGTTTATGCTGAAGTGTTTGCCATTTATACTTTTTTCATAACCCCTAGGGTTCCAGAGATATGAACATTTGTTTGAAATGTGAGGACATAATTTGATTTTGTCAAAAGGCTTAGGCTCCGCCCATTGGAAGTTACAGTGGAAACTTCCGGAGCTCTGTTGGAGTGAATGAGTTTTAACAACAAATTATCCGCCAACTTCATTATCCCCAACAGTATTAATCACCACAAATGAGGGCCATGAATTTTCCCAGGCTCTGGTCCTTGAATACAACAATATAAATGGTTCGGTCAGGAAGATATTCTTTAGAGAATGGGACAAGTTTCTCTCACTTACTGATATTGAAGGCATCGCTAGTATTCCCAAAAAAGTGATTTATAGGAATGCAAGGAACCTTGGTAATATATTGGAGAGTAATAAATTTCAAACCACTCGTAAAGGGACTAGAAAGGGCACCTATAAATGTGGGCATTGTAGACAATGCCGCTATGTCATAAATGGTGATGGCTATTTTATAACAAGCAGAAATAAAATGATTAATAGCCAGGATTATTTCAATTGTGATACCAAGGATAGTGTACCTTGCTTTTTGTGAAACATGTGGGGCTTTTACATAGGAAATCTGAAAGAGCCTTAAAGAAAAGAATCTATGAGCACACCTATGAAATTTCTATTAAGAAGGAAAGTAATGCTCTGTACAAGCATAGTAGAACATGTAAAGAATATAAATATAAATTTTTAGTCATAGAGAGCATTCCACAGGACATTAGAGGGGGCCTTTGGGAAACCAGAATTGAATATAGAGAGCTGTGGTGGCAAGTGGCCCTCAATGCGGATAAATTTCCAGGGCTCAATGATACCATCTCTATCCTACCATTACTTAAATTAAGAGCTGCTAAATTATAGAGGATCCACACTCTGTGACAATTACTTCATATGACCACTAGAGTGCTCCACAATGCATATTATAGGTTCATAAATATGGAAAAATGTTTTTATAATGTATTTTTACATCGTTTTATGAGTATCAATATTTATATCTACATTTATATTTATTGCATTATTGTATAATTTATTGAGATACACTGATTTTATATTTGTTGAAGACATTTATCAATATTTTAGAAATGTATACACATTTTTAAAATTTTTTATGTTTTTTGTATGGCTTATATATGCAAGCAATGTAAATATTTATTTAGAACATATGTATTCATGAGATAGTTGCATCTGCAGTTAACTCCTACTGACATCTCTAGGCATCAAATATTGCTTGTCCATGTTTGCATCAATAATTCTAAAACCATATTATGTATTAAGATTTCAATTTAAAGATTACATAATGGCAAACTCAACTGCATTAATATTTGACCTCTGTCCAGTGCAGGCAAATAGATATTAACTGTTGTTTTTATGATATTATTTTATATGGATATCATTTTCACATTTTTCTAAATATCTCAACAACCAAGCAACACATACAGAACTCCTTAGCCTTGTATGAAAGCTCTTAGCTAAGTGAATAAAATGCTGCTGGCAGTATGTGTATAACTTGAGTGGTTGCTAAGATATTGTAAGTTGTTTACAAAATATTACAAATGTAATAGTTGCTATGTTTACTGTGACTTATAAAATTTGGTTTAAGACCTAGAACCTAAAGAATACTACCAGTATAAAAATAGTTTATGCTGAAGTGTTTGCCATTTATACTTTTTTCATAACCCCTAGGGTTCCAGAGATATGAACATTTGTTTGAAATGTGAGGACATAATTTGATTTTGTCAAAAGGCTTAGGCTCCGCCCATTGGAAGTTACAGTGGAAACTTCCGGAGCTCTGTTGGAGTGAATGAGTTTTAACAACAAATTATCCGCCAACTTCATTATCCCCAACAGTATTAATCACCACAAAAATCCTTTCTCCTGCCAACCATTAACTTCCTCCTTTATCAAAAAAAACTCTAAAAAAATTCCACACCAGCTGCTGACAGCCTGCCACCAGAATATCTCAGAATCAGTGCAGATGCTATAGTATACCCTGTATCTATACAAATAAACAATCAGTTACAGAACATTATGTACCTGCCATCTGGAAAAATCCCACATCATGCCTCTACGTAAAGGGGGAACATCCAGCACCCCCTCAAATTATTGATCTATAGCCATTCTACCTCTACTCTCTAAAATATTAAAAAAATCCATTAATTCCCAATTCCTTTCCCATCTTCACAATAGCAATCTCCTCTCTAACACTCAACATGGTTTCTGACTTCACCACAGCGCTGCTGCTACTCTGCTCAGTTTTACTGAAATCAAATAGAAATGCTGCCAACCTAGTATCCTGCCTCTTCTTAGACTTGTCAAAAACATTTGACACAATTTCACACCAATGCCAGCTCCATGAACTCTTCTCCCTAGGACTCTCCCATTCATCCCTTTCCTGGTTCTACAGCTATCTCACCAACAGACTCCAGGCTGCAAAATGGAAATGAGATCCCGCCCCTTTCTGTCTGTCTCTGTTGGTGCATCTCATGGATCTATTCTACGCCCTTCACTTTTCAACACATTCACTAATAATCTTCACAAAGCTACCAAAGAAGCCTGCATAGTACAATACGCAGATGATGCCATACTCATATGCTCTGCACTAATTCTGTTGCTACTTCACAAGATGACCCAAGACTCCTTTTCCTCACTTGACATCTGGCTCAGTACTACCAACTACTTTTAAATACTAAAAAAAAAAAAATTTTTTTTTTACCCAAATCTCTGTCAGCATAGAAGCAATCCTTCAGTATCACATCTGCCAATAATACAGCAATTGAAACAATTTCCAACACAGAGTTTCTTGGTGTTTTAATCAATGATATTTTAAAATATGATCAACACATCAGTTAGGCAGTCAAGAAAATTCACCAGATATTGGGCTACCTCTACAGAAACAAATCCTTCCTCAATGGCTACTCTTGGAATTTTTTAGCATTAGCAATATCTTATCTTCTCCCCTCACTTCTCTATGCTGCACCCATCCTGACAAATTTTCACTCCACCTTAAAAATAAACTAAAGGTTGCTTCAATAACATAACGAAACCATCCACACCACTGCTTAGCACTCTTAGCACTTAAAGCAGTTACATTGGCTTGAAGTACCCAGACCTAGCACATGGCAATCTATGACCTGATAGCTGGGTGTGGCACTTTTTTTTAACAACATTCTTCTTTAAGAACACAGAGTGTGTGTATATGTGCATGTGTTTAAATTGCCCTAGTTAGGGATAGCAGGTTAGTTCATTTGCTCAGGCTCAAACCCTGTATCTTGGTTACAGGAGAATACTCTACACCAACTAGCAGACTGGTAAAGAATTTCATCACATTTTCAAAGAATTGTGAGCTTCAAGGGAAGAGTTGCTTATGGTTGCTCATGCTGTCTGTTTTTGATGTGCAACCATGTTCTTTAGCAAATGGCCAGCTGTGTTTGTGCTATAGAATTCAAAAGCAGTGTTAGTAACACAATAGGTAGTATACTTTCCTTTGGTGTAGAAGGCTATGGGTTCTACTTCTACCCCATGTAGACGGATTTGTAATACTGCTGTGTACTTTGGAGGGATTGGGTGCTACACTCCTCAGTGTGTCCTCCTGTGGATGAGACGCCTAGTAACTATGAACTTGTTGTTGGTTTCCTAGCCATTCCGTGTTGCAAAATTAAAAAACAAATGTAAAAAGGGCACTTTGAAAGGCCACACCACACTTTGAGCTAAAAACCCATTAATAATTCCACAATAAAAGCCAAAAATCCGGCAAATGAACACACATAAACACTCACAGTTTAACATGCGTTTTCGTCAGTATATAAAAGACTTCCTCATATCTGAGGAAATTACCAAACATTTCAAACAGAACTTAAAACAACACCTATCTTCCTCATGGCTATGCTCATGTTCCTGTCTTGACGAAACCCACCTTTCCTTCAGTTTCTTTTCCACTGCCAGTTTCTCTATCAGTCACCATTAATCTTTTCCCTTTCTTATCCCTGTATCACTTTCATCAACACTACTACTCCTCCAACTATTCTATATCTGTAATCCACTTCCACTAATAACCCGTGTTTACCCTCATTATCATCTTACCTATCTACTGTTATCTCAACCTCTCCATTATCAGAACTTTTTCTGCTTGTGTTTTCCTTGATTATTTTACCTTATACCCTTCCTCTTCCTCCTCTATTTTCTGTTCCTGCTCTAGTGACATCCTACCTTGTTGTTGTCAATATACGTATACTGAACCCATATCCATTATTATTGCTCTTGTAACTCCAGCTATTATGTTAACTTGTCTTGGACTTACATATAACTTCTCAAAGTATATGATAAACATCTTTAGTATTTTTCTCAACAATACCCACAAAGGAATGTTTAAATGTTTCATTTTTGTTGTTGTTCATTGTAAATATGTATTTTATGTGGAGCTTTTCTCCCTTGGCCTCTGTTAAAATTTGGACTTGTGCCCAGATGGATTTTCCCAGTAAAGAAAAGACAATAAACAAGTAAATAAGTAATAAATTGACATAATGCATATTACTATTGAACACGTTATTTAAATTATGATTTTTCTGCAGGTGGATTCATTAAGATGGGTGGGGGGAGTTGTTAACTTGTAAGTACTACTACTGTTGATTTTTTATATATTTTGAAGGGGAGGTTGAAAGGTCTGAGGTGGTTAAGTGATTACCTCAAAATTATGTTATTTAAGCAAAGGTTGAAAGATGAAAAAACTAATGAGGTCATATGCTATGCAATACTGTATGTCACATACGTTTCATTTATATCCCTATTACTTCAGGCACAGAAGAATAGAAAAACAACAAAAACTGTCATCAGATTATAGTTCCAGAAGGGATGGGTTTATTCCCCATCCCTGGAGATGCTAGATGACAATACTTATTTCCTTCTGGAAGCACGCTCTAGATAAAGAGCATTTTTAGCAGTTACTTTAGTGCTGAAGAACAGAATGCATGTTTGCAAAACTGCACAAGAACCTCAAGTGAGAAACGAAAGCACTTAGAATGACGGAATACCTTGAAGCCAGCAAAAAGGGAAAGCAGAGGATGCTGTCTCACAAGCGGAGGAAAGCATCAAGTAAAAACAAGGATGCAACGTTTCATTGTTACCATCATACTCTGCTTCACTTCTCCACTACCTTTTCAGATACAGTGAAAAATCAGAGGCAGCAAGAAAAGAAAATAAGAATAATCAAACATGGAGGAGGAAATGTCCCTGTTTTCTGGATGAATCTATCCCAGTTAGTATAAATTCCACTTCAGACACCCCTTGAAAGTAGACTAAGCCTAATAGGACTAATATGGTCAACAAAAGTAAACAAACTAAACAAAAATAAATAAATACATGGAGGAATTGCAACCAAACTATAAATTTTTGTGTGTGTGTGTGTGTGTGTGTGTGTGTGTGTGTGTGTGTGTGTGTGTGTGTGTGTGCACGTGCGTGCGTGCTTGCGTGTGTGTGTGTGTGAAAATCTGTGCTCATGTGTGTATGTGTGTACATAGGACAGACTAACAGCAGCATATATTTATATACTGTTCATTCAGTGAATGATCAGCAGAGAACACTGAGAACAATACAATGACTGTGATGGGTAAGGTAGATGACTGCAAAGATTTAAGTGGGTAGAAAGGACTGTCATCTATGTGTACTGATATAGTAAGGTGTTTATCTCACAAACATAAAGTACAGGGTTTGATCCTTACCTTTGGTCACTGTCTGATTATTGACTAGGCATGTAATTATCTGCAGAGTGATTGCTTAGAATTTACTTGTGAACACATATTTTATGGAATAAATAGAAACTAAGACAAGAAGACAAGTTAAAAGCATTAATAGAACAGTAGAATATACTAGCTTTAGAATGCACCCAGTGTATACAACATTAATAGCTGAAATAAATTATAGACTACATTACTAGCAGATGGAGATGCCAACCAGTAACAGTCAGTGTAGTGTTGTGCCTTACTGGCTGCAAAGATTGTGTTTCCACTAATTTCTTGTGTACACCAGAGCAATGTCAGCAACTAGATATGATGGAAAAGAAACAAAATCCTTTCGATATGCATGAATTAAGGAGAATTCCCATAAAGCAGGCAAAACTTGTTCCACACTAAGGGTACTAAGTGATCAAAAACTGTGTTACCTATAATCCACTCAGCACTGCAATTCCCCAGAAGGCTCTGCCCTGTAAAATGCTATGAATATATGGCATCATTTGGTCTATTTAGGGTACAAATAAGTCACTCCTGTGGAAACACTGCTGGGCATAGTCAGAAGGCAAATTAACAAAATTTAGCACTGGCATTAAAAGCAATACAATTATGCATGTTCTATGCTATCCAAATGTTGTGTTAAGAAACAATTCAACATATAGAACTTCAAGGCAGGTAAATTATTTTGGCAAGCTTTGCAAGTAGTAAAATTCATTGCATGACAATAAGGACAACATTTACTAGTAGCAATATGATTCTGGGTAGCAGCACCATAGAAATTTAATATAGTGGTGTGCATGTTCACATTTACTGGGTAAATGTGCTTTATGAGCATCAGTTCCTGATCAAAGAAAAGCCCAAAGCAATGAAAATATGAGCAAACACTGCAGCAGAAGTACAATAATGGTATAAGCCTGAAGCATATACCTACCATTTTTAGTAAACAGTCTTGGATCAAAAAGCGCCTGGTTATCATAAGATGAGCATAGGTCAAGTGCAACTAAACATAATCCCTGCTGCTTTCAGATGAGATCCTCTTGTAGCATTAAGTGAAAATAAATGTAGCATCAGCATGCTGTATACTGATATATGACTAAGATATGAGACGAAAGCTATATTATTAAGCAGAGATGACAGACCATGAGGTCTTTTTCTGCTGGATGGATTTGGGTCTCATTCTTTTTTCTGACAGCACACACATCAAACTGTAGGTAGCTTAATGAGTTTTAGCTCACAAAAACTTCTGAAATTTGCCGACATGACTGAAAGACATTAAGGAACTGCCTCCTCAATAACTGCAATATCAGTTTACATGTTGTCAAACTCAAATAAACATTTCTGCTATGAAACCAAATCCATTTCTACTGCCTTCTGAGCAATGGAGCCCCCACATCCCTGTATGTATATCTGTATCCCTATGTATGTCTATCTATCTATCTATATATATATATATATATATATATATATATATATATATATATATAGATATATATCTATATATATGTATATATATATATATATATATATATATATATATATATATATATATATGTATATATGTATATATATATATATATATATATATATATATATATATATATATATATATATATATATATATATACATATATGTGTGTGTGTGTGTGTGTGTGTGTGTGTGTGTATATATATATATATATATATTTATATATCTACATATACACATGTGTTTGTATATATATATATATATATATATATATATATATATATATATATATATATATATATATATATATGTGTGTGTGTGTGTGTGTGTGTGTGTGTGTATAAATTTATACACACACACACACACACACACACACACACACACACACACACACACATATATACATATATATATAGATAGATAGATATAGATATATAGATATATCTGTATATAAATGGTTCCCATTCAGAAGATCAACTCTTCAGAAAGTCAAACTGTATATAATTGAAACCATATGACTGACTTTTGGAAAAGTCACAGTGTCTCTACTCAGATTACAGTGCAGTGAGGATCAAGGAATTTACCATTTTCTGTACTGTAGGGCAATCTTGCAGCTGGCATATATAATTTACACGGGGTGGGGGAGAGGCAGGATGGCTTGGCTTGCCCCCTCCCACAAAAATACAGATTTTCTTCCATTATTGAACGTCAGTTATATTGTCTCAACCACACACACAAACACACATACATGTGCGCGCGCACTCATACACACACACACACACACACACACACACACACACACACACACACACATACACACACACACACACACACACACACACACACACACACACACACACACACACACACACACACACACACACACACACACACACACACACACACACACACACATGTGCCCGTGTGTACCATCTCTTCAATCACACAATAAAGGAATCCTTCTGAACAATAGCTAGGACTCTTCCCCTCCACCCTAAAATAACACCTGCTTGGCATTCAACAGTCAAGATCCTAGATAAGGAGGAATTTACCTACCTACCTATTTATAGTCAGTCCCCCCCACAATGAAGTTGGCCACTCATTTGAAATTTCAGATGTTGAGGTAACATACCTGTGTTAAATATTAATTTGCCTGACAAATGGTCCTTATACCCTCAAATTACTATTCCATGTGCCACAGAAGATGACAATTGCTACAGTTTCAGCTAATATCCGATGCATGGTTATTTAGGAGCAGTTAGTTTTGATGCTGTTTGTACTCCTGTTATAATATTGACATATTGAAGGACTAATACTGAAATTAATATTTTTTGCTATGAGATAGACAACTCTTCCATGCACTGTACCAAATGATATCAATCAAAATTCATTCACCACAATAAAAATATTTCAATTATAAAAAGCAAATTGGTGACTTATTTGCAGAGAAGCATGATTTGAAAACATGCTGTGCACTGGAAAATAAGAATAAAATTATCCATGCAGAATATTGTTTAAATTTATTGCACTAACATTCAATTTCATGTTTTCTTGTCACTCATAAATTATTGCAGATATTTATTTCAGATGACATTGTACTGCCCTCTACACAATCCTGTATTTAAAAGTGGCAACTAAAGCAATTTCCATGGTTAGCATATTGCACAGAGTGTACAAATATGCATTGCCATTTAAACCGTAATGTTCTCTAGCTTGTTTAACTGCTCAGATTCCTCTGAGATAAATGAATTTGTGAAAGTTCAAATGAGGTACAGTGCCAGCTTCACCAGTCTTCTCTTTATTACATTGCCCATCATTTATAGTTCAAGTAATTTGAAAACATACTCATTTTGGTTGTAGAATATATGCTTTTCATGAAAGTAAGATGATTTATTTTATTTTGTTTTTATTTTATTTTATTTTACAATTGTTTACCGGGAAAGTCCAACTGGGCCAAAGACACATTTTCAGCAGAGGCCCGATGAGAAAAGCTCCATACATAGAATTATAAATGACAATATTTAAGCAGTAACAATTCTAATAAATGCAGTATTTTAACAGAGGAGGTAAACATTTACATAATATAATACATAATATAAAATACAAGCATATATAAGGATAATAAGCAGATAGGAAGCAAATGGAAATAGGAGGACCACTGAGACATACACAAGTGAAGGGAAGAAGAAAAGCAGATACTGACAGAGAGGTGGAGGATGAGAGGGGAAAAGGAAGAATGACTGTTGAGTATTAAAACTAAAACAGAAAGAGTATAGATGGAAGTTTTGCAATGAAAAAAGAAAAAGTTATGCAGAGACATTAAAGATTTTGATTCCATTTCATAAACAGACATATTTAAAAGCAAATCATCATTTAATTCTTTTTAATCATTAACAATACTCATATCATTTTGTTGTTTATTATGAAAGTGCATTCTTAAATATAACTTTCTACAAAACATTTTGACATTAATTAGTACTTCAGCTAAAGCAGGATTACTTGTAGGTGAAAACTTTATACCTCTCAATAAAATGCGCCTCACTGCTGAACTGATGTTCAAATCTGACAGATTAATAATGTTCAAATTACTTTCTGGTTCATTGCACAAGCAGCTCAGATTCAAATCAGACAAATTAGTAATGTCCAGATTGCTGCCCAATTCATTAAAGGTACAACTCAAATTTTTCTTATTTGGCCTCTTCCTTTTCTCCCTCTCCCTTAACCATTTGGGTGATACGAACTATTATTAGAATCCAAATACAATTGCTCTACTGTTTGGGTATTGTTTACTGGCTGTAAACCTTCGAACGACACACATTTTTACTAGAACTAGTGTCTCCTGAGGAGTCAGAATAATTATGTCTCATTGTGTTGCTGTCTCCTATGATCTCACCCTCGACCTCCTACATCTGGCTTTACGCTGTCACATAAAGATAAGCCCATTCTCAAAATCTTTAATGTCTGTGCATAACTTTTTCTTTTTTCATTGCAAAACTTCCATCTCTACTTTTTCTGTTTTAGTTTTAATGCTCAACATTTTATCAGCAATTACTAAGCTATCTTTTAAGCTCTCTCTGTCTATTTTATAAGATGGAATTTTCTTATTTTTGGCGCATGCAATGAAATGTCTGATAGGTGTCATGATAATTCCTATGTTTTTTTATACAGACTATGGGAAACTGAAATTCCTTCCCTTCCTTATGTTAATACATTTGTACCACCTAAAAATTCCCCTGCCATTTGTTTATTTGAAAAGATAGTAAGTAAAAAAGTAGCTTGAATCTGGATAATATTTAAACTCTCAACAGACTTATAACCTTTCAAAGGATGAATGGTTGGCTTTACAACAACATCATGAAATAAGGCATGAGTTTGTGTTTAATCAAGCAGATAAAGGAGGTAATTGGGTGATTATGAGCATGCCAAAATTATTTTAAAATGGTGACAGTCTTGTTGGCCAATCAGATGGAGAATGTTAAATTAATCAATTGCCACATTTAATATAGCCTTACTGGAAATTTTGTAAAGACAGGAAAGGCTAGGTTGTTTTGAATCATGTCATGTAAAAAATATTTATATATAAAAAAAAAGAGTAGACCCTGTCTTTTATGCTACTCTTAAGGTACAAAAAATAATTTGCAGGATCATCCTGATAGACCCATCATTTCTGGTGTGGGCTCTTATTTGCAAAATGGTGTGTTTTTTTTTTTTTGGATTCGCAACTAAAACAGTCTTTAAAATTGATACCTTCTCACATTAGTAATACTCAAGACCTGTTGGACAGTTTAGAAGGACTTGATTGATGTGAGAGCTATTACTATGTGACAGTGGGTGCAAATTCATTATATACTAACACATAGTATAAGTGGGGACTAGAGGAAGTTCAGATTGTGATGGAGATGGGACCCCATAAATCTTTTTTGATTTCCCTGCTAGAGTTTTGCTTGACCCACAATTATTTTTGCTTTGAGGCTGAAGTTTATTTACAAGTGAAGCATACAGCCATGGGAGCATCTTTTGCTCCCATTTATGCTACACAATATACAAGTGATTTTGAAAGGAAATTTGTGCATCGTAATATATTTTTTTCTGAGCATGTGGTTTTCTTTAAAAGCTATGTAGATGATTTGTTTTTGTATGTAAGGGTGGTGAGAGTGATTATTTTGAAATTTTAAAGATTTTAATGAGAATCCTCATAAACTCAAATTTGTATACAAACTAAGCAGACAGTTTATCAATTACTTAGATATCACATTATATGTGAAGGGGTTGAAACTTATTAAATAGAAACAATATAGAAAGGTTACAGAGGTAAATAATTTTTATATTCTACTAGCATGCATTCACCATATTTGGTTGATTCATTACATTATGGTGAACTTAGGAGAATTTTTAAAAATAAGTCAGATCAAATTTTAAGGGAGAAGGTGTTAATTAGGGTAGAGAATAGACTTAAAAATTATGGTTATTCAATAGTACAAATTAATAAAGCTAAAAAGAGACTTTTGGAAGGCATAGAGATAAGAACATGTAATGAAGGCTGAGAAAAGTGGACGGTTGATGGAAATATGGAAAGAAATATAGATTTTTTTTTCAAAATATTCACCTTTTTCTTTTGTTTTGGAAACATTATTAGGAACCTTTGGCATGTAGTTTGTAATGATTAAGTGATAGCAATTCTTTTTCCTAAACATGTTATCTTCTCATATAGTAGATATAACAATCCAAAAGAAATTTTGAATTATGTTCATAGGCAATGAACCAGATATTAGATTTAAGAGGTACATTTGCTTGTGGACTTTGTAAGGTATGTCCCAAAGTTAAAAATCTCAATGGAACAAAAATCAGTGGGAGAAAGTTTGTTTTGAATAACAAGTTTAATTGTGAGTCCAGTGTATGGTATACATTATTCAATGTGATTGTAGGGTTCCAACTTGGAATGTGGGTCAAACTATAAGAAAAGTTAAAGTTCATATTTTGGAACACATGGGTGATATAAAGAATCAAAATATAAAAATCAGGTGGCAAAACATTTTTTTAAGGTTCGTCGTGGTTCAGATGATGGGTTCTTTTTTAATGTATTGGCACAGTCTTTTTTTTCCTGTATGGGCTGACTTTATAAGTAAATTGAATGAAGTGAAGATGAAAATTATACTAAATTATAGAACTTTATCCCCTAGAGGTCTAAACCAGGACGTTAACTTCTGAACATTTTTAAAAATGCGAGTAGTTTTTTTGAAGGTATTTTTAAAGAAATATATTTACTTGTTGTATAAATGTATTGTTGAAATTGATTGCTTAAAACTGATTGATTGTTTAGTTTTGAAATTTACTGGGTTCTTACCTGTATAAAAGCAATTATTCAATGTCTTGATGTCATGTCCTGAGAAGGTGAATAGCCGAGGTACCAGATTGGTAATAAAATTGCATGTTTGCAGAGCAGCTTGGATCTTATTTGTGTTTTGAGCTAATTTTGAATTTGTTTTTACAATGTCTAGCTACAAATTCACATTTCTCCAGTAGATACCAATCCCTAAAACATCTTAGTAATTTATCAATTTCAGGTAGAAACTGTCGCCTATGGTCAGTGAATGCTGCATATACCTCATTCTCTCAGAGGAATGCCAAAGCAACTAATTTTTTTAACACTAAGTTAGAAATGTGTGCTCTGTCCATATAATGTAGCTGGACCCAGCTGTTGTACATTGCACAAGATATTCTGACCAAAGTGAAAGAGGCATCCCCTTTCTAGTGGCACCAATTGATGTTCTTTTCAATATTTTTATTGCTGCTATCTCAAAGTCTGCATGATGTATTTTATAGATGGCTTTAACTCTATCATACAAAGCATCTCAGAAATTCCATACCACAAGAGACTGTATGACCTTAATGACTTCTGAGACATCAAACAATGGGCAAGGGGATGCAATTACTGAAGGTATTGCATGGCATTAGGGTTAAAGTCATCTTTAACCCTAGACACAAGGTACAGGGTTTGAGTCTGACCTCAGGCTATTGGCTAGTTTAAAATGGAACTTCACGGTAATTAGCCTAGTATTCACCTATGAACTTCATAAATAAATGGGGTGATGAAAAGGAGGTACTGCCAGCACACCTAGCTGAAATTTTGTAAATAGTGATATGTGATTTGTGAATATCAAACTAATGTATATAAGATGCTTTTGTTACAAATGTATTAGAACTGTATGTCATGTATATCAGACTGCTCTATACAGATGTTGTGTTGAAAAGGTATTTGTAAAGTGCTCTGTTTAAAATGTATCCACAGTGTGCCCTACTGAAAAAGAGCAGAAATGTACATGCACTATTGTAACTATTTAAATGTATATGTTTTAACAGTGGAAACTGGAATACAGGAGGTTAACCTCAGTCCAGAAAACTTTAGAAAAATATTTGAAATTAAATGACTGTATAGGCTATGCCATAAAGATGTTTCAATGCAGCTACAGACGCAAAGTCTGTACTAGGAAGCTTTCTGTATTATCTTTAGGTTGAACTAATTGCTACTTTGTAAGCATGAGGGAATACTTGTTTTATGACTTCTAGCTTCTGCCAAAGATCTGAGCAAAAACCCTTGTAAGAGTATTTTTATAGGTAGATGCTAAATACTGCCAGCTTCAGCAATGGGGGGGGGGGGGTTGCATGAGTACTAGAAGTCAGATGACCAGAAATGATGCAATTCTGCAAGATACCCCAGCAGTAATATTTTAGATATTATTTTGAGAAGTATCTTAGTGAGACACAGCATTCTGCATTCTGTCTTTGACCTGACAACAAGAACCATTCACCTCATTATCTGCCTTGCTCCAATTAAGTAAGTTTCTAGGGAAAGTATTACTCTCTTAGATACAGTTAGGAATATAGCAAAGCTTAGTTTAGATTTTATTTTTATTTATTTGTGTAAGTCTGTACTGCAATGTTATTTTAAATATTTTCTGTGGTTTGAACTCTGATGCCGCTGTGAATATATATTTAGTATTGTACTGTTCTTTTATTATTTATTATTAAATATATTTAAACCTTTCATTGTGATTGATCTGTGTAGAGATATTTAAGTTTTGAGAATACTTGCATATTTATTTGGTGACACTCTGTGGGCCACTCCTAATAGGCTTGCTCTTGGTCAAACTACTATTTGTGTTAATATTAACATTACACAGTAAGAATGGACACCCTTTGTTAAGGGCCTTAGAGCCTTAAGGTATCTGGCAGGAGTGACTGATGGCAGTGAAAACTACCTTATAATCTGGGCAGAAGGGGGCATAGCTAGTAAACCTGTTTCGGTCTTTCTCAAGTGTGTGTGTGTAAATCAAACCTCAAAGAGTGTGTGCTTCAGCTACTTGGTTAGGGACGCAATGCACTGGTTGTACAGAGAGGGTGTTAGATATCCTGGCTTGGTCACTCAGCTGAGATCTCAACTCTAGAGCTGTGCCAGTTGGGAGTCTTATGGAGACCTGGAGAAAGAGGGAGAAACCAGCCCCAAACTGATTTTGGTCTCTGTGTGCTCTTAAGAGAAATTGCACTTGATGCAGAGAGCTGTATCTGGAAATACTGTGAGTATATCTGTTATCCTGTCAGTGAACATCCCCACTGTTGTCAGTGGTGAGGAGTGAGGCTCCTCGATTACTGGTTGGCAGTGGTGGGTCATCACATATTAATTGACAGGCAGTTGTGGGATATCCACAGCACATATTTATTGGTGAACAGTGGTGGAATCACCACATCACATAATTGGGATTCTGTGGTGTGGACATTGAACTCCTGTAGCCTGTAAACAGTCATCACTAAAGAAGGTGTTTGTACTCTCAAGCAGCCACATGGTAGACATTCAGAGTTTCATATCACAATAGTTTTATTTATTTTTTGTTAGCTTAGCTAGGCAGGGAGAGCAGGCAAGGATATCAGCAGAGGATTATGGTAAGCTGACAAGGAGCTAGTTGGCTGAGATGTGCCAAGCCAAAGGACTGGTGCATGCCAACCTAACTAAAGCAGAAATTATTGCAGCCTTAGCCACAGCTGCATCACAGACCAGCAACCAGGAAGACAAGAAGACTGGCCTTGGGGCTGTACCACTCTCAGAAAATGGATAGCTAATTTTTTCCTCAGAGGACTTAAAAATCTGTCTGGAGTTAAAGAGCTTTGAACTGGAGGCCAAACATTTGGAATTAGAATCAGCAGATTGAATGTGGTGCTTGTAGGCTGAAGAAAATGAAATACTGAGACATTTGGAGGCTGAAGAAAATGAGAGGCAGAGGCAATGTGAAAAGGAGATGCTGACTCTTCGCCAGGGTCATGGAGGTAATGGTAGAAGGGAATAACCGAACCCCAAAAGCAATAAAGGTCAGTAAATTTCTTCCACAATTTACAGAGGGTGATAATTTTGATAGTTTTATTCATATGTTTGAAAAGGTATGTAAACAGTATAATGTTGAACAAGGGCTCTGAATGCAGTTCCTGACCCCCTAACTCCATGGTAAAGTTGTAACAGCTGTTTCTAAATTGTCTGATACTGATTGCTTAAATTATAACACAATTAAAAATTGTTTATTAGAGTGTTTTAAGTTAACACCTGAAGCTTGTAGAAAAATGTTTCAGGATCATAGGCAAAAGGCAGATGAAAGTGTGTGTGGTTATAGTGCTAAGTTAAGCACTTATTTTTATAGGTGGGTGAGTGGGTGTCAGGTCACCACTTTTGAAGGGCTGGCAGACATTTTTGTGAGGGAACAAGCCCTTAACACTTTGCCTGAGAACATGATAATCTGGTTGGCAGATAGGGAATGCAATACTGCAGATGAGTTTGGGGAAAAAAAGAGACCTGTACCTAGCAAACAGGGCATCACTGCACCAGAAAGGGATACCCAGTGCTGCACATGGGTATAAGGGAACCCATGGTGGGCAGCCTAAACTACCCCAATTGAGTCTGCCAGTAACAGGGGAAGCCACTAGTTCAGGTACACTGCCAGGATCAAGAGTTAAATGTTTTAAATGCAACCAGTGGGGGGCCATGTAAGATATAGCTGTCCAAGGAGACAAGGCGAGGAGCAAAAGGTAGGGAATTCAGCAAGTGGGAATAACAGAATCCCAGTTGTAAGTTGTCTGGAGACAACAATGGTACCAAACTACCATAAAAGGTTATATCCTATCTTAGTAGATGGGAAACAGGCCACTACTAAGAGAGACACAGCCTCTTACCTAACCATTGTGAAGCCTGAAATAGTTAAAGATGAGCACTACTTGCTTGTGCAGTCTACTTCAGTCAGAGCTTTAGAAGGGACCCCTTTCCAAATACCTTTGATTAGGATTCAATTGACTGGGAGGGTGGAAAAGGAAGCAAGCAAGTAGGTGTGTTTGAGGATATTCTTGCAGATGTCCTGATAGGGAATGATTTTGATAATGCAATACCTTGTGTGCATGCAGTGACACACAATCAGACTTGGAGACAGGCATGTAGGTCTGGTAGCCTGGGATGGACCAGAAAGACTGCACACTTTAAGCCAGAACTGGTGAGGTGGTTACTTTAGAAAGGGAGCCACTCTGTAGCAGTGAGACTGAAGGTAACCACAGCTGCTGGTGGATACTGATGTTCCCTTAGACAGAGTGACTGCAAGGGCAGAGGTGAGTAGTAATACTCAGGCTGACAGTTAGACACCGCTGTCAGAGGATACCAGACTTCCTGTGGAAGGGGAGCTGGGAAGGGTTACAAAGAGAGAGTTGAGACAGGCTCAGCTCTTAGATCCTACATTGCAAGGCTTGAGGGAGGTAGCTAGGGAAGCACCTGATTCTCAAGGAAAGGGGAAATCCGTATCTTGGGACAAAGGGTTACTGCACAGAGAATGGACCTCCTGAGGGAGGGCTAGAGGATGAGAGAATACAGCAGTTGGTAGTGTCCAGAGCCTACCTTCTGGCACATCTAGCCATAGCCCATGACAATCCCTTTGCAGGTCATGTGGGCATAAAGCATACCAAGAGACATATTATGCTGAACTTTTATTGGCCTGGTATTTCCAAGGATGTAACAGGGTACTGCAGGAGCTATGAGCAGTGCCAAAAAGTAGGCAAGGTAGGATACAAGGGGAAAGCTCCTTTAATGCCTTTACCTGTGATTGAGGAGTCATTTCAGAGGGGAGGGTAATTATGGATATTGAGGAGCTTCTGAGTACCCCAAGTTTCACAGGGAAGAAGTATATCCTAGTGGTAGTAGATTATGTTACCAGATACCCTGAAGCGATAGACCTGTCCTCCATTGAGGGGAAAAAAGGTGGCAAATGCTTTGTTAGAGAATTTCAGCATGGTAGGTTCCCCCCAAAAATACTGACTGTTAGAGATACCAATTTCATGTCAGACCTACTGGCTTGTCTGTGAAAGCACTGTGGGGTGAAGCACGTAAACACCACCCCCTATCATCCCCAGACTAATGGTCTGGTGAAGAGGTTAAACTCTACACTAAAGGCCATGCTACTGGCATTGGCAGACCAGTTTAAGAGAGAGTGGGACAAATATTTTCCCCATCTATTGTTTGCTTACAGAGAGGTGCTCCAGGAATCCACAAATTTCTTAGCTTTTTAGTTGCTGTATAGGCATACGTTTAGGGGACCTCTAGATTTGATTCATGAAGAGTGGGAGGGTGAGGGTGAATCCCACAAGGAGTCTGTTGTGCCATATATCCTAAACCTCAGGACAAAGCTCAGGGGACTCATGGGCTTGGCTCAGGAGAACCTGGCAGAAGCCCAACAGCTGAACAAGGTCTGGTATGACAGGAATGCTTAAGCTAGAAAGTATGCTGTGGGGCATCAGGTCATGGTTCTCATTCCTGTCAGATACAACAAGTTGCAAACAGCTTGGGAAGGACGCTTCAAAGTGGTAAGGAAGGTTAGTGCTGTTAACTACATGGTAGAACTGCTAGGCAGGAGGCAGGGGTGGAAACTGTACCATGATAACACCATGAAACCTTACCATGATAGAAAGGCCCTGGTGCTAAGCATTTGCAGTCAAAGGCAGGAGGAGTCTGAGGGGATCTATAGCTACAGGGAGGCAGCCAGCAAAATTCAAAATTACTATGGTAGAGGCTAGGGTTGCAGGCATATGATATGGTATGACAGTGCAATACTGCAATGCAAAGGCAGCTGGAATCTCAAGACATGGAATGGGGTGATGTATTCCTAGATAGGGTCATTCCTCACAAGCAACATTTCTCAAGGGTCACTTGAAAAACTAGCTTGAGTCTTCGAAAGGGGGAAGAAGTGTGACAAAAGGAGGTACTGCCAGCACAGCTAGCTGGAATTTTGTAAATAACTATATGTTATTTGTGAATATGAAATGAATTTATATAAGATGCTTGTGTTACAAATGTATTACAACTGCATGTCATGTGTATATCAAACTGCTCTGTACAGATGTTTATGTTGAAAAGGTGTTTGTAAAGTGCTGTGTTTAATATGCATCCATAGTGTGCCCTACTGGCAGAAAATACAAATGTGCATGCACTATTGTAACTGTTTAAATGTATATATTTTAATAGTGGAAACTGGAATACAGGAGGTTAACCTCAGTCCAGCAAACTTTCGAAAAATATCTGAAATTAAATGACTTTATAGGCTATGCCATAAAGATGTTTCAGTGCAGCTAGAGACACAAAGTCTGTACTAGGAAGCTTTCTGTATTGTCTTTAGGTTGAATTAATTGCTACTTTGGAAGCATGAATGAATGTAATTGTTTTATGACTTCCAGCATCTGCCAAAGATCTGAGCAAAAGCCCTTGTATGAGTATTTTTATGGTGGATGCTAAATATTGCCAGATTCAGCAATGGGAGGTTTGCATGAGAACTAGAAGTCAGATTACTAGAAATTATGTCATTCTGCAAGCTATCCCAGCAGGAATATTTTAGATGTTATTTTGAGAAGTCTGCTAGTGTGACAGAGCATTCTGCATTCTGTCTTGGACTTGGCAACAAGAACCATTCACCACATCATCTACCTTGCTCTAATGAAGTACATTTCTAAGGAACAGTATAACTCTCTTAGATGCTGTCAGGAATATTGTGAAGCTTAGTTTAGATTTTATTTTCCTTTATTTGTGTGAGCCTGTACTGCAATGTTAATTTAAATATTTTCTGTGGTTTTGAACTCTGATGTAACTGTGAATATATGTTTAGTATTGTATGATTCTTTTATTATTTATTATGAAATATATTTAAACCTTTCATTGTGGCTGATCTGAGTAGAGATATTTAAGTTTTGAGAATACTTGCATATTTATTTGGTGACACTGTGTGGGCCACTCCTAATAGGCTTGTTCTTGGTCAAACTACTATTTGAGTTAATATTAACACACAGTAAAACTGGACACCCTTTGTGCCAATGCAGAGTCTTATTGGGGATCTGGAGGAAGAGGGAGAAACCAGCCCTGGACTGACCGTGGTCTCTGTGTGCTCTTAAGGGAAATTGCACTTGATGCAGAGAGCTGCATTTGGAAATACTGTGTGTGTACTTGTTATCTTCTCAGTGATCATCACCCACTGTTGCCAGTGGTGAGGATTGAAGCTCCTTGATTACTGGTTGGCAGTGGTGCGTTGTCACACATGGATACTGTAAAGTTGAGAGCATACCATTCCCTTCATCAGAAATGTTCTATCCATTAGCCAGAACTACTAGGTTCTGCTCAGTTGAAAGAACTACCACTGTTGATGAAGTCCCACCATCATTTAATGTTTTTTTTTGGATGAAATAGCCACTCTTAATGGGGGACTCCTCAAGATCTATTGCTAAAAGGGTTAACTCTTCCCCTTTCTCACCAAATAAAGTATGGTTGCATATCCTATTAGTGGTCTGAAGCATGTTTGGAATAGTTGTGCTTGCCTGCAGAGAATTGGATGACATTATGTCATCCATCACTAAACATGGAGTATCTCTTGATAAAGATGCTCTCAGTCTTGAGTTCAGCACCAGATTTGTACTTTTCCATTTCAGCAAGTGGATGGTGGTGGTGCCTACTAGACCTCAAATGCTCTTCCCCACTTACACATGCTGCAGTAACAGCCTTACCATTATATTTCTAATTATGTTTGAGTCAACATGTCCAGTACTTACAGTGAGTTGGCATTTTATCCAAGTAAAATATGTATACATATATTTCTGCTATCCTTCCTGGACCCTGGTCATCACTGCTGTGTGCTGCCATACTCTTCATACTTAGCAGTTGTACAACCTAAGCAGTATAGACTGAGCTATTATTTGGTAGCTAGATTTTACTGCTATATGCCTGCCTTTGGAATGCCTCTATTTTAAATATCTTCAATCTGCAATGTACAATAGACATATACTGCAATCATAACTCATGTTCTGTTGTGGGACATGTAAGTTGAAATGTGTGTTTGGTACTTCAGCAGATATGGTGTTTCCCTGAGATATAGGATCACAGGATCATAGGATCATAGGAGGTTACTAAGCTATCAACCCACAGGTCATTTCAAGCCTAGCCATTTCATCCCAATTTAATACCCTAGATATTCTTGTCAATACCCAGGATTGTATTTAGTAATGACTGCCCATGTCTAGGAGGATTGTCTGTGCTTTCCCCTGTATGAATTTATGGTGTTCTATCCCTTTGTCCAGGTTCCTTTTGAATAGTGTACAGTGTCATTGAGGTGCCTTGCTTCACGTGAATTGGAAGCCTATTCCAAAGATGTGGCAGTTGTTGGGAGACAAATTTGTCCCTCCAGCACATCCTATTCAAGTTGCAGCCATATTTAGGTCCCTGGAACAGGTAGCTCTAGTCCTGCTTGATTTACAGATGTGGTCTGTAAGCCAGGCATAAGTCTTCTGTAAGAAGTCTATATGATACAGAATAAAGTGACAGGGACTTTAGTCAGTCTGTGTAAAGCATGTGCTGGAGACCCTTGATCTTCTTTATTAGAAACCTCTGAGGTCTCCAATTGCAGCAGATGCTTTGTGCAGCATGTGCCAAAAGGGGAATTAGTGATGAGTATAGAGTGGTTATAACCTCCTTTGGTCTAGTGGTGATGCCTTTGCTGATCAAGTGTGCTACATAGAAGGCCTTCCTTACTACAGTAAACACATGGTGGTCAAAGTTAAGGTCGCAAGTCTAGTTGTGATCCCAGAGTCCTTACTACTTCATAGGTACATCTGGTATTGTTTTGAATTTGATAGTGTGAAGTGACATTGTTTTTACTGAAGGTTATGATGATGCATTTCTTTACATTTAGTTTGAGACTGTGACTAAGACACCAGTCATTTGTCTTTGTAAGACCCTCCTGAAGTATACTGACATAATTTGGGGATTCGATAATTTCACTAAGTTTGCAATCATCTGCACACCTGGTCAGCCACAACCCCTTAGTTTTGGCATGAACTTCTGATAAATATGTATCAAACAGCAGGAAGCCCAGCACTGACCCTTGTGGCACCTCGCTGGTGATAGGTGTGCTGGTTGATGTGGAGTCCTTCCCTTTGATCGTGTGTGACTGGTTTGTGAGCCAGTTGGTAACCCATCTTAGAACAAAGGGATTTACATTCTGTTTCCTAAGTTTTTTGGAAATACTTGAGTGTGGGATCATGTTGAAGACCTTGGCTAAGTAGAGGTATGCTGTGTGCACAGATTTGCCCTCATCAATGGTCCTGGCCACATTTTTGAAGAAATCCACCAAGTTTACCAGGCAGGATTTGCCCTTGAAGAAGCCAAATTGGATAGGATTTAGTTTTAGGAGGTCACCTATGCCTTTAATTATAAGGTCCATGATGATATGTTCCATGGTCTTACAGATGAGGCTGGTCAGACGTATGGGTCTACAGTTACCCGGGTATGTTACTAAGCCACCTTTGTGGTGGGGAGTAACTATTGCTGTTCTCCATTCTGCAGGAACATAGCCTGTGATTAGGCTGTGATTGAATAGGGTACTTAATGGTGGTGCTAGTTTGTGTTTTTGTTTGTTTAGAAGACAGTCTAGGATGCCATCTGGTCCCATAGAGGTTGTGGTTTTTGCCTTAGACAAGGCTTTAATGACCTGCTCTTTGGATATGTAGGGTGGAGGGGGAAGTTTGGGGCAAGGTTTGTGATAAGTTTGGAGGGGATAAAGGGCTGAAACTTTTGATAATGTCACTGTCAACAGGTTTGCTATCTCTTTGGGATCAGTGTGTGTGATACCATTAGTCACTAGTTTGGCACATGCTTGGGCCC
>NC_056743.1:1546365834-1546398334 GCF_019279795.1 Protopterus annectens | reverse complement strand
AAGTCTGAGGCAGATGATGGTGAAAGAACTTTCCGCAGTTGGGACAATGAAGGTATGTCTGAAGTTATTAGGATTTGTTCCCGTATGGAGGGAGAGAGAGATGGCAAATAAAAGCAAGAGGCATGCATAGTATTTCACTAGCTAGTCTCAGCAGCTTTATGTGTACTGTTTGAAAATCATGTATGAATGTGCATTCCAGCTTAACAGATCCGAGATATCCTGGTCGATGACCTTTTTACAACAGAAAGGTGGATACTAAAAGTTTTTGTGCAACGAGAAGCATGATGCAACTTGTGACAAATTAGGAAATAGAGTCCGGTTTATTGAGGGGAGGAATGGGGATCGTTCTGGTTTGGAGTTTAGTAGCTGTGTTAACCAGGAACAATTTGTTTGTAGCAGTTGTTTTAACTACTTGCTAAAAATGCTTTGGATGTTGATTTTTGGATTGCTACATGTTCCTCATATATGTTGTCTAATATTTGTAATGTATATTCTGGCCTCCTTTCTAAGTTTCCTGGACTAGGCTGTATTGATCATAACTATGCAGGTCAACATTCCATGTTTTAAGCTACTTTTATTTCTGACTTTGTAAGTGGGTGGGGTCTTCCCTGGATTAGGCTGAGCATGTTGTAAAAGGTGAGCAGGGTAGATGTGGGGTTTGAACAGCTATAGAGAGTTCCCTAACAAGAACTTCTTTGTAATTGTAATTTGTCTAACTTAGATAATTATTTCAGGATGTGATTTTGCAGCTTTCATTAGCTACTGACCAATGACTAGACAGAGATCTCTTAGAAAGAGATGGGCAGCATCTTAAGTGAATTCAGCTTTTCAGGCATGTTTGTATGTTGTTCAGAATGGTGAATTGTTTTGTGTCTGATTCAGTCTTCTACCTTTACCTACCAAATGAGTGACTTGGCATGGAGGCCAGTCCAGTTGATGCTTGTGTCACTAACAACTATATGTTTATGCTAAACAAAGTGCTTTCAATTTGGTGAAGTAACATGCATCATGGGGATGGATGCAGGAAGGAATATAAATGACTGCAATAAGCTGTTAAACATGATGTCCTAGTAGAACCTGTAACAGGATCCAGTTTGTTTTAGTGTATGTGGGGCAGATTCAGTCCCCAGACACAGAATGGTCTGGGTCTAGACAGAGATCTCTTAGAAAGAGATGGGCAGCATCTTAAATGAATTCAGCTTTTCAGGCATGTTTGTATGTTGTTCAGAATGGTGAACTAAAAACTTTGTAAACTGAAAACAATAGGAGTCAGCAGAACAAAATGGTGTTAAAACTGTTTAATGTAAGCGCCTCGCCTCGACTATTCCAAGCCTTCTTCAGACAAAACAGTTAACGACAGACAGCCAAAATTTAAAGACTAATGTCAATTAAGACCTTAATTAATCATTAAAGATTTGGTGCTGCTGACTCTATTGTTTCCAGTTTTGTCAGAATGGTGAACTGTTTTGTGTTAGGATTCAGTCTTCTACCTTTACCTACCAAATGAGTGACTTGGCATGGAGGCCAGTCCAGTTGTTGCTTGTGTCACTAACAACTATATGTTTATGCTAAACAAAGTGCTTTCAATTTGGTGAAGTAACATGCATCATGGATGGATTCAGGAAGGGAATATAAATGACTGCAATAAGCTGTTAAACATGATGTCCTAGTAGAACCTGTAACAGGATCCAGTTTGTTTTGGTGTATGTGTGGTGGAGGCAGCTTTGGCTACAGTCCCCAGACACAGAATGGCTGAGTTATCTGTCAAGGCATTCATTCATGGGTCACAGCAGTTCAGAGATATGACATTTACACAGGACATAACCATGAAGGGTGATGCTGAAACAAGTATACTTTGGTGACTGTAAATATGAGAATATGTGAGTAAATGATATGTATGATTGCAGGTTATTTTGCAGATAAAGTATAATTCAGGTATGCAAAAACAAGTATAAAGTCAGTAGAGCAATGCAGTATGTACACTGCAAGAAAAGATGGTGCTAGTCCCTGTAAGTGGGAGTCTTACAGTGAAAAAGCTGTACATGTGGATTATACAAATGTCCACTACAAAAGTTCAATAAGCAGTCGAAATGGAATGGGGCCCTAGTCTAATCAAATAGTAGTGAATGTAAACATATCTACCATGTCCTTCTCCCCACAGGTTTCATGACCATACCACAACAGCCTTATGAAGGCTTGGCTTGCAGATTTATGTACTAGACAGCTAAGGCATTCCTTCTCTAGTACCTCTGGGTATGTAGTGAGAAAAGAGAGGCAATTGGAGGTCAAAAATGGTCCCCTCTGATATACAGTAAATGAACAAAGCCATTGATCATAAGATTAGGAATATGCTAGCAAGAAGCAAGGAAAAACAGTAGCAGATATTAAATAACAGAAACATTGGTCTTCATATAGCAGAATAAGCATACTAAGGTAGAGTGGACTGTGTACATTTGGCTAATATATGTGTAGCACATAATGTAGGTTAAAAGCAAAATGTTTTAGCCAAGCATAATATGGGGTACAGCTCTGCATAATGAAGGAAAAGATGTTTGCAGGACATATCTGAGTAGTAATGATAGTGGCAGGCTAGCAAACCACACAGCTTGACAGGGAATAGAAGGACAGCAAAAAAACGCCACTTCTGATGTTGAACAGGGTAGCATAAGAGCAAAATGGATATTCAAACACACACACACATACACACACACACACACACACACACACACACACACACACACACGCACGCATGCACACACACACACACGCGTGCACGCACACACACACACACACACACACACACACACACACACACACACACACACACACACACACACACACACACACACACAGCCATGAAGCATACACACACAGCCATTTAACATAAGGAAGCATGACTGCTTACTGATATTCCAAGAACGATAATTTTGGTCCTCTGACTAGTGAAAATGAAATGGTGAATTGGGAGATTTTGTGGGGGTCCTTTTCAGCTCTCTCTGGCAGCATGGAGTTTGTAGTGAACTCATTCCAGGGTGGAAACACTGGTCAAACAGCTTCAGTGTTATATGATTGCCTCAATGTGTGGCTTTGAAAGGGCCTTTTATCTTACTGGTATAAAAATATTACCTTTGTGTGTATTTCTGCTTATCTTGATAGAAGCTCCATTGTGCCTGAATGAGAGTGTTTCTTAAACAATCTGGAATTAGAGAATTGACATAAGTATATTTTTTGCACTTTATCTAACTGCTCAATGTTTCCTAATAGTACTACACTGTTTTTATTTATTTGCTTAACCGCACTGCACTGTTTTCATTTATTTGCTTGACTGAATTATTTACTTTTCTGTGTCTGCATTTATATATCTGCTGACCTCTGGTTGAATTTTGTTTCTTGATCTTTGCTGAATGTTTTTTTTTTATTTTTGGTCTAAGGCATTTGGCAGACATAGCTCTCAACCTTCCAACTCCAAAATGAGGAACACTCACTTTCATAATGTGGAACAAATGGGGAAAATGTGGAACACATACTAATGGCTTACTAACAACTTCAACTAGGAAGGTCATAGGATAGTTAAAATATGCTGGTTTTACTTATAAAGAAGATTCTTTAATGAATTAATATGATTAATTTCTATTTACCATGAATTTAACCTAAAAAATTCCTAACACTGAATGTGTGATAGACTCTTTCAATGTGGAACTTTGAGGAACTTCGAGCAACATGAACTTTTTAAGACCCCAAATGAGGTACGTTCCTCGTAATGAGGTACACTTGAGAGGTATGTTGGCAGAGCACTTTAACTTGCACTAACTGGTTCCACAAAGGGGATCCTTTTCAGCTCTCTTTAACAGCACGGAGTTTGTAGTGAATTCATTCCAAGGTGGAAACACTGGTCAAACAGCTTCTTTGTTTTCTGATTGCCTGAAGGTGTGGCTTTGAAAGGGTCTTTTATCTTGCTGGTATAAAAATATTACCTTTGTGTGAATTCCTGCTTATCTTGCTAGAAGCTCCATTGTGCCTGACTGAGAGTGTTCTTAAACAATCTGGAATTACAGAGCTGACATAAGTATATTTTTGAGCTTTATCTAACTGTTCAGTGTTTCTTAACAGTACTGCACTGTTTTTATTTATTTGCTTGACTGAATTATTTACTTTTCTGTGTCTGCATTTATATATTTGCTGACTTCTGGTTGAATTTTGTTTTTTCTCCCACCCTCCCAACTGCTATTGTGTTCCTGAAGTTGGTGGTTTTTGCAGTTGCCCGCCCCTACTGTAAATTTGATCTGAGACACTCCTCCCAGTCCCATCTCATTTGGACATAATACCTACTACAGAGATCATTTGGGAAGGCCAAACCCCTTAGTTCCTTAACTTTGAATTATCTTTATTTTATTTATTTATTTATGTATTGATGTTTGTTAACCGGTTTTGTTCAACTGGGCTTGTGGCCCATTTTCAGTGGAGACCTGAGGAGAAAAGCTCCAGAAGTACATTTTAAACAAGTACAATTTTAAACAATATTGATATAATAGCATTTATAGCAAAAAGATTCACGTATGTTGGGTTAAATGCATAAAGTTAAAGTTGCATTAAAAAGAAGCTAAGTAACAATTTTACATTGATATAGTTCAATAGGTCAACAATAAATTTTTTTTTGTATAAAATTATGCAAATGCATAGTAAACACATTGGAGACAGAGGTGTAATAAGGTACTAAGTATGGTTCTTTTGAGGGTACATAAAGGGAAGGAAGACTAGGTGGGGTCATGGCAAGGGCAGGTTCTGGAATCGACAAAATAAGCTTTTAGTTTATTTTTAAAGTATGAGGTGTGGGAGATTGAACGTAAGTCAAGGGGAAGTTTGTTCCAAGCATGGGCAAGGGAGTGTTTGTAGAGTAGTTTGCCTACTGACCTTTTTAGGTGGTAAATATCAAGTAATTGTTGGTTAGAAGTACGGAGGGTCCGGGATGGGATGTAGATGGAGACTAAGGAAGATAGAGATGGACAGAAGGAGGGTTTATAAAGAATAGAGTGTAGCATATGAAATTGATAAGATAGCAGAAAGTGGGGAAGTTCAAGCCATTGAAGAGAGTTTAAAGAAATGCAGTGGTGTGAGTTGTATGGGGAGCTTGTAATGAATCTGGCTATTTTATGGTAAGTCTGTTGGAGTTTGTTTAGCGTGGAGGCCTGGATATTGGTAAGAACTGGGGCGGCATATAAGAGGGAGGGGAGGAGGAGTGCCTGGCCTAGGGTAAGTCTAGATTCAGGGGTTAGGAATTTTTTGTTCTGATATAGCAGACCTAGTTTCTGGTTTGTTTTTTTTATACATTGGATTATGTTTAGGTTGAACTTTAGTTCGTCATTGATAATGACCCTAGGAGTTTTGTGTGGGTGTCAAGTTGGATAGTTGTATTGTTAGAAGATGTAATAAAAAAGGAGGTTTTGTGATGAGAAAGAGAACGTGAAAGGAAAAGTAGAAGTTTGTTTTTTTTGGGATTTAGGATCAATAGGTTGTGAGAGAGCCATTGTTCAGTGGATAGTAGGGCCTGTTGGGTCAGGGAGTGTAGTTCAGGAATGTTATTTGAGATGGATATAAGTGTGGAGTCATCGGCATACTGAATAAGGGAGGATTCTTTGCATGAGGTGTAAAGATCATTGGTGAAGATATTAAACAAAAGTGGTCCCAAAATGGAGCCTTGGGGAACACCAGTGGAGATGGGAAGGAAAGGTGAGGAGGATGAGAGCCATTTGACAGATTGTTCCCTGCCAGGTAGGTAATTATTAAACCAGGCAAGTGTGGAGGGGGATAGGTGGAGATTTGTGAGTTTGGATAGCAGTAGAGGATGAGAGACAGTATCAAAGGCTTTGGAGAGATCTAGAAAGAGACAGGAAATTAGTTTATTGCTGTCTAGGGCCTCTGCAATGATATGAGTGAAGGAGAAGAGGGCAGTGGTGGTGCTGTGGTGAGGACAAAATCCATGTTGGGTAGGGGTAAGTAAGTGCTGTGTGAGGAGGTGATTGAGAAGCTGTGAGTGAATACATTTTTCTAATATCTTGGAGAGGGGACAGAATGGCAATGGGTTGGTAGTTTGAGGAGTCAGTGGAGTTTCCACCTTTATGAAGAGGGATAGTGAAGAAAGATTTCCAAAGTGTGGGGACAGTTGATTCCAGAATAGATCGATTAATTAGTATAGATATAGGATAGGCAATTGAGTCAGCAGCAAGTTTGAGGAATGTAGGAGATAGAATGTCAGTGGAAGGAAAGGAATGTTTTAGCTTGAGTAGTAGAGATTTGATGTAAGTAATGGAACTGGCTCAGAAGAAAACAAAGTTGTGTTAGTGAGACTTGCAGGGGTGGGTGTCGAAGTAGAGTTTGGCTTAGAGGTTACCAGATTTTGGATGGAAGAGATAAAGTGTTTATTCAGGAGGGTAGCTGTTTCCTGAGAGGAAGAGTTAGGGTATGGGGAGGGATGAGAGGGCTTTCCAGGATAGAGGATGTTGTTGAGAGTTGACCAAAATTTTCGAGGATTCGATTTGTTGTTAAGCTGAGCAGAGCTATAGTATAACTTTTCGTCATTAGTTGTATGTTTTTTGCAAGGTTCCTCAGTTGCCTGTATTTTAGAAGAAAAGGTGGTTGTTTAGTTTTAGCCCAGGTTTTCCAAGCATGATCTCTTTGTTTCATAAGGGACCTAGTCTCCTTGGAGAGCCAGGGAGCATGATTTGATTTTACTCTGATCTTCCTAGAGGGAGCTAAGGAGTTTAGAGTATTCATGAAGATGCTATTGAAAGTGCTTACAGCATCGTTTAGGGGGAGGTGTTTTAGGATGGACCTATCTATGTTGTGGAGAATGGAGTTAAATTGGAATGAATTGAAAGTCGATAGTTTTCGAACGCCTTTGATAAGGTGGGGTTTAGGAATATGGGAGTAGTGTCTTAAGATGGTGGTAGGGAGATGATCACTGAGGTAGTCAGGTAAGGTGTTGGGATTATGGTATTGGTGGGGAATTGGTAGGGATCCAGTCTATGATGGAGCTGGAAGTGGAATTTTTATGGAAGCGAGTGGGAGATATTATAAGTTGGTAGAAGCCGTGTAGGTGGATACTGAGTTGGGGGGAGTCAGTTGTGAGTTTGGATCAATCAATGTTGACATCACCAAGGATAAGTGTCTCATATGGTATGTTTTGGGAGAACCAGGATAGGATGTTTTCAAGAATGGGCAGATTGCTACCAGGGGGAAGGTAGATAGAGGCAATTGCAAGTTTTTTGTGAGGATTCAGATGGCAGTTAAGGATGATGATTTCAGCTGGGAGGAAGTCAGGAATTGGGGAAGGGTATGGTGAGAGGTTAAGGTCGTTTGAGTAGAGAATGGCCACGCCACCCTCTTTTTTTACAGGTCTATCAGATCGGAAGATATAACCTGGTGGGAGTATTTCACTATTTGGGATTTGTGGCTTGAGCCAGGTTTCAGATAGGGAGTGGATGTGAGAGGTGTTGAGAGCTATCCATGAGTGCAGCTCAGTGACTTTAGTCCTCTCCCTTTCTAATTTACTAACAAAACCCACTGTATTTAGCTGCTTTTACTGTATTTGTTTTTCTCCTCCTACTCTATTACTTCATCTTGCTTTTTCTGCTACTTGCTGCTTGTTCTCCAAAGTGTTCAATTGCATCTTTTCTGTTGCATTTATTACTGCATGTTTATAGCATGTTAAAATTGTAAGTGTTATTCTAAGCCCCTTAGT
The DNA here is from genome assembly GCF_019279795.1 of Protopterus annectens. Classification (NCBI taxonomy): domain Eukaryota; kingdom Metazoa; phylum Chordata; order Ceratodontiformes; family Protopteridae; genus Protopterus; species Protopterus annectens. Next base: position 1,546,390,596 of record NC_056743.1, on the reverse strand, counting down.
TTTGGTTTAAACACTTGGGATTAGGCCCACCCTTAGCTCTCCATGGCCTTTATCCCTCAGATTTTGACAAATATGGATGGACAATTTTCTACAGTTTCTCCTGCCAGTCTGGTTGATATGGACATCCTGAGACAGTGTAACAACTGCCTCATGTACATGGACAACCGTCTACTACTACTATCATCTAGGAACACAATTTGAAAGAGATGAAGTACAGGCCAACAGTAAGGGACTCTGGCTAACAAAGTTTGCAAATGACTGCAAACTGGGAGCTATTATTGAATCCCCAAATTATGTGGATACTCTACAAAAGGGCCTTACAGAAACAGATGCTTGGTGCCACAGCCATGGGCTCAAGCTAAATGCCAAGAAATGTATAGTTATCCTCTTTGGGAAAAAACATGTACCCATGAATTACCACATAGGTGGCAGTACACTAAACACTGAAAGTGTGGTAAGAGACTTAGGGACACAGGTGAACAGTGGTCTCACCTTCAATAACCACATTGCCACAACAGTCAGAAAATCCTTCTATGTGGCACACCTCATCACTAAGGGCTTTTCATCCAGAAAAAAGGAGGTCATTATCCCACTGCACTCATCCCTCATTAGACCCATTATAGAATACAATGCCCCATTTGGTATGTACCTCTCAAGACATCTGCAACAACTGGAAAGGCCGCAGAAATACCTCACTAAAAGAATCACAGGCCTAAAGCAGATGCCCTATTCTGACCACCTCAAAAAACTCCAGCTATATTCTGTCGCATATCGTCTACTCAGAGGCGATCTCTGCTTAACATACAAGGCCATGTCAAACCCAGAGCTGTTAGGCATGCTACACTTAAAGAAATCCCAATCCCTCAGAGCCACACACTCCAGGGATCTAAACCTTGTCATCACAATAAACAAAACATACTGGAGGGATAGGTTTCTGACCCAGAGACTCCCCAGACTCTCGAATAGACTGCCCATACATGTCAAGCAGAGCATCTCCTTGGCACTCTTCAAAAGGAACCTTGATGATTGGATGGGAGAAAGGAAATTCACCCCAGGGATCACGTCAGTTGCCCTGCTAGACAGGGGTCCAGGGAAGTAAATAGTGTGGGACGAAAATGTCAGGGAATTGTTATGGTTAGGCTTGTATAGGCCCTAGGGCCGAAAGCCTAGTACCAACCAATGAACCTATGAACCTATGCAATTACATTAGGAACCTAGATTCTATGCTGTCTCTCTCACAAGCCAGTATATCTGGCACTGATAAGGTTGTCAGCACAATCACTACACCTTAAACACCACCCACACCTACACAACAAACACCAACATATCCAGAGGTCCTTAGCAAAAACATACCCAAACAAAGGATACCTTTGAGGCAAAACCACACTCGATCTCCACAGCCCTCCACACCACATACCATGCATAGTCCATACACCTGTGTCTCACACCCACTAAGGCTTAACCATAAACCCAACTTATTAGTCATAGGCAACTCCATTGTGAGACACACAGATGTACCTCTCCCAGGCTGCATAAGGAGAAAGTCACAGTTAGTTTTCTGTCCGGGGCCAGAATCCACCATATCACATAAGCACTCAAGTCTCTCAACAACAGGTACTGTTATGACTCTATCATAGTCCATGTTGGCGTGAATGACTTGAGACATACCTCCCTGGACTATATGAAGAGAGACATGATTGAATTTACTGAATATGTGTCCCAGGCAGGTATGTCCCTAGCCTTAAGCAGCATTCTACCATCACCCAGAATGATGCCTCAATACAAACAGAAAATGATTGACTTTAACAACTGGGTTAGTTTCTGGTGTCATTCCAGGAGGATCCAGTACCTGACGGCCTGGGAAGATATGATCTACAGACCATGATGCTTTGCTAAAGATGGCCTGCATCTGTCTCAGTTGGGCTTCAGGCTTCTGGCAAAGGTTCTTGCCTCCCACTTAGTGCGTTTTTTAGGAAAAGTGATGAGGTTAAACCTACCAACATAAACATTTCAACAAAAAGCAAATTAAAGGTCATGCAGCTAAACATTAGGAGTCTAAACATGAAACTGCACTCATTGCAAGCATTCTTAACCCTGGAAAATGCTGACATCTGTGCAGTCACAGAAACCTGGTTCAGAGTTGCGGAGAGCACCCCAGCCTTACCTGATTACTCATCCTGTCATACATTCAGACCCCAAACTGTAGGCAGTAAAGCCAAAGGAGGTGGAGTTTCAATATAATAAAGACATGCACACCTCCAGGCTGATCAAACAGTATGACACACAGGAAATACTCCAGGTGCAGTTAACCATTGACAAGACTCCTATACAAATCACAACTAGCTACTGACCCCCAAGTCTGATTCAAGATGTCCAATCCGCCTATCTGGACCTCTTTGAATCTATCAAGATTCAATCCTTTACCCTGGTCCTGGGTGACTTTAACTACCCAAACATAGATTGAAAGAACTACTCATGCCAGAACACAAATGCCCAGAGATTCCTTGATTTTGTCAATGCAAATGCCTTGGTACAGTTAGTCCATACCCTCACAAGAGGTGACAATATTTTGGACTTGGTATTAACCAACATAAGTAACCACTGCAGCATCCCTGCAGCATCATCGTCCCTGGTAAGGTCACCATCTGCCCTGACCTCTCTTTAGCTAGGGTCAAACAAAAAGCTTCTCCAAACCTGGTTACAGCCTCCTGAGGGATGGTATAAACAGCTTCACAACACCCTCCCCTCTCTAGGAACTGGCACCAATATCCAAAACTACACTAAAGCACTATACGAGCATTTATATAGATGTATGGAATCAGGAATACCCAACAGGACTAAATCATCCGCTGCAAGGAAGAGTAAACTTGTCTGCTGGACATCTGCAATAAATAAACTCTATAACAAAAGGAAAAAATGTGCTGTCCAGGACCAAAAAGGAGCAGGTATCCAACTGGAAGCAATCTCTCTTTAGCCTGAACAAACAAATAAGAGCACTAATGAAATCCTCCAAAGCAAACTTCGAGTCCAAATTGGCCACATCTACTAGAGACAATCATAAGGCCTTCTTCACATATGTTTGCAATCTAAAAAGAAGCAGCCAGATCTGTTCAGAATTGGTCGTCAATGACAGGACATATACAAATTCTGTAGATATAGCAAACTTGCTGGCTGACAGATTCAGTGAAAACTTCTCCCCTCTGTTCCCCCCATTAGTAAATCAGGACATCCCAAGTACCTGCCCCCTTCCCTTATATTTAAAGAACAGGTCATCACTGCTCTCTCAAAGGCAAAAAATACAGCCTCCATGGGACCCGATAACATCCCAGGCTGCATCCAACATGAACTTAGGCAGGAACATGCAGAACCATTAGGCATCCTATTCAACCAAACCCTGAGTACCGACTTCATCCCAGCTGAGGAGAGGACAGCCACTGTCATCCCTTTGCACAAAGGTAGAGCGTCCACCAATCGGGGAAATTATAGATCCATCAGCCTAACTAGCCAGATCTGCAAGGTGATGGAATGGATTATCATGGACCTCATTCACAAGGATATTGGCAACCTCCAAACACTCAACCCCACACGGTTTGGCTTTGTCAAGGGGAGGTAATGTCTGTTAAATTTGGTCGATTTTTTTGAGATAGTCACCAAGGCAATGGACGAGGTGAAGATGCTGCACACCACCTACCTTGACCTGGCCAAAGACTTCAACACTATTCCACACTCAGGCATAATAGATAAATTCTCTCAACTAGGCATCAATCCATATATTACCAGATGGGTAGCTAATTTGCTCACTGATAGAACCCACCTAGTTCAAAATAGGGGAAGCCACCTCAAGCAGTAACAAGCAGTGTACTCCAAGGTTCGTTCTTGGGGCCTCTGTTATTTGGGATATACTTTTCTGAGATGCAGGCCAAAACCAGTGGGCTATGGCTGACCAAGTTTGCAGATGACTGCAAGCTGGGTACTGTCATCAATTCCCCTAGTGATGTGGATATCCTCCAAGAGGTTCTCACCCAAACAAATGACTGGTGCCAGAAACATTGCCTCAATCTGAATGCCAGAAAAATGCATCATCATCCCATTTGGGGAGAGTGACATCCCCACAAATTATCACATTAATAACAACTTCCTAAGCATGCAATCAGTTGTAAGAGATTTGGGGATCCAGGTTGACAGCAACCTGACTTTTGACCACCATGTTGCTTCTGTTGTAAGGAAAGCTTTCTATATGGCCCACCTCATAAGTGAGGGTATCTCATCCAGGGATAAGGAGGTCATAACATCCCTGCATTCTTCCCTTATAAGGCCCATTATTGAATACAACACCCCATTTAGCATGTACCTTGCAAAGCACATGCAGCAACTGGAAAGATCACAGAGGTTCCTCACCAGGAGAATCCAGGGCATCAAAACTTTACCATGCACAGATAGGTTAAAAGCTATATCCCTCCACTCCTTTTTGAATAGACTCCTCAGAGGTGACTTCTGTCTGGCATACAAGGCGATCTCGGACTCTGCCTTGATGGGACTGCTGCATATCCACAAGTCAAGCTCAACTTGAGTAACCCACACGCATGCCTCAACCTGGTCTGTGACATCAATAGGACTTGTTGACGGAACAGATTTGTGTTCTAGAGATTCCCTCATTTGTGGAATAGATTTCCACTCCACATCAAGAAGAGTGCCTCTTTACCCCTTTTTAAGAGCAACCTGGATAACTGGATGGGAAACAGAAAATACATCCCTGAGATTCCACCCGTGTCCCTGCTGGACAGGGGCATCGGGTGCTAACTTGTCTAAACATGGGCTAAACTCTTGGCTAGGCTTATAAGGACATCAGGGCCAATAGCCTAGTAACTTCCTATGATCCTATGTGGTACCTTGGAATGTTTCCCTTATTCTGTGGTACAGAGATTTTGAAGCTAGTATGTATAAGTAGTAGAGATGCTGGGGACAACTATCCTCCAAACTGTGTCATGCATGGGTGTGAATCTCCATTGTAAAAATGCTTTAAATTTGTAGCATAAGTTGTCAGATTTGTGGTTTCTTTTTTGATATGCCCTCTTTAGTTATGAGTGCTAACACTAATCTTAACGCTTCCTCTTTACTCAACCATAACCCTATACCTTACCTTCATAAATACTTTCCTGTAACACTGCCATTATTCAGACAAATTTGAGGCTAGTGTTATGGGGTCTTTAGTGTTAATATCAGGAGAGGAAATAGTTTTCCTTTCTCTATATTATTTAATTCAATATCTTTTTGTTTTCAGTATTATGTATATTTGAACTTTTTTGTCAGTATTTTCAGTTTGACTTTAAATTATTCAATCATACACAATAGAATTATATATATATATATATATATATATATATATATATATATACATATATATATATATATATATATATATATATATATATATATATATATATATTTCTCATATTTTCTTTCCCCAGCATAGTCTGGACACTCAGTTGTACTTCAGGGGGCCTTTTTTCTATTGGTATATGCTCAATTTGCAATGGGCATGCTGATTGGGCTGTCTAATTAGCATGCTCATGTTTGAATAGTAATGAACAGTCATTGCATAATCTGTATTTTTCTAAATCATTGTTTATGTATAACCAAATTCAGTGAAAGCTATAGCAAAAAAATATGAAACATACATGAATGCAAGAGGAAACTACAGGTGACTCCATCAGTGCTTTAAGAAGTAACACTGTAAATGTGCTGGGCAAACAGTTCCATAAAATACCAGCAACTAAAGCAACATACATCATGAGGATGAACTAGCAGACAGATCTATAGAACTAGAGTAAAAAAGCAGAAACAGCTACAACCAGGAGTATAGAGCAGGGATGAGCAGGTCAAATATGTATTCCTACGGCTTGGAGTAAGCACCTCACTGGTTCTTTCAAGCTTTTTTTAAAGTTGTTTCAGGTTTCAGCTTTGTTACTTAAGAGTGTTTCTGCCATTTCACACTGAGATAATCAGAGGAAGGGCTTTGAGCCAACTAATCTGTGATATATAACATTAAGTATCCTGTTTTTTTTGCTTATTTTTACGAGTTATTTATAGCACTTTTATTGCCTGCATATCCTTTTCTAGCCAATTTCACTGTGTGTGAGGTATTAACTAGAAAATTTTCTGCAATTGTTAAGCATCTGGTTAGGTTTGTTTGTTCTGATTTCCTGCTAAGGAGTGTATCATATAACTTGTTTGCAGTTAAAAGCATTCTCTAGAGTCTCCTTGATCCTTTATCTGTTTCACTAGCTAGTCTCAGCAGCTTTATGTGTACTGTTTGAAAATCATGTATGAATGTGCATTCCAGCTTAACAGATCCGAGATATCCTGGTCGATGACCTTTTTACAACAGAAAGGTGGATACTAAAAGTTTTTGTGCAACGAGAAGCATGATGCAACTTGTGACAAATTAGGAAATAGAGTCCGGTTTATTGAGGGGAGGAATGGGGATCGTTCTGGTTTGGAGTTTAGTAGCTGTGTTAACCAGGAACAATTTGTTTGTAGCAGTTGTTTTAACTACTTGCTAAAAATGCTTTGGATGTTGATTTTTGGATTGCTACATGTTCCTCATATATGTTGTCTAATATTTGTAATGTATATTCTGGCCTCCTTTCTAAGTTTCCTGGACTAGGCTGTATTGATCATAACTATGCAGGTCAACATTCCATGTTTTAAGCTACTTTTATTTCTGACTTTGTAAGTGGGTGGGGTCTTCCCTGGATTAGGCTGAGCATGTTGTAAAAGGTGAGCAGGGTAGATGTGGGGTTTGAACAGCTATAGAGAGTTCCCTAACAAGAACTTCTTTGTAATTGTAATTTGTCTAACTTAGATAATTATTTCAGGATGTGATTTTGCAGCTTTCATTAGCTACTGACCAATGACTAGACAGAGATCTCTTAGAAAGAGATGGGCAGCATCTTAAGTGAATTCAGCTTTTCAGGCATGTTTGTATGTTGTTCAGAATGGTGAATTGTTTTGTGTCTGGATTCAGTCTTCTACCTTTACCTACCAAATGAGTGACTTGGCATGGAGGCCAGTCCAGTTGATGCTTGTGTCACTAACAACTATATGTTTATGCTAAACAAAGTGCTTTCAATTTGGTGAAGTAACATGCATCATGGGGATGGATGCAGGAAGGGAATATAAATGACTGCAATAAGCTGTTAAACATGATGTCCTAGTAGAACCTGTAACAGGATCCAGTTTGTTTTAGTGTATGTGTGGTGGGGGCAGATTTGGCTACAGTCCCCAGACACAGAATGGTCTGGGGTCTAGACAGAGATCTCTTAGAAAGAGATGGGCAGCATCTTAAATGAATTCAGCTTTTCAGGCATGTTTGTATGTTGTTCAGAATGGTGAACTAAAAACTTGTAAAACTGAAAACAATAGGAGTCAGCAGAACAAAATGGTGTTAAAACTGTTTAATGTAAGCGCTTTCGGCTCGGACTATTCCAAGCCTTCTTCAGACAAAACAGTTAACCACAAACAGCCAAAATTTAAATACTAATGTCAATTAAGACCTTAATTAATCATTAAAGATTTTGTGCTGCTGACTCCTATTGTTTCCAGTTTTACAAGTTTTTAGTTGTTTTCGAAGTTTTTGTCAGAATGGTGAACTGTTTTGTGTTAGGATTCAGTCTTCTACCTTTACCTACCAAATGAGTGACTTGGCATGGAGGCCAGTCCAGTTGTTGCTTGTGTCACTAACAACTATATGTTTATGCTAAACAAAGTGCTTTCAATTTGGTGAAGTAACATGCATCATGGATGGATTCAGGAAGGGAATATAAATGACTGCAATAAGCTGTTAAACATGATGTCCTAGTAGAACCTGTAACAGGATCCAGTTTGTTTTGGTGTATGTGTGGTGGAGGCAGCTTTGGCTACAGTCCCCAGACACAGAATGGCTGAGTTATCTGTCAAGGCATTCATTCATGGGTCACAGCAGTTCAGAGATATGACATTTACACAGGACATAACCATGAAGGGTGATGCTGAAACAAGTATACTTTGGTGACTGTAAATATGAGAATATGTGAGTAAATGATATGTATGATTGCAGGTTATTTTGCAGATAAAGTATAATTCAGGTATGCAAAAACAAGTATAAAGTCAGTAGAGCAATGCAGTATGTACACTGCAAGAAAAGATGGTGCTAGTCCCTGTAAGTGGGAGTCTTACAGTGAAAAAGCTGTACATGTGGATTATACAAATGTCCACTACAAAAGTTCAATAAGCAGTCGAAATGGAATGGGGCCCTAGTCTAATCAAATAGTAGTGAATGTAAACATATCTACCATGTCCTGCTCCCCACAGGTTTCATGACCATACCACAACAGCCTTAGGAAGGCTTGGCTTGCAGATTTATGTACTAGACAGCTAAGGCATTCCTTCTCTAGTACCTCTGGGTATGTAGTGAGAAAAGTGAGGCAATTGGAGGTCAAAAATGGTCCCCTCTGATATACAGTAAATGAACAAAGCCATTGATCATAAGATTAGGAATATGCTAGCAAGAAGCAAGGAAAAACAGTAGCAGATATTAAATAACAGAAACATTGGTCTTCATATAGCAGAATAAGCATACTAAGGCAAAGTGGACTGTGTACATTTGGCTAATATATGTGTAGCACATAATGTAGGTTAAAAGCAAAATGTTTTAGCCAAGCATAATATGGGGTACAGCTCTGCATAATGAAAGAAAAGATGTTTGCAGGGCATATCTGAGTAGTAATGATAGTGGCAGGCTAGCAAACCACACAGCTTGACAGGGAATAGAAGGACAGCAAAGAACCACCACTTCTGATGTTGAACAGGGTAGCATAGGAGCAAAATGGATATTCAAACATACACACACACACACACACACACACACACACACACACACACACACACACACACACACACACACACACGCATGCACACACACACACACACACACACACACACACACACACACACACACACACACACACACACACACACACACACACACACACACACACACACACACACACACACACACACACAGCCATGAAGCATACACACACAGCCATTTAACATAAGGAAGCATGACTGCTTACTGATATTCCAAGAACGATAATTTTGGTCCTCTGACTAGTGAAAATGAAATGGTGAATTGGGAGATTTTGTGGGGGTCCTTTTCAGCTCTCTCTGGCAGCATGGAGTTTGTGGTGAACTCATTCCAGGGTGGAAACACTGGTCAAACAGCTTCAGCGTTATCTGATTGCCTCAATGTGTGGCTTTGAAACGGCCTTTTATCTTACTGGTATAAAAATATTACCTTTGTGTGAATTTCTGCTTATCTTGATAGAAGCTCTATTGTGCCTGAATGAGAGTGTTTCTTAAACAATCTGGAATTAGAGAGTTGACATAAGTATATTTTTGCACTTTATCTAACTGCTCAATGTTTCTTAATAGTACTACGCTGTTTTTATTTATTTGCTTAACCGCACTGCACTGTTTTCATTTATTTGCTTGACTAAATTATTTACTTTTCTGTGTCTGCATTTATATATCTGCTGACCTCTGGTTGAATTTTGTTCTTGGTCTTTGCTGAATGTTTTTTTTTATTTTTGGTCTAAGGCATTTGGCAGACATAGCTCTCAACCTTCCAACTCCAAAATGAGGAACACTCACTTTCATAATGTGGAACAAATGGGGAAAATGTGGAACACATACTAATGGCTTACTAACAACTTCAACTAGGAAGGTCATAGGATAGTTAAAATATGCTGGTTTTACTTATAAAGAAGATTCTTTAATGAATTAATATGATTAATTTCTATTTACCATGAATTTAACCTAAAAAATTCCTAACACTGAATGTGTGATAGACTCTTTCAATGTGGAACTTTGAGGAACTTCGAGCAACATGAACTTTTTAAGACCCCAAATGAGGTACGTTCCTCGTAATGAGGTACACTTGAGAGGTATGTTGGCAGAGCACTTTAACTTGCACTAACTGGTTCCACAAAGGGGATCCTTTTCAGCTCTCTTTAACAGCACGGAGTTTGTAGTGAATTCATTCCAAGGTGGAAACACTGGTCAAACAGCTTCTTTGTTTTCTGATTGCCTGAAGGTGTGGCTTTGAAAGGGTCTTTTATCTTGCTGGTATAAAAATATTACCTTTGTGTGAATTCCTGCTTATCTTGCTAGAAGCTCCATTGTGCCTGACTGAGAGTGTTTCTTAAACAATCTGGAATTACAGAGCTGACCTAAGTATATTTTGTACTTTATCTAACAGTTCAGTGTTTCTTAACAGTACTGCACTGTTTTTATTTATTTGCTTGACTGAATTATTTACTTTTCTGTGTCTGCATTTATATATTTGCTGACTTCTGGTTGAATTTTGTTTTTTCTCCCACCCTCCCAACTGCTATTGTGTTCCTGAAGTTGGTGGTTTTTGCAGTTGCCCCTACTGTAAATTTGATCTGAGACACTCCTCCCAGTCCCATCTCATTTGGACATAATACCTACTACAGAGATGATTTGGGAAGGCCAAACCCCTTAGTTCTTTAACTTTGAATTATCTTTATTTTATTTATTTATTTATGTATTGATGTTTGTTAACCGGTTTTGTTCAACTGGGCTTGTGGCCCATTTTCAGTGGAGACCTGAGGAGAAAAGCTCCAGAAGTACATTTTAAACAAGTACAATTTTAAACAATATTGATATAATAGCATTTATAGCAAAAAGATTCACGTATGTTGGGTTAAATGCATAAAGTTAAAGTTGCATTAAAAAGAAGCTAAGTAACAATTTTACATTGATATAGTTCAATAGGTCAACAATAAATTTTTTTTTTGTATAAAATTATGCAAATGCATAGTAAACACATTGGAGACAGAGGTGTAATGAGGTACTAAGTATGGTTCTTTTGAAGGTACATAAAGGGAAGGAAGACTAGGTGGGGTCATGGCAAGGGCAGGTTCTGGAATCGACAAAATAAGCTTTTAGTTTATTTTTAAAGTATGAGGTGTTGGAGATTGAATGTAAGTCAAGGGGAAGTTTGTTCCAAGCATGGGCAAGGGAGTGTTTGTAGTGTAGTTTGCCTACTGACCTTTTTAGGTGGTAAATATCAAGTAATTGTTGGTTAGAAGTACGGAGGGTCCGGGATGGGATGTAGATGGAGACTAAGGAAGATAGAGATGGACAGAAGGAGGGTTTATAAAGAATAGAGTGTAGCATATGAAATTGATAAGATAGCAGAAAGTGGGGAAGTTCAAGCCATTGAAGAGAGTTTAAAGAAATGCAGTGGTGTGAGTTGTATGGGGAGCTAGTAATGAATCTGGCTATTTTATGGTAAGTCTGTTGGAGTTTGTTTAGCATGGAGGCCTGGATATTGGTAAGAACTGGGGCGGCATATAAGAGGGAGGGGAGGAGGAGTGCCTGGCCTAGGGTAAGTCTAGATTCAGGGGTTAGGAATTTTTTGTTCTGATATAGCAGACCTAGTTTCTGGTTTGTTTTTTTTATACATCGGAGTATGTTTAGGTTGAACTTTATTCGTCTTTGATAATGACCCCTAGGAATTTTGTGCGGGTGTCAAGTTGGATAGTTGTATTGTTAGAAGATGTAATAAAAAAGGAGGTTTTGTGATGAGAAAGAGAACGTGAAAGGAAAAGTAGAAGTTTGTTTTTTTTGGGATTTAGGATCAATAGGTTGTGAGAGAGCCATTGTTCAGTGGATAGTAGGGCCTGTTGGGTCAGGGAGTGTAGTTCAGGAATGTTATTTGAGATGGATATAAGTGTGGAGTCATCGGCATACTGAATAAGGGAGGATTCTTTGCATGAGGTGTAAAGATCATTGGTGAAGATATTAAACAAAAGTGGTCCCAAAATGGAGCCTTGGGGAACACCAGTGGAGATGGGAAGGAAAGGTGAGGAGGATGAGAGCCATTTGACAGATTGTTCCCTGCCAGGTAGGTAATTATTAAACCAGGCAAGTGTGGAGGGGGATAGGTGGAGATTTGTGAGTTTGGATAGCAGTAGAGGATGAGAGACAGTATCAAAGGCTTTGGAGAGATCTAGAAAGAGACAGGAAATTAGTTTATTGCTGTCTAGGGCCTCTGCAATGATATGAGTGAAGGAGAAGAGGGCAGTGGTGGTGCTGTGGTGAGGACAAAATCCATGTTGGGTAGGGGTAAGTAAGTGCTGTGTGAGGAGGTGATTGAGAAGCTGTGAGTGAATACATTTTTCTAATATCTTGGAGAGGGGGGACAGAATGGCAATGGGCCGGTAGTTTGAGGAGTCAGTGGAGTTTGCACCTTTATGAAGAGGGATAGTAAAGAAAGATTTCCAAAGTGTGGGGACAGTTGATTCCAGAATAGATCGATTAATTAGTATAGATATAGGATAGGCAATTGAGTCAGCAGCAAGTTTGAGGAATGTAGGAGATAGAATGTCAGTGGAAGGAAAGGAATGTTTTAGCTTGAGTAGTAGAGATTTGATGTAAGTAATGGGAACTGGCTCAGAAGAAAACAAAGTTGTGTTAGTGAGACTTGCAGGGGTGGGTGTCGAAGTAGAGTTTGGCTTAGAGGTTACCAGATTTTGGATGGAAGAGATAAAGTGTTTATTCAGGAGGGTAGCTGTTTCCTGAGAGGAAGAGTTAGGGTATGGGGAGGGATGAGAGGGCTTTCCAGGATAGAGGATGTTGTTGAGAGTTGACCAAAATTTTCGAGGATTCGATTTGTTGTTAAGCTGAGCAGAGCTATAGTATAACTTTTCGTCATTAGTTGTATGTTTTTTGCAAGGTTCCTCAGTTGCCTGTATTTTAGAAGAAAAGGTGGTTGTTTAGTTTTAGCCCAGGTTTTCCAAGCATGATCTCTTTGTTTCATAAGGGACCTAGTCTCCTTGGAGAGCCAGGGAGCATGATTTGATTTTACTCTGATCTTCCTAGAGGGAGCTAAGGAGTTTAGAGTATTCATGAAGATGCTATTGAAAGTGCTTACAGCATCGTTTAGGGGGAGGTGTTTTAGGATGGACCTATCTATGTTGTGGAGAATGGAGTTAAATTGGAATGAATTGAAAGTCGATAGTTTTCGAACGTCTTTGATAAGGTGGGGTTTAGGAATATGGGAGTAGTGTCTTAAGATGGTGGTAGGGAGATGATCACTGAGGTAGTCAGGTAAGGTGTTGGGATTATGGTATTGGTGGGGGGAATTGGTAGGGATCCAGTCTATGATGGAGCTGGAAGTGGAATTTTTATGGAAGCGAGTGGGAGATATTATAAGTTGGTAGAAGCCGTGTAGGTGGATACTGAGTTGGGGGGAGTCAGTTGTGAGTTTGGATCAATCAATGTTGACATCACCAAGGATAAGTGTCTCATATGGTATGTTTTGGGAGAACCAGGATAGGATGTTTTCAAGAATGGGCAGATTGCTACCAGGGGGAAGGTAGATAGAGGCAATTGCAAGTTTTTTGTGAGGATTCAGATGGCAGTTAAGGATGATGATTTCAGCTGGGAGGAAGTCAGGAATTGGGGAAGGGTATGGTGAGAGGTTAAGGTCGTTTGAGTAGAGAATGGCCACGCCACCCTCTTTTTTTACAGGTCTATCAGATCGGAAGATATAACCTGGTGGGAGTATTTCACTATTTGGGATTTGTGGCTTGAGCCAGGTTTCAGATAGGGAGTGGATGTGAGAGGTGTTGAGAGCTATCCATGAGTGCAGCTCAGTGACTTTAGTCCTCTCTCCCTTTCTAATTTACTAACAAAAAACCCACTGTATTTAGCTGCTTTTACTGTATTTGTTTTTTCTCCTCCTACTCTATTACTTCATCTTGCTTTTTCTGCTACTTGCTGCTTGTTCTCCAAAGTGTTCAATTGCATCTTTTCTGTTGCATTTATTACTGCATGTTTATAGCATGTTAAAATTGTAAGTGTTATTCTAAGCCCCTTAGTTTTGGTTTAAACACTTGGGATTAGGCCCACCCCTTAGCTCTCCATGGCCTTTATCCCTCAGATTTTGACAAATATGGATGGACAATTTTCTACAGTTTCTCCTGCCAGTCTGGTTGATATGGACATCCTGAGACAGTGTAACAACTGCCTCATGTACATGGACAACCGTCTACTACTACTATCATCTAGGAACACAATTTGAAAGAGATGAAGTACAGGCCAACAGTAAGGGACTCTGGCTAACAAAGTTTGCAAATGACTGCAAACTGGGAGCTATTATTGAATCCCCAAATTATGTGGATACTCTACAAAAGGGCCTTACAGAAACAGATGCTTGGTGCCACAGCCATGGGCTCAAGCTAAATGCCAAGAAATGTATAGTTATCCTCTTTGGGAAAAACATGTACCCATGAATTACCACATAGGTGGCAGTACACTAAACACTGAAAGTGTGGTAAGAGACTTAGGGACACAGGTGAACAGTGGTCTCACCTTCAATAACCACATTGCCACAACAGTCAGAAAATCCTTCTATGTGGCACACCTCATCACTAAGGGCTTTTCATCCAGAAAAAAGGAGGTCATTATCCCACTGCACTCATCCCTCATTAGACCCATTATAGAATACAATGCCCCATTTGGTATGTACCTCTCAAGACATCTGCAACAACTGGAAAGGCCGCAGAAATACCTCACTAAAAGAATCACAGGCCTAAAGCAGATGCCCTATTCTGACCACCTCAAAAACTCCAGCTATATTCTGTCGCATATCGTCTACTCAGAGGCGATCTCTGCTTAACATACAAGGCCATGTCAAACCCAGAGCTGTTAGGCATGCTACACTTAAAGAAATCCCAATCCCTCAGAGCCACACACTCCAGGGATCTAAACCTTGTCATCACAATAAACAAAACATACTGGAGGGATAGGTTTCTGACCCAGAGACTCCCCAGACTCTCGAATAGACTGCCCATACATGTCAAGCAGAGCATCTCCTTGGCACTCTTCAAAAGGAACCTTGATGATTGGATGGGAGAAAGGAAATTCACCCCAGGGATCACGTCAGTTGCCCTGCTAGACAGGGGTCCAGGGAAGTAAATAGTGTGGGACGAAAATGTCAGGGAATTGTTATGGTTAGGCTTGTATAGGCCCTAGGGCCGAAAGCCTAGTACCAACCTATGAACCTATGAACCTATGCAATTACATTAGGAACCTAGATTCTATGCTGTCTCTCTCACAAGCCAGTATATCTGGCACTGATAAGGTTGTCAGCACAATCACTACACCTTAAACACCACCCACACCTACACAACAAACACCAACATATCCAGAGGTCCTTAGCAAAAACATACCCAAACAAAGGATACCTTTGAGGCAAAACCACACTCGATCTCCACAGCCCTCCACACCACATACCATGCATAGTCCATACACCTGTGTCTCACACCCACTAAGGCTTAACCATAAACCCAACTTATTAGTCATAGGCAACTCCATTGTGAGACACACAGATGTACCTCTCCCCAGGCTGCATAAGGAGAAAGTCACAGTTAGTTTTCTGTCCGGGGCCAGAATCCACCATATCACATAAGCACTCAAGTCTCTCAACAACAGGTACTGTTATGACTCTATCATAGTCCATGTTGGCGTGAATGACTTGAGACATACCTCCCTGGACTATATGAAGAGAGACATGATTGAATTTACTGAATATGTGTCCCAGGCAGGTATGTCCCTAGCCTTAAGCAGCATTCTACCATCACCCAGAATGATGCCTCAATACAAACAGAAAATGATTGACTTTAACAACTGGGTTAGTTTCTGGTGTCATTCCAGGAGGATCCAGTACCTGACGGCCTGGGAAGATATGATCTACAGACCATGATGCTTTGCTAAAGATGGCCTGCATCTGTCTCAGTTGGGCTTCAGGCTTCTGGCAAAGGTTCTTGCCTCCCACTTAGTGCGTTTTTTAGGAAAAGTGATGAGGTTAAACCTACCAACATAAACATTTCAACAAAAAGCAAATTAAAGGTCATGCAGCTAAACATTAGGAGTCTAAACATGAAACTGCACTCATTGCAAGCATTCTTAACCCTGGAAAATGCTGACATCTGTGCAGTCACAGAAACCTGGTTCAGAGTTGCGGAGAGCACCCCAGCCTTACCTGATTACTCATCCTGTCATACATTCAGACCCCAAACTGTAGGCAGTAAAGCCAAAGGAGGTGGAGTTTCAATATAATAAAGACATGCACACCTCCAGGCTGATCAAACAGTATGACACACAGGAAATACTCCAGGTGCAGTTAACCATTGACAAGACTCCTATACAAATCACAACTAGCTACTGACCCCCAAGTCTGATTCAAGATGTCCAATCCGCCTATCTGGACCTCTTTGAATCTATCAAGATTCAATCCTTTACCCTGGTCCTGGGTGACTTTAACTACCCAAACATAGATTGGAAGAACTACTCATGCCAGAACACAAATGCCCAGAGATTCCTCGATTTTGTCAATGCAAATGCCTTGGAACAGTTAGTCCATACCCTCACAAGAGGTGACAATATCTTGGACTTGGTATTAACCAACATAAGTAACCACTGCAGCATCCCTGCAGCATCATCGTCCCTGGTAAGGTCACCATCTGCCCTGACCTCTCTTTAGCTAGGGTCAAACAAAAAGCTTCTCCAAACCTGATTACAGCCTCCTGAGGGATGGTATAAACAGCTTCACAACCCCCTCCCCTCTCTAGGAACTGGCACCAATATCCAAAATTACACTAAAGCACTATATGAGCATTTATACAGATGTATGGCATCAGGAATACCCAACAGGACTAAATCATCCGCTGCAAGGAAGAGTAAACTTGTCTGCTGGACATCTGCAATAAATAAACTCTATAACAAAAGGAAAAAATTTGCTGTCCAGGACCAAGAAGGAGCAGGTATCCAACTGGAAGCAATCTCTCTTTAGCCTGAACAAACAAATAAGAGCACTAATGAAATCCTCCAAAGCAGACTTCGAGTCCAAATTGGCCACATCTACTAGAGACAATCATAAGGCCTTCTTCACATATGTTTGCAATCTAAAAAGAAGCAGCCAGATCTGTTCAGAATTGGTCGTCAATGACAGGACATATACAAATGCTGTAGATATAGCAAACTTGCTGGCTGACAGATTCAGTGAAAACTTCTTCCCTCTGTTCCCCCCATTAGTAAATCAGGACATCCCAAGTACCTGCCCCCTTCCCTTATATTTAAAGAACAGGTCATCACTGCTCTCTCAAAGGCAAAAAATACAGCCTCCATGGGACCCGATAACATCCCAGGCTGCATCCAACATGAACTTAGGCAGGAACATGCAGAACCATTAGGCATCCTATTCAACCAAACCCTGAGTACCGACTTCATCCCAGCTGAGGAGAGGACAGCCACTGTCATCCCTTTGCACAAAGGTAGAGCGTCCACCAATCGGGGAAATTATAGATCCATCAGCCTAACTAGCCAGATCTGCAAGGTGATGGAATGGATTATCATGGACCTCATTCACAAGGATATTGGCAACCTCCAAACACTCAACCCCGCACAGTTTGGCTTTGTGAAGGGGAGGTAATGTCTGTAAAATTTGGTCGATTTTTTTGAGATAGTCACCAAGGCAATGGACGAGGTGAAGATGCTGCACACCACCTACCTTGACCTGGCCAAAGACTTCAACACTATTCCACACTCAGGCATAATAGATAAATTCTCTCAACTAGGCATCAATCCATATATTACCAGATGGGTAGCTAATTTGCTCACTGATAGAACCCACCTAGTTCAAAATAGGGGAAGCCACCTCAAGCAGTAACAAGCAGTGTACTCCAAGGTTCGTTCTTGGGGCCTCTGTTATTTGGGATATACTTTTCTGAGATGCAGGCCAAAACCAGTGGGCTATGGCTGACCAAGTTTGCAGATGACTGCAAGCTGGGTACTGTCATCAATTCCCCTAGTGATGTGGATATCCTCCAAGAGGTTCTCACCCAAACAAATGACTGGTGCCAGAAACATTGCCTCAATCTGAATGCCAGAAAAATGCATCATCATCCCATTTGGGGAGAGTGACATCCCCACAAATTATCACATTAATAACAACTTCCTAAGCATGCAATCAGTTGTAAGGGATTTGGGGATCCAGGTTGACAGCAACCTGACTTTTGACCACCATGTTGCTTCTGTTGTAAGGAAAGCTTTCTATATGGCCCACCTCATAAGTGAGGGTATCTCATCCAGGGATAAGGAGGTCATAAGATCCCTGCATTCTTCCCTCATAAGGCCCATTATTGAATACAACACCCCATTTGGCATGTACCTTGCAAAGCACATGCAGCAACTGGAAAGATCACAGAGGTTCCTCACCAGGAGAATCCAGGGCATCAAAACTTTACCATACACAGATAGGTTAAAAGCTATATCCCTCCACTCCTTTTTGAATAGACTCCTCAGAGGTGACTTCTGTCTGGCATACAAGGCCATCTCGGACTCTGCCTTGATGGGACTGCTGCATATCCACAAGTCAAGCTCAACTTGAGTAACCCACACGCATGCCTCAACCTGGTCTGTGACATCAATAGGACTTGTTGACGGAACAGATTTGTGTTCTAGAGATTCCCTCATTTGTGGAATAGATTTCCACTCCACATCAAGCAGAGTGCCTCTTTACCCCTTTTTAAGAGCAACCTGGATAACTGGATGGGAAACAGAAAATACATCCCCGAGATTCCACCCGTGTCCCTGCTGGACAGGGGCATCGGGTGCTAACTTGTCTAAACATGGGCTAAACTCTTGGCTAGGCTTATAAGGACATCAGGGCCAATAGCCTAGTAACTTCCTATGATCCTATGTGGTACCTTGGAATGTTTCCCTTATTCTGTGGTACAGAGATTTTGAAGCTAGTATGTATAAGTAGTAGAGATGCTGGGGACAACTATCCTCCAAACTGTGTCATGCATGGGTGTGAATCTCCATTGTAAAAATGCTTTAAATTTGTAGCATAAGTTGTCAGATTTGTGGTTTCTTTTTTGATATGCCCTCTTTAGTTATGAGTGCTAACACTAATCTTAACGCTTCCTCTTTACTCAACCATAACCCTATACCTTACCTTCATAAATACTTTCCTGTAACACTGCCATTATTCAGACAAATTTGAGGCTAGTGTTATGGGGTCTTTAGTGTTAATATCAGGAGAGGAAATAGTTTTCCTTTCTCTATATTATTTAATTCAATATCTTTTTGTTTTCAGTATTATGTATATTTGAACTTTTTGTCAGTATTTTCAGTTTGACTTTAAATTATTCAATCATACACAATAGAATTATATATATATATATATATATATATATATATATATATATATATATATATATATATATATATATATATATATATATATATATATATTTCTCATATTTTCTTTCCCCAGCATAGTCTGGACACTCAGTTGTACTTCAGGGGGCCTTTTTTCTATTGGTATATGCTCAATTTGCAATGGGCATGCTGATTGGGCTGTCTAATTAGCATGCTCATGTTTGAATAGTAATGAACAGTCATTGCATAATCTGTATTTTTCTAAATCATTGTTTATGTATAACCAAATACAGTGAAAGCTATAGCAAAAAAAATATGAAACATACATGAATGCAAGAGGAAACTACAGGTGACTCCATCAGTGCTTTAAGAAGTAACACTGTAAATGTGCTGGGCAAACAGTTCCATAAAATACCAGCAACTAAAGCAACATACATCATGAGGATGAACTAGCAGACAGATCTATAGAACTAGAGTAAAAAAGCAGAAACAGCTACAACCAGGAGTATAGAGCAGGGATGAGCAGGTCAAATATGTATTCCTACGGCTTGGAGTAAGCACCTCACTGGTTCTTTCAAGCTTTTTTTAAAGTTGTTTCAGGTTTCAGCTTTGTTACTTAAGAGTGTTTCTGCCATTTCACACTGAGATAATTGGAGGAAGGGCTTTGAGCCAACTAATCTGTGATATATAACATTAAATATCCTGTTTTTTTTGCTTATTTTTACGAGTTATTTATAGCACTTTTATTGCCTGCATATCCTTTTCTAGCCAATTTCACTGTGTGTGAGGTATTAACTAGAAAATTTTCTGCAATTGTTAAGCATCTGGTTAGGTTTGTTTGTTCTGATTTCCTGCTAAGGAGTGTATCATATAACTTGTTTGCAGTTAAAAGCATTCTCTAGAGTCTCCTTGATCCTTTATCTGTTTAAACATTTCTGCAGTTTTTTTTCTACCTAAGTAGTGTGGGTAGTGTAGCATTGTCCATATTCAGGCTTGTGTTTTGGGCCTAGTTGTTTGTTAGTAGAGGCTGTGTGTCTGAGCACATGTTCCAGGCCATCGTAGGTTAGCCAAAGCCAGTATAGCATTTCAGTGAGAGTGAATTGCTTATGGTCACTGGCTGACTGGGGCTGCCTTGGAGTAAGCCCCTCATTGGGTCTTTCAAGCTTTTTTTTTTTTTTAATTTGTTTCAGGTTTCAGCTTTGTTACTTAAGAAGTTAACTTGTGAGTGTTTCTGCCATTTCACACTGAGATAATCAGAGGAAGAGCTCTGAGCCAATTAATCTGTGATATATAACATTAGGTATCCTGTGTTTTGCTTATTTTTATGAGTTATTTATAGCACTTATATTGTCTGCATATACTTTTCTAGGTAGTTTCACTGTGTGTGAGGTATTAACTAGAAATTTTCTACAATTGTTAAACATCTGGTTGGGTTTGTTTGTTCTGATTTTATACTTGATGCCTTTGCAGTTGCCCACCACTATTGTAAATTTGATCTGGGACACTCCTCCCAGTCTAGTGTCATTACCTCATTCTACCTAAGCCAGGGAGAACATTTGAGAAGGCTAACCCAGATAAATTCTGCTCCTCCTTTCCCCTTTCCACAAAATTTTTCTAAGCTTGTTACCTGCCTTTCCTGTAAGTCGTCTAGTCCAGATACAGATTTGCTGTATCCAGGACTGTTTGTAAGCTTCTGAGCCCCCAAACCTTTCTGTGTTGACAGGAAGCCTTCTCACTTAATTTTGTTTCTTATTACTAGCCAGTTTTCTAGTTTCAGCACTCAAATGTGTTTCCTTGAGCTCAACACTTGTTCAGAACTCATTGTAAGCACTAAATAAGCTACAAATTACTACAGCACTCAACTTTCCTCACTTGTCTAGATGAAAACAGTTTTTAGTACTTAAGAAATAAGCACCTATCCAGGAATGTCTAAGGGTCAGCTCCCAGTTTTTTTCCTGTCTACCTGATAAATCTGGGCATCTTGGAGCAATGCAGCAATTGCCTCATGTACACAGACAACCATCTCCTCCTACCACCCAACACTACAACCTGTGAGAGATGCACTTATATAGCCAAACTGGAAGCAAAGCTCTCTTCTCCCAAGACTGGACTAAACAGTCAAGAGGAGAAGGTAAACACTTGCACCACACTCATCACATAGTCCCTCATAACCTACACCACCAAAACACACACATAGAAACACAAAACACACACCTACATTCATGGAGGCTCTCATTAAAAATCTACCCAAGCAACAGGGACCTCCAAAGCAGAAACGCAAGCAACCTCCACCCCCCAACACAACCCAAATGACACATAGCCCACAAACTCAGTGTGCCACTCAACCACAGCCCATAAAGCATAACAACGTACCTAACACTCTAGTCATAGGTGACTCTATAGTCAGGCACACTGATATTCTACTCACCAGGCTAAACAAGGAGAAAGTTACTGTCAGCTGCATGTCAGGTGCCAGTAGCCGCCACATAATGCACGCACTCAGGTCACTCCACGACAAGTACAAATATAACTCTGTCATTGTCCATGTTGGTGTGAATGACCTGAGACATACCTCCCTGGACTACATGAAAAGAGACATGGAGGAGCTGTCCAATCTTGTAGCCTAGCCCTGAGTAGCATCCTGCCATCACCCAGAATGATACCACAGTACAAGGACAAAATGATTGACTTCAACAATTGGCTAAGCTTCTGGTGTCATTCCAAGGGGATCCAGTATCTGTCTGCCTGAGAGGACATGATTGACAAACCATGATGCTTTGCTAGAGATGGCCTGCACCTGTTGCCCTTGGGATTCCGGATACTGGCTAAGGCTGTTGCCACCCCTATAATGCCTTTTTAGGTAAGGTTCAAATGACAAATTCACCACCGTAACAGGTACAAGCAAGCAAAATCTGAGGGTAATGCTAGTTAATGCTAGAAGTCTAAACCTCAAAATGCACTCATTCGAGGCACTCCTTAAAATGGAGAACATTGACATTTGTGCAGTGACAGAAACCTGGTTCAAGGCTCCAGAGAGCACCCCAGCATTACCAGGCTATAATTCATACCACACCTTTCAGCAACCTAACTTGGACTGAAACACTAAAGGCAGAGGTGTGTTCATATTCATTAAGGATATCCACACCTCCAGGCTAGTTGCTCAGCATAATGCATCCGAGATTATCCAAGTGCAACTAACTCTGGGCAAGACCGCAATCCAAATTGTAGCTTGCTACAGATCCCCCACCATACCCCAGGATTCACACTCCTCATTTCTTGATACACTGGAAAATATTACGGTACAATGTAACACCCTAATAATGGGCGATTTCAACTACCCCACCATTAACTGGGAAAACTTCTCATGTACCAACTCTTTTGCTCAATTTTTTCTGGAATTCATAAATTCTAATGCCTTGGATCAACTTATCCACACCCCCACCAGGGGCAGCAATATCCTAGACCTGGTCATTACCAACATGGGCAACTGGTGTTCCACACTAGCGGTCAATTCCTTGTTTGTCAGATCCGACCACAAGCTAATCACCCTAGATATCCACATCTGACCCCCACCCCCCATTAGGGAAACCACTGTAAAAAATTTCTCCAAAGCCAACTTCACGCTTCTTAAGACAGAAGTGGCAAAATTCATGACACCCATGCTGATGGACAATAGAGATATGACTGCTGAATCCTATACAAATGCATTTTCTAAGCACTTAAACAAATGCATGGATTGTGCAATCCCTAACAGAACCAAGATGCTATCCTCCAAAAAACGGAAGCCAATCTGGTGGCCCCCTGCCATAAACAAACTCTACAACAGAAGAAAGAAACTGTTGCAGAAAAGAGTAAAATCCCATGATTGGAGGAACTCCGTGGTCAGCCTCAGTAAGAAGCTGAGATCCCTCATAAACTCCTCCAAAGCTTGTTACGAAAACAAAATCGCCACTGATTCTAAAGACAACCACAAAGTATTCTATAGCTATGTCAACAATCTCAATGGCAACACTCAGATCTGCTCTAAGTTACAGCACAATGGCACTAAATATACAGAACCAACTGATATTGCCAACATCCTGGCAGATAGATTCAGTGCTAACTTTATCCCTCTCTCACCCCCTAAAGGGCCCATCTTTATACCTTATACCAGAAGAATGCAAAATTCCTGTAATCACGGCTGCACAGGTAAAAAACACACTCTCCAAAGCCAAGAACACAGCTTACATGGGACTTGACAACATCCCAGGCTGCATTCTACATCAACTATGGGATGAATTGGCACCCCACCTAAGAAACATGTTCAATCATAGCTTCACCTCAGGCTTTGTTCCCCATGAATGGCACACATCAACGGTTATCCCACTCCACAAAGGGGGAGCCACCATGGACCCAGGGAACTACCACCCCATTAGCCTGATGAGCCTGGTCTGCAAGGCTATGGAACGTATTATCATGGAACTTATAAACAATGGCATTGGTAATCTCCAAACTCTGGACTCTACCCAGTTTGGGTTTGTAAAAGGCAGATCATGTCTCCTAAACCTGATAGACTTCTTTGAAGCAGTCACCAAAGCTGTAGATGAGGGTAAGGTGGTCTACACAGCCTATCTAGATCTCGCCAAGGCTTTCGACACCATCCCCCACTCTGGAATTATAGATAAACTCACTAAACTAGGTATAAATCCCTATGTCACAAGATAGTTTGCCAACTGGCTCACTGACAGAACCCACACTGTGAAAGTAGCAGACTCTAAATCCAACTTCAGACCAGTGACAAGCGGAGTACAACAGGGTTCAGTCCTAGGTCTTCTCCTGTTTGGTATCTACTTCTCTGAAGTACAGGCTAATGCAGATGACTGCAAGCTAGGAGCCATAATCAAAACTCCTAACGATGTGGACATCCTACAAAAGGGCCTCACTGAGACAGATGCCTGGTGTCAAAGCCATGGCCTCAAGATCAAGGCCAGAAAGTACATTGTCATCCCTTTTGGTAAAAATTCTGTACCCATGAACTACCACATAGGCAGTAGTCTACTTATCACCGAATGTGTGATAAGAGACCTTGGGACACAGGTGGAGAGTAGTCTCTCCTTTGATAATCACATTGCCACAGTAGTCAGGAAATCCTTCTACACGACACACCTCATCACAAAAGGTTTCTCATCCAGGAAAAAAGCGGTCATTGTTCCCCTCTACTCATCACTCATTAGACCCATTATAGAGTACAACGCCCCTTTTGGTATGTACCTCATAAGACATCTACAACAACTGGAAAGGCCACAGAAGTATCTCACAAAGAGGATTACCAGCCTCAAACAGATGCCCTATGTAGACCGTCTCAAAAAACTCTAGCTTTACTCTGTCGCATATCACCAGCTCAGAGGTGATCTCTGCCTAACTTACAATGCTATGTCAAACCCAGAGCTGTTGGATATGCTCCACTTAAAGAAATCCCAATCC